>NC_143436.1:157564162-157892412 GCF_987193195.1 Phasianus colchicus
CAGGGAAGATCTGCCCTTAGTGAAGCCATGCTGGCTGTCTCAAATCACCTCTTTATTTGTATGTGCCTTAACATAGCTTCTGTTAGGATCTGCTCCATGATCTTCCCAGGCACAGAGGTGAGACTCACCGGCCAGTAGTTCCCAGGGTGTTCCTTTCTCCCTTTCTTAAAAAAACATTTCCCTTTTTCCAGTCACCTGGAACTTCACCAGACATCCATGATTTTTCAAATATGACAGAGAGCGGGTTGGCAACCACGTCAACCATCTCTTTCAGAACCCTAGGATGGATATCTTCCGGCCCCATGGAGTTAGATACATTCAATTTCATGAGAAGGACTCAGACTTGATCCACTGTCACAGTGGGACAGAAACCATTCCCCACACCCTTACCCAGAGGCTCATGGTCCTGGCAGACAAGGGAAGCCTAACCACCTGTGAAGAGGCAAAGCACTCATTGAGTACCTCAGCTTTTTCTATGTCTGAGGAAGCCAGTTCCCCATTACCTTTCATCAGAGGGGGAACACTCTCCTTGGCCTGGCTCCTCCTTCCTATGTACCTGTAGAACCTGTTCTTGTTACCTTTCACATCCCTCACCAAGTTCAGCTCCATCTGCGCCTTGGCTTTCCTATTCCTATTTCTACACACACGGACAACAGCGCTGTATTCCTCCCAGGGTACACAACTCTGCTTCCACTTTCTGTACATTTCCCTCATTTCCCTCAGTTTAAGCTGCAGGTCCTTGCACAGCCATGACGGTCGCTTGCCTCCCTGCTTGACTTCTTCTGCTGGGGGTAGAGAGCTGTTGCGCCCTCAGAAGGGTGTCCTTAAAGAGCTGCCAGCTCTGTTCTGTGTCCATGCCCCTAAGGACAGTTTCTCAGGGGAGTCCACTCAGCAGTTCTTTGAGCAGCCAGAAGTTTGTTCTCCTGAAGCACAGGGTCCTAGCTTTTCTTTTTGCCAGGCCCTAATTCTTCAAGATCACAAACTCCACCAAGGCATGGTCACTACAGCCCAGGCTGCCTCCACTCTTAACCTCTCTATTACATTCCTCTGGATTAGTGAGCACTGGTAATTTCCAAATACTCTGGCCTAGAAATCACTCCAGGAAGGTGTAAAAAATTCCAGATAACCAAGCTGGGAGAGATGTATGTAAGTAGTATCATTTAGCTCACTCATACACGTTTAAAATCTTTTGTAAATCTGTGTTAAATCTTTTGAATACTGGGTGTAATGTTTTTGAAAGTATTAAAGCATCTGTAGTATGAACAGATTGACAATGAAATGTATCCTAGAAAATGTGAGAAATCAGAAAAACTTGAAAATGTTAAAATAAACAAAAAAGCAGTTGGTTATTTTACTTTTAGATGGACTCAGTGCTGCATGTCAAAACCAGAAAAGCG
Source organism: Phasianus colchicus (assembly GCF_987193195.1). Classification (NCBI taxonomy): domain Eukaryota; kingdom Metazoa; phylum Chordata; class Aves; order Galliformes; family Phasianidae; genus Phasianus; species Phasianus colchicus. Next base: position 157,565,560 of record NC_143436.1, read on the forward strand.
TTCTTGCAGTGTTGACAGGTCATCATTTGTTTCTGAAGAGAACCAAGGAACTAAAATTTAAACAGCAAATGTACCCCAAATGCTTCTGAAATTAGAGTGCTTTTTCATGCTAGTGCATTGTTGGTATTTTCTTTCAGTTACCAGATGTTTAAGTAATATAGTAATTCTGATGGCTTCCCTTGCCACTGCTATTTATCACTTTACCAATGGAAATACACAAATGTTTCTAACTTCTGTTACATTAATTGTGGTTTCAGTGTTGGTTTTATGTCCCTGAAATGCTTAAAACCATCTTGCAAATGTAATATGCGTGCAGTGCTGTCTAGGTAAGTTGTGCCTGTCATTTTACCATTGATGAACTTGTCATTTTTATGCACGTAGACTTTTTCTGGTGCACCATGTCTCATACAGAATGATGGAGTCAGGGCATGTTTTAGATATTCAAAACTCAATTTGACAGCTATAAAACTGTAAATACATAAAATTTTTTATTATCACATGGAGCTAATTGGTAATGTTTAACTTAGATTTAAAAGTAGGGAGTCAAATACCTTGAAGTCTTGAAAACAAGAATAGCTATACTGGTTCCAGCTAAAGGTTTTTGTAACACAATAGCTTTTCTTCTGTAGTCAAAAGCAGATGCCTGAGGAAGAATAAGAACAATACAGGCATGTTTGGTTCTTTTCCTTCTGTATTCTAGCTTCCAAATGTCTTCTATTCCAGGCTTTCCTGAACATCATGTGGTTTGTCTATTAGTAATCTCTAGTGCTGTTTTTTCCACTACTTGTCCAGTTTCCTTGGGACTATATGTTTCCTGAATAAAAGCAGCTTGTATTAATTGATGTCTGTGACATAAAGAATTGGTGCTTCTTGTTTATTTTAAACCTGATTTTTACTATCTTTATGTTCCTACGCAGTAAACAATTAAGTATGGTGTTTGTACCAGTCATGATTCTGCAGGTATAAAATTTATGTTTAAATTTCCTCTTGGTACTACTGTAACTAATGCTGAAATATGTTAATTAAAGTATTCTTTGGCTGCCCAAGGATGAGGAATAATTTCTGTATTTGAAACTTTTGTCTCATTTTTTTTGAGAAGGGAACCTTTAGACATGCAGACTGTTTACTCTTTTTTAAATTCCCTTCCTGGTATTCATGTGTACCCTTTTTTTCTTTATCTATACTGAGTTTCATCTGACATTTTATTTCCTAATCAGTTTCATATTTCTGCAGTTCCTCACAGTTTTCCTGCAGTTTTACTGTCTTTAGTGTCATATGTAGCATAGCTGTGAGAGCTTAAGCACAGTCATGACTTTCATTTGAACATAGTTCCATGGAAATGTAGATGGGCTTTTTTTCAATTACTACTTTTTATTATTATTTACAGGTGTCTGTGTGAAATGGGGATAAGGTATGCTTGAATTTATGCAGTACAGTTTTCACTTAAAGCACACTTGGCATAATTCAATGCAAACAGAAATGTGCTGTGTTGCTACCTCTTTTGCTGTCCTGTTGGGTGTGAAATAAAACACCATTAAGAAATGTAAAAGAACAAATTCTTAATTTTCAAAAAAGGATAAATTGAGAATTTTTGGAAAAACATCAGTAGTTGCTTCAGTGAAAGTGTTTCCTAGGAAGAGTTTCTTATTTTTACAAAATAAATTTATTTTACAGACATAGTGAAGACAAAAAAAAAAAGGTGTTCACTTCCACACCCAGTGTTATATATTCAGAAAGTTGTTGTGCCAGAAAAATATTTTTTAAGAAAGCCATGGTTTCAAGACTGGAAATCTAGTCTTACGAGGTCTTAAAGAACTCAGTCTATGCGGTTTCTCAAAGAGAAGTTGAGGAGATATATAATTACCATATTACCAGTATATCCTTAAGCATGGAAAGAAATTTGATGTCTACCTCTTTAAATCGAACAAAGCAAACATAGTTGATATTAGACAAATAATACCTTAAAAATAAGACACAACTTTCCAGGAATTAAAATAACTGAACACTGATACAGCATACACTCTGTGTTGAGTAAGGAGCTGGCTGGACAGCTGGGCCTAGAGCGTGGTGGTGAGTGGTGTTAAATCCAGCTGGCAACCAGTCATGAGTGGTGTTCTCGGGGGTTGGTGGTGGGGCCTGTCCTCTACCATATCTTTATTGATGACCTGAATGAGGGCACTGAGTGCACTCTGACTAAGTTTGCAGATGACACCAAATTGGCTGAAGTGTCGATCTGCCTGTGGGTCGAAGGCCCTACAGAAGGATCTGGACAGGCTGGATTGCTGGGATGAGTCCAATGGGATGAAGTTCAACAAGACCAAGTGCTGGATCCTGCACTTTGGCCACAACAACCTCAGACAACACTGCAGGCTTGGGGCAGAGTGGCTGAAAGACTTTGTAGAGGAAACAGACCTGGAGGTATTGGTTGGTGCTAAGCTGAACATGAGCCAGCAGTGTGCCCAGGTGGCCAAGAAGACCAACGGCATCCTGACTTGTATGAGGAATGGTGCTGCCAGCAGTAGGAGCAGGGAAGTAATTGTCCCTCTGTACTCAGCTCTGGTGAGGCTGCACCTCGAGTACTGTGTTCAGTTTTGGGCCCTTCAGTACAAGAAAGACATTGAAGCCCTGGAACATGTCCAGAGAAGGGCAACAAAGCTGTGAGGGCTCTGGAGCACAGGTCTTATGGGGAGCGGCTGAACGAGCTGGGATTGTTCGGTCTGGAGAAGAGGAGGCTCAGAGGAGACACTGTCTATAACTGTCTGAAAGGAGGTTGTGGTGAGGTGGAGGTTGGCTTCTTCTCTTGTGTAACAGTGATAGGACTGGAGGGAATGACATCAAGTTGCACCAGGGGAGATTCAGGCTGGACATCAGGAAACATTGCTTTTCTGAAAGAGTGGTCAGGCACTGGGCTGCACAGGGAGGTGGTGGAGTCACCAACCCTGGAGGTGTTCAAGCAATGTTTGGATGTTGTGTTGAGGGACATGGTTTAGTAAGAACTATTGGTGATATGTGGGCGGTTGGTCTGGATGATCTTGTAGGTCTTTTCCAACCTTGGTGATTCTATGATTCTATACTGGACAAATGGCAAGCTGGCTACTACTTGATATTACTAAAATGAAATTCAGAATGTTTCTAAAAGTCAAGGCTTTAGTGCAGTTTCTGGGGATAAGTCTGAATATTTTTTGCAGGAGGCCATACTGGCTGTAGCAGTTCCTTCTGACTTCACTATTTATGAAGGGCAGTAAAAAAGAGCTCCATGAAAATGTGATGAAATTTAGGAATATTGAGGATAAATATCAGCAGTGTTTCTGTCAGTAAGATAAATGGAAGCCTAGTTTCTAAGACATTTAAATGTTACCTGATAAAAACAAAGCACCACCACCTGTTAAAAATTTGAGCTGGCAATCTTGAATATGTTGAGTTTGAGCACTTTTATTATCACAGTATTCCTATTTCTTCACCTCTGATTTGTTACATGTAAGGAGACTGCAGGACAGTGAGGAGGCTGAGGGATAACCAAGCCTGATTTTATTATATTTGACCTGCACAACAGATCCAAAATTGTCATGTTTGCAGAGAGTGATGGGTTCCTATATAATGGAGATGAGGGAAAGAGAGACTAAGGTTCATAGCTGGTCATGTTTCCTTTCTCCTCATCCCCAGCATTAGCAAGTTCAGCAATAGATTTTTTTTTTTAATTGAACATAACTGTTTATTAAACACTCAGCAATGCTGAAGCGGTGTCAGGGCACAGCAGGTGACTGCAGAGGCTGGGGGCTCTCATCAAAGGCAGGGTCTGGCTGCCAGGAACAGTGTGGGCTGCAGGGGCATGGGGACAGCCCTGGGCATCAGGCATCTCCAAGCAGACAGTGATAGGCCAAGGATGCAACAAGGCCAGGCCTACTGAGGGTAAGTGAGGTTAGACACAGGCCCAGAATAGCTGTGCTAAAATGTCTTTGGCTGGCTGTCTTTACTTTCGCCTTGAGGATGGCTGTAGGGGGACAAAGAGGCTTCTGGCCATCCCTGCCATCAGTGCCGTGTTGCAGATGTCCCATCACAAACCCCTGTCAATGCAAGTGGTTTGTGAGGATGACTAGCTGAAGTCATCACCTCTGGCTTCATTTTTCTTCAAGCTCCAGAAAACTTTCTGGTGACATTTATTCTCGTCTCCTAAGAGACCTGCTTGGTATCCTCCAGCTTTGTTCCCAAGCCAGTTTATAGGTGCAGACATTTTCAGTGCAACCTGCTTTAGAAAACTTGCTTTAGTGGAAAAATTGGACACAATGACCTCCAGAGATCCCTTCCAAACCCTACAATCCTGTGATTTGTGAACCAACAAAATAAAATTTTGAGAGGGCTCAGCTAATCAAATGCAGAGAAGTAGGCTAATTCTGATGACCAGAGAACCTGCATCAAATTCATATTATGTGATGAGCAGCAGGTTGCTATATACTATTTCTGATTTAGAGCTGTGAAAAAGTCCGGATTTTACGCATGAAGCTAAAGACCTTAGATAAGATATAAATGCTGTAAGAAAAACATTAGGGAAAAATATTAATCACTTGCAAATACTGTAGTCTAAGTTTGATTCCCCTTCCAATATCTCATTAAATCTTATACTAGCTTAACATATTTTAAGATAAAGATATAAGCAAAAACATGTGGACAGATGTTCCTTGGGCCATAGAAAAAGAAGTCTAGCTAGTCTCTCGCAGATCAGGGATACAAACTGAAGTAAAACTCAGGGTTTTTTTTCACATTCAACTGCTTTTCCAATTGAGAAATGAATGCTTTGTTTAGCTTCACTGTTTGTGTGAAACCAGTGAAACCAAACTCAGGCTTAGGAGCGACTCAGCAAGTTATATGCACGGTTATTTAGTCCTACATGCTGTGACAACTGTGCTCACATGGAAGACAGAATGCCATATATGCAGTCTGGTAATCTGGCCTTTATTTTTAGTACGGTATCTCAGGCTATGCATTTCACTGTAAGAATGACAGTAGTAATAAAGCTGCCAGTTTTTGTCAATCAGCACCTGTCTGTCTGCTCTAGTTAAATGACTTTGCAACGACCATTCCATTTTTAGACATGCTGAGCCCAGATTCAGCATTAACTTACACCATGTAAAGTTTTATTGAAGTTAGTGAAACAGTCATACAAGACTTAAACTACCAGTGGATATGGACATTGTTCATCTTAAGTGAGACTGAATGGAGGACAATGAAATTATTTTGTTAGGGCAGATCTAGCTTTAAGGTGGGAAAGCACTCTAGTTAAAATAGGGTGCTTTTCTTCACTGACGTAAAAAAAAATATAAAAAATATTTTTAAAAATAGCAACAATTAAAATAAAAAGAAACATAATACAGCTTCAAAGATTTTAATTCAGAATAGTTTTATCATAGTTTATTCTTCAATGTCCTGTCCTCCTGTTTCTGTTCTGTGAACTGCATTTCATGCCAGCTACATCTGCAGCTCTCCAATTTAAGTTTCTCATTTGAGGAGCTTCATTGGTTTCCAGTTTTTCAGCAGCCATTTTTACAGTATTTTCTCAAGATCAGGCATCATTCAATAAGTTTTCCTGACAACTCATATTTCTTCTGGAAACAATTCTGATAGAATTTTATTTTGAATGGACCTAATAAGAACACAACTTCTAGAGAGTCTGTTAGAGCTGCACAGTGTTCTGCATGGCCAAATCTGCTCAGTGGCCTGGTGCATAAACTCCTGTATTTCTGTACTTCCAAAATAAATTTAGGCTGTTACAGTGTACAGTTTAGGTATCCAATGGATTGGGATGCGCTTTCCATTTTTTGTGGAGAGGCATCATATAAATATCAGGGATTGTTATAAAAATGCAAATTTCGTTTGCTTTTTGTTATTACTGTCCTACGTTGTGTCAAATACTAGATATATGAATCATGTTTGGCCTCTGTTTTAGATTCAGGTTTGGTCAAAATATTTCTAGAACAGAATTTCAGAGGGGGAAAAAAAAAAAAAAAAGGAAAAACAGCTTTGCATTGTCTTTCACCATATCCATCTTTTTCCGTGTTGGCTTCTGTGATAATCAACTGACACATCCTAATGCATTACATTACTTTATATTTACAGAGGTGGCTATTTTGTCTTTTGAAGCAATTGAAGTTTGTTGTCTAAGAATATTATGACAAGAGAACTATTGTTATTCCTGCTTTTCATGCTCACTTCTGTAACTTTTTTTGAAGAATGTCCGACATTTACAAAGCAGGAGGGAAAGTACAAACGTTGCTGAAAACTCTCGCACATTCCACTAGATGGCAGACAAACATTTGCAACTGCTGCTACAGTTTTGTAAAATACCCCTTTGTTGGTTTTGCATGGGTTCTAATAAAAAGTATCTTAGGATCAATTTTCAGTATAATGAAGGATTGGTGTAATTTAACCTTTTGATTTATTTTTGAAAACATTTTAAATCTTGAAGGAAGAATTAAAATATGCATGCTTATTGATTGTATGCTTTTGGCCCACAAAAGTGAGAAATGAGGCTTAGGTACTTGAAATGTTGTGTTATGTATTTAACTTTTACTGAAATAGGATACGTTAGTATTAAAATAGCCACAACAGAGAGTGTTTTCAGCATGGCAAATCTGTGGTGGCTTACCTTTTCCTTTCAGAATAACAGAGGCTGCACAAAGTGTCTTAGTGTCTGGTTTGAATGTACAAATACTGTAGTAGCATCACAGTCTAAAAGTACAAAATGAATAGCCACATTAGAATGTTAGAACTAAGGCAATTCCTACCATTTCCAGTAGTAAAAAGGAACAGCATGTAAAGGCACCCTCCCAATTTCCCTGTGGCCAAGAGCTTTTTGCTTTCCACCAAATACTGTTCTGCATCTCTTTCCAGTTCACGGTCTCCAAAATGAGAGAGGAACGGAGGAAGGATGGAGGTCTTCTAGAGTACATTATTCAGGGATGAGAAATAAATGTTATTGTAATCCTCATCTTCACTGTATAGGTGATAAAATCTCTGGGACAAACCATAGTTCCTGCATAGTCACACATAAGCAGATTGAGTTATCAAGGGTTAATTAGTGGAGAGGCACCCCACTTTCCACTTAACCCACTAAGCCCTTCCCCAAGTATGTAATATATTGTAATTTTATAATTACAGTTTTAGAGTGGTTACACTTTAGTGAAGAAAACAGGTTTTTCCTTAAACCTCTGATTTCCTCTCTTGCCAGTGGAGAGGCAAGCTCTCAGTGGAGTGGAGAGGGGCAAATCAGAGCTCTGAAGTTATTCTTCTCTGAATTGCTCTCTAAAGAAAACTCTCTATTGACTGAAGAGGTAACCCAAGGAGACTAGTATCCTGAGGCTAAGATTAGTCTTTGCAAATATTCCCATTAGATCATCTGCTCTAACTTCCTGTATTTCACAAGCCTTTGAATTTCACCCAACAGCCTCGCTATTGAGTTCAATAACTTGTGTTTAGATAAAGCATATCCAAAAAGACATTTATTCTTGAGTTGAAGACATTAATAGAGATAGTGTATTCACTGTTTCCTTTGTTGGTTTGTTCCATAGTTAATCATCTCCACTATTAAACTTTGTGCTTTATTTCTTGTTTTAATTTATTTGCCTTGTGCTCGGTACACAGCTGCTTGCTATGCTTTTTCCTTCTCAACTAAAGAACTCTTTAGTTTGTGGGCTTTTCTCCTCAGGGAGCTATTATAATCAAGACACCACTCTATCTTCTTTTTGATAAGCTGAAACGATTTTCCTTTCTGTAAAGCATTTTTCTTTTCTCTAACGCTCATTTTGGTCTTCCCTCCAGACTGTCTTATTTTTGCTCTCCCTTAGGTCTGACAGCAGTCTCACCTATGCTGTGTGTGGAGATAAGATCATTCAGCTCTATTCATTGTTTTGCTCCGGTATCACACTTGCAATTCCCTTTGAATTTATATGTTCTCACTGAGCCTTTAAATCCTTCCTGAAGACACTGATTTGCAGAACATGGTCCTTCACTTTTCACATATGGCCCAGTTTGTTCCTAGTTTTGTGGGTTGTTGTGTGTGTGTGTGTAGTTGTGTTAGAATGGTAGACCTTGGTCTACCTTACTGATCAGTTCAAAATCCGTCTGTCTGTCTTGTCTTTACTATTCTGCCAGCTTTCATGCAATATATGAACTCTATCAGCAATTTTTAAAATTTCTATAAATAAAAAGTATCAGGCCATCCACTGAACCTAACTGAACCTAACAGCTAAAATCAGGCTAGATGCTCTTGCTTGTATGATCTTGCACTGTATACTATGGCCGCTTACAGACAAGGCCCATCCTTTCTCATGGAAGATTTACCCATTTCTTAATCCTGTGAAAGGGGTTTTTACTGAAATTTTTTAGGCCATTTACAAGAAGGCAGAGGAAGGCTGTAGCAGATCTTTTAGAGTACAGACTCCCTACAGAAGTCCAAAAGTATGCTTTTTACTTCATAAACCAAATTAATAATCCCATCAAAGAATGAAATGAGTTTTATTTAACAAGACCTATTTTCTACAAAATCATGTTGACCATCGTTAATTATATTCATACCTTTAATTTTGTATTAATTGAATCTCATCAGCTTATTAGCTTTTCCATTAATTTTCCCTATATTTTTTGTGATGCTTACTGGCCTTCAGTTACTTGGGTCACCACAATTTCCATTCTGAAAGAATAGTACAATATTAGTGCTAATTCAAGATTTATCCTATAACTGAAAGTTTTAAAATATACAGTACTAAAAATGTTTTGCTTAAGTTTACCTTTGTCCAACTATTTTCCTTTGCTTAGTGTAAATATCTCTTTTGCACTTCCAAGTACACACACATGTGAGTATATGTGTAATATACGATGTAATATTTTAATAGTTTTACTTTTTAATACTTTTGCATTATTCTTTTGACTTCTGTTTGTAAATATTGAAAATAACTGGAACACTTCCCAAACCCGGAGCCAACAATCAACATCAAGACACCATCTAATTTTTTCTTTTTTTTTTTACTAATTAAAATCAGAAGAAAGTCATGCCTAATTATTTTGGGTATGTTTTGTGATGCAAACTTGTAACTGTTGAAAATAAATCCTATGTTGAAAGTAAATCCTGTGACTATGGTTGACAGTACTGGGAGTCACCAGATGGCACTGTCGCGAATGTCTTGCTGATTCTTTTGTCTAGAGGGGACTAAGTAAAAATAGGCCTTGAAAGATAACACTTAGTTGTTACTTGCTTATTTTTCCCTTGTAGGAGTATAGCCTATCCCCTGTCCAAATCTGACACAAGCTCAGTATTTTCTCACAGGCATTGCAGCAGTTCAAAGCTTTTGCTCATTAACAAGCTAAACGCGCACACAGACAACAAAACGCACAAGAAACACACAGCCTTACGTGGTGACTGGGGTTCTGACATTCTTCAGTTATCCAAAATATTTTTGGAAAGTATAAGTCATTCTTTGGAGTCTAAGATGTTTAAGCAGCTCCTACACAGCCTAGCAGCACTTTAAGGGTCCTGAACTTCAAAACCTGAAGGGAAGAATGTTCTGTTATTTGCTGATTTGCATCAGAACAGTTGAGACATCTATTATGCTTTCAAGAAGAAAAAGAGGGGGGTGATAAATTTATTTTAATGCAGTGCAGGTTCTGGTGAAGTTCAAGCCAATTCAAATCTAAAGCATGGATAGGAATAGCAAGACACAGATCTGACTGACAACCACAGTAGAAGTACATAGCTGTGTAACGGAGCTTGTACAAATCTCACATTAATTTAGATCTCAAGCTGCTCGTTCCTGTAAATTACTACAAAGCCTAAAATTTACAAGAATGTATTGAATATCATTGCAACTATATATGCTACTTTGATGGGGTTTGCATATTTCTCATAAAATTATTTTCATGTGTTAGGAAAGATGGGATTGCTCCACTTGTTCAGATTTTGTACACTTAAGCCTAATTTATTTATTTTCTACTCAGCACAAAAATTATTATTGGCTGTGTACATGTGAAACATACCTACTTAATCATTATTTTGCAACATACATATTAGAATCTTAGCATTTGACACTTATTTAGCACCTGGTTAAACACCATTAAACTACTTGACACTGAATGTGTGATAATATTTTCTCAATTAAAATACCTGTTGGCGTTCACTAGAGTAAGGATAATCGGTTTCATGGGGAATGTGCCCATAAAACACCTGTCCAGGTATAACATATCCCAGTGAAGCAAAAAGAAATTATATCCATATTTATCAAAATGCATGACCTATGTACTTTATACATTATATTCCTATAATGGTTTCAATTACACTCATACCATCTCTAGCATAATTCCCTGGGGAAATGTTATTTGTTGCATTGACACTAGGCTCATACAAAACAAAGCACAAGAATGTTAATATATATACATTTACCTTAAGCTTCAAGTTTTAAAGTCAAGTCAGTAATTCCCTTATGAGCAGCATGAAGTACCATTTCCCTCATCTGAGGATGAAGGACTAACCAATGCTATCAGATTCACAGAATCATAGAATGGCCTGGGTTAAAAAGGATGACAATGACTATCTAGTTTCAACCCCCCTGCTGTGTGCAGGGTCGCCAACCACCAGACCAGGCTGCCCAGAGCCACATCCAGTCTGGCCTTGAATGCTTCCAGGGATGGGGCATCCACAACCTCCCTGGGCAACCTGTTCCAGTGCATCACCACATCTGTTCCTAGAGAGCAAATGTTTAAAATGGAATGTTAAGCAAATATTTTAATTAGTTCTGTAAACTTATTCATATGCATTTCAAATCCAAGTTCACTTGCTTTCTATGCTTTCTATGTAACTTTATATTTTTTTAAGTAGGCAACCTTGTTACACTCTATAGTGAGTTTACCACATTTCCTATTGTAGATCTGTTGTAAATGTTAATTGTTACATAAAGAGACAACAAATTTTATTAGAATATACCATCAAATGATGTATTAAAAAAAATAAAATAAAATCCCTCATTATTTGCATCAGGAAAACATATAGGTCCCAAACTCTACAGCAACTACCTGAAGGCATTCAGGAGAATTTGGGAACTAACACCTCTCACAGCCATGTTCTAGGAATAGGAGGTATCCTTTCTTGATAGGAACTGGCTAGAATTTTCTGTCACTCCTGGATATATATCAAATTGCCAGTTTAAATGCACTGATGAATAAAGGCCTTCAGATAAAGGTGCAAAGGTGTTTCAGATATGATGGAGGTAAAACCACATATATTCATTGTATTCCTAGCATTCTTGTTCATAGCTGCATTTTTCCCTGTATTCCTTGTCACAGATAATCACAGTACTCTTATTCTTTGTGTTCTTCAGTGGTCATTTACATGCCATCCCCCCTACATTTTTTACTCATTTATGTGCTTGCTGTTGCTGGGTTGAGGATAATATTTTCTCAAGCCACAGCTGAAATGCTAATCCATATAGTACTTTTGTCACCTCCAAGGTGGATTATTGTAATTCCTTTCTGGTGTCTACCTGATTGTAAAACTTCACAAGTTCTGTTTTACATAAAATGCTGCAACTGACATGCTTATTCATCTTAAACCAAATTAGCATATCACTCTGGTCTTTTGATCCATGCTATGGCTGGCAGTTAGAGTAGTGCTTCCTTCCTATACAACCTGGCATGCATTGATGCATGATGATGGATTCTGACCACAAGCATTAACACAAGCATATACTTTAGACAGTAAAATATTGCCTCGCTCCTTTTGCACAATCTAAATTACCTTTATCTTTGCCTTATATTAACACTTCTAATAGCTGTGTTTAAGAATAATTAATACATTCCTAGATATTAGGAGAGGGAACAGACATTCTAGCTGAAGTAATGCGTCCTCTAACTGCACAAAGTCATGTTGTGAGTGCTCTTCTAAATGAAGCTTTTACTAGACAAGCAGGATTCCACTACTTTTGTAGCAGCTTGAAGTACATTCATGAAGATTCTGGCTTAAATAAATAGATCAGCACATAGGAAACACATGACTGCGTATGCCTGTGTCAGCCTGACTTTTTGTAGAATAGCATGATAACAAAAGGAATTTCCCAGCAATTGTGCCCATGCTCTGTACAGGGCACAGTAGTTCTTATCAATAAAGGGGACAAAGCCCAAATATAATTTTCCATAAAACTGAAATATTTCCATAAGCAGTACCACTGAAACACAATATTTCTATTTAATATCTACAGAAAAGCAAATATGAATTTCAGTGTTGATAACAGCATTATTAAACTACTGCTATTTGAAGTGAACCTATTTAAGAGAGGATGATCATAAGGAATGAGTGATTCAAAGACCATTAGTGGATTATTTCAGACACATATGGCTCTTGAAAATATTCAACTTGTTCCTGCTTTGTATTACAATCTTATCTTACGTATATTTAAGTACATGTATTTTCTCCCTATGAGCTGAAGAATTCCCACACACATGAATAGCTTATAATGGAGACCCATTTCCTGCATGCCAGCAATATCTCTGTAGATATTTAAGTTGAATATTTGCCCCCTCAAATGTTCTTTTTGCCATTATGAGGTCTACTGCTGAGCTGGTTGCATTAGGCAAAATTGTTTCTTGATGAGGATGCATTTTTGGGGAACGCTAAGACTTGTTTTAGACTACTGTTACAGATAATTCAAATATTAATCTGCTGATTATCTAGATTAAATTGGACACGTCCTCCTATTGTTGATCCAATTAATTCCCTTCTCACAGAGACAACTGCTGTTATTCATGTAACATTTTGCTGAGCACAGTTGGACTGGTTGTGTGTACAACTGTCCATGGGTGAGGAATTTATACTATAACTTCTGATTCAGAAAATGTCAGTTAGTCACACAGTCATTAAAAGACACCAGAGGAAATTCTCTAGTGTTAATATTTTCACTTGGCTTTCTAGTGAATTACACCCATGTTAAGCAAGCAAAATAAAAAAAAACACCTAAGGCTTAGTGCGTAAATACATATTCTTATACACGATAAAAAATACATGTTGCCTGTGTACATAATACCATCCATATTTTACTCTATGATATAGATTGAAAAACCCCTGCAACACAGAGGTTGTAATAACTTAGTATACAACCTGGGTCACATTCTCCTTGTCTTATATGAATATGCGCATGAATAACGAGATCCATGTTTTGGCCTTCTGTAGTAGCAGAACTGAAATTAAAGCCAAGGGCTTCTTCCTTCTGCTATAATGTTGTTCGTCTTAGCAGACTTTAGAAACTTGCTTGATACTAAAACCAACATCTTTATACTTATTTTAGTTGTAATTATTTGAAAAAAATAAATTGAGATATAACTTTAATAAAATGGTTATGTTGTTTTGGTTAGATTGCCTATGTCTCATAAGTACTGAATGTGCACTGTGTACTTTTTACAAAGAAAATTAATCACAGTTTCTAGGCAAGTACAACATTTCATGCTGTTAATGATGAAAATAGAGGAAGACTGAAAGAGAAAGGATTACGTATATATATATATATCTATATACGTATATAGAGTCATAGCCTGAAATTCTTGGAATGTCTAATATGAACAGTTATCTCTGGAAAGTCATTGTATATTCTTTCATTAATAAGCACACACATATGTATGCTTTAATATGTACCAGATAATCAGACATAATTGTACTACTGCATAGACTGTAGTGCACAGAAATATCTAATATTTACCTGTTTGCCAAAAATATTACGTCTTGATTTATTCATAAGGCTGGAACGAAATACAAACATGTATGCACACATATGTACCACCAATTATAAAAATTGATGCACACAGTGGAATATTCTATTAGGCTGGTTCTCTGTTTATTCTCAACATTCTTTCCCTCAGGCTCCATTTCTGCTACTGTACCATCTCAAGTGGATTTGAATTTGAAAGTGTTCTCTGGTTTTGAATGTTAATGGATGTCATTGCACTATGGCTCTACAAGAAGGAACAATATTACTATCAAATGAAAACACTACAAGTTTTGAAGAAGATGAGTTTTAAGTCACAGCACTGTTAAAAAATAAGGATGCTTTCATTTCTGCACATGAAAACAAATTAATCTTGCTGTATAAATACAGAAAATTTATTTATTTATGCAGAGAGCATATTAAAGCTTGTTTAAATGTGCAAAGTAGAGTAATGGGATGAAATTATTATTGATAAGAAATGATAATTTGTATTACATTAACACACTGAACAAGTTCAAGACCTACTCTGGATTCCTCACAGAATAAGAGAAAATCATTCTGATGTTTCTTAAAATTTGATGTAATGAATATTAAAAAAAAAAAAAAAAAAGAGAATACCTATCTAATACCTTATCTGTCCTCAACAGAGGTTCAGCTAAATCTGGTAACAGAAATTGCTTTCTGGATCTGTCTTTTTATTTGAAATCTAAGACTCTCTTGTGTGGAATTTTAGAAGAAAAACATGTTTGTGGAGACTACAGTTTAATAGATGAGATGCTACCAGCATTAGTATATGAAAGATTTGGTAGACAGAAGATAGACCTGAGTTCATACAAAAAATATTAGCAGGTTGCATGCTGTAGTGTAAATCATGCTGTATGTATTAAAAGCTCTCACTTATCTAAATGAGATTTGCCTAAAGTAGTTACTTTCAGAAATCAGACTCTGTGGAAGGATGTTACATAGGTCAGTCTTCTAATTTTTTTTCTTTCAACTAGATTTCCATTAGCAATATTTAATTTTATTTCATCTTTATGGCAATACAAGTTCTTAAAGATCACATATTTCAAGAGCTCAGGATCTAACTACTGTAGCTTTCATACTTATGAACAAAATTTATTCCCATAAACAAGCCTGCTGGTGTCTATGAAATGATGAAATTTGGTATTACTCATTTTAGAATCCAGATAAGAATTGTGCCTTAGGACCCCACAAGTATGAAAACTAAGTTGTATGGGGAGTTGGTATAAATCACATTTTCTGGATGTTTTTCAAAAGTATGGCAGGAAAAACTTGTAAGGTTCAATGTGGTGCTCACTGAAATCAGAGAAGTAACAGCCATTTAAGAACTCTGTATGCATTCTGGCATGCATACGTAGTAAATTAATTCTTGATAGCATACAATGTTTTGCTCTAGCTATTTGCTAGTAAAAGCTCTGGCAGCTGCTGGTTCAGTTATTCAGTATAACAAGTAAGAAGTTACATAACTATGGTTTTCTAGCTCCGTCTCTCCTTGATCTTTGAAGTGTGTCACTCTTTCATTTTGCCATTCAACAGCCTGACATGCAAAAGCTTTGTTCAGACAGTTTAATTTAATCACTGCCACTGGTTCAACAAGATGATAAAATCCCCTGTGCTGTACAACATCCAACATCCAGCTCACTGTTATCTGATACTGTTTGAAGCTCCTCTCATGAATGTATGCTGATAACACAAGAACTCCAAACATGTCATAAACAATATATTAATACCCTTGATTGAATTCCATTAGAATAAGAACTAGATGAAGTTTAGGCCATCCAAGCAGGCCAATGTAATAAAATGTAATTTGGACTAATCTTCCCAAAGAATGCCTTGTGTTTGAAGCTGACAGTCTCCTATCACAAGCAGAAGTAATTGCTTGTTGAATACACTGAGAACTCTTTTGAATCCTGGCCTTTGTACTCTGTGCACCTTCCAGGTGTCTCTGGTAGCAGACAATCTACCCTTTTGTTTCAGCGGAGAGACGTCAGAACTGCAAATAATAAAATAGGCACTGTTTATTTTAATGAACGTTGGAGAGCCGGATGGAATTTCTAGAAGCTTAAGACCAGAAGCTGAGCTGTTTAAGCAAAAACAAAGGGAAGGACTGAGTAGGTAATGTTAACTCAAATAGCTGATTTTCTTAAATTGAATCAGGAAGAGATAGGAAGGCATTTCAGTGAACACATAACTATGCATCTCAGAAAGTTCATCTGTCTCTGGAATAGTTATTTTCGTTGTGAAGGAGAAACCCAAAAAATACGTTTAAACAAAGCACTTAACCAGTTTAAACCAGAATTTTGGTGGTGTGTGATTCGTTATATTGATATGGTTTACACATAATATGTTTTCATCTTCTTTTTTCACGTTAAAAAGAATTTCTTAGATTATTTCAGAAGCAGTAAATTAAAAAAATAAATGGCAACACTATGAATTTTCTGTGAATTTGTTTCTAGAAATTAGTATTTTTAATTAAAACTTGCTAGGTATTGGCTATATTCTTCCTGCTGTAGAAAACCTCTGAAGGCAATGCTTAAAGAAAGAAAAATGAGGAAGCTCTGTTTAGCAGAGGATTAACTTTGCTTTGTTTAATTGTTTAGTACTGCTTGCTCTCTTCCACATCACAGGAAGCGTGGGATAAACTACCCAAATACAATGCAATAAGAAGCTACCTGTTTGGACAGCAGTCAGTGCCAGAGAGTACCTCGTCTATTCATAGAGCAGGTCCATGGACATCTCTACTGAACACCAGTGGTACTTTACATTCTCACCTAATAAGTGCTTTTATAACTCTTTTATTTGTCTAAAAAAAACCAGTTATGTTATCGTGGCTGTATTTGGAGACCATCTGTCCCCTGCCCAAGAAACGTTCCAATCCAGACTGGAAAGAATACATTCCCACTGGGGGAAGCTGTTGCAGTTGCAGAGGGGACTTCTCTGTATTAGCAATCAGACTCTTGACATGGGAACTCTACCTTGTAAAACAAATACAGAAATTTGATTCTGATGCTTGCAGAGCCACTCTTTCATGAGCATGCACTGCATGCTGTTCCAAATCTACCTTGGTTCTGAAAAGCTGAAAAATGGGTACCATTTTCCCATTCTGAAAAGCTGAGAAGTGGGTACCATTTTCCCATTCAAACTTTAATTTGTTTGCTATTTACTGAATAGTGTTATGTGAACACCAAAGTATCAACTGAGATCACTGAGATTGCTTTTGTGAAAATGCTTGACCTAACCAATAACATTTGAAAGCATCTCAGCACCTTGAATGCACTTCCTCTTACCAGTTTGTACAGGTTGAGTAAATTAAATTATTTTTTTATTGCAGTCCTCAATACCCAAAGAGACAAAATACTGTCTTTGGCAAAAGAATAGTCTCAAGGTCGCTTTGTTTGTCTCGGTAAATACATGGAATTCTTAGCAGTGTTGTGACAGGGCTTTCAGCATTTCCTACTCTGTTTCCAAGAGGCTGCAAAATATAGCTACTCGAGGGATGGTAATAGCTGTGATCTTAATTTGGGGCAATTTAAAATAAATACAGCTGGCATTGTACACAGATAACTCTGATTATGACAGAATTGTTTTCTGTAATATCTCAGCTTCTTTTAGGCTAGAATCTGCAAACACATATGCTTAATTTAAAATCTGTGAAATCCGCTGTGCCTCACTGAGTTCAGCAGAACTATTTGTATGCTTGGAGGAAGCAAGTGCAAAGTGTTTGCTGGATTAGGGCCTTCAAGGCTGCTTTTGGGGTGTTTTCTGTACAACATACATTAACTGCCAGTTAAATCTGTTTCAGGAAAAAAATTCTAGAGATTGATTGTTTCTTCAAATATGCCCCCCAAAATCAATCAGAACTGTTTTAGAAATATGCCTACTATGCACAGGATCTCATTTTCTTTTTTTTTTTCCCCTAACAAAATGTATCAATCCATTAGAGAGAAGACAAGTAAACAAAAATGAATTGTCATTTTTGCTATTTTATTATAGTCACATGAGATTACAGCATGTTATTGACATTAAGAATATTTTACCCATGGAGACTTGTTTTAACATGCACAAATCAGGATCAATACTGGATGCGTTAATTTTCATAAAATGCTACAAGGCAATTTTTTTTCAAATCCCCTGTTTGTACTTATAGTTCTATAAGAAATCATGATTGTGACCAAATAAGGACCGGGTAAGATTTAATTATTAAAAAAAAATGGATTATTATTTGAATTGTTGTTTGCTTTCCCTGGTGTATTATTTAGTGACCAAATGTAATTTATGTGCTCACCCAGTTATAGAGTGAAGTTAGATAGCCTGCACAATTTTTGCTGACTTTGCTGCTTTAGCATGCTTTATCAATCCCCCCTTTTTTTTTCCCTCCTTTTTTCATTAGAGATCACATATAGTTTAAGAGCTGTAATCTGAAACCTTACAGCTCTAGTGGATACTTAAAAGACTCATTGATACACTTTGAAACCTAGTCAAATGAACAGCATTAGCAACGGCAGCATCTAGCCATTAGGCTATTAGGATCATTTGCCAAGGCACTAAAATTAAATATAGGGACTCCTGCAATTCCCCAATTATATTCTGTTAGTATAATGGCAGTGAAAAGGATATTATTTTAGTCAGCTTAGTGCCTCTATTGCAAGAACCAAGATGCTTTTTATTTTGTGGATGTAGATATGTATTGGCCAGGAGACTTTGACATTAATGTAATTCCTTTTGCAAGCAGAATAGATCAACACCATAGACAAGATTCAAATCCTACTAGTCAGTAGCAACTTTTTACAGATCCCATGTTTATGTTTTTGTGAGGTTTCAGTATTTACAGTGATACAGGTAAAATAAAATACAAGATAGAAAAAGATAAATATTGACAGGAATAGTAAAGGATGCAAAATTACAGGAAGGAAATTCTTTGCATGTTGGCTGGCTGCTACAGCTGTACCCTTTCAGTTAATTCTCCCAGTTGAAGCTTACATCTTCACTGATCCCTGGCTTCCAAAATCCCAAAAAAAGAAGGATGATGAGAGAAGTTCTGTGTAGAGCTAGGAGCCTGCTATAAACACATTTCATCCAATTTGGAACTGTGCACAATCCTCTACTAAAGTGAGAGAGAAAGAACGTATTAGAAGTTCAGTCATTATGGATTACTTTTATTTCTCAATATACACTGAAGCCAAATTACACTGAAGTCGAGTGGTACTAATAGCAATAAAAGAATGTCTGTAGTGCACTGAGGAAGGAATTCTATTCACCCAGTTCCAACGCAGCAAGTGCCTTAGAGAAGTGTATATGGTGAGAGGTGCCCAGCACACAATTCAATGATTTGCCAGTCAGGGACTTTGAAACATGATAGTCATGTTTTTGTGCTTGCTAGACCTTCATTTTTTATTCATTAGTTTGTCCATTTGCTTTTCAAATCCATGTATCAATTAAGGACCCACTAAATTCTTGTGAGTAAGTGTTCTGCGTTTTACCTACAAATTATGAGGAAAAATGTCCTTTATTTGACAACGTGATCTGCCAGTTTCAGGTCTCTTTCTGTCTTTCATTAAGGGGAACAACATGGATCTTTCTTTCTCCATGCCTCATAGGATTTATAGTCACTACCATCTTTCAGTGTTGAAGGTTTCTAGTTTATTTAGCTGTTTTTTGTTTTGTTTTTTGATTTTTGATTTTTTTTCCATGGAAACCATTCTACATTTTTCTTATCTTTCTTACCTTCTCTTTTTTTAGTATTAATATACTCTTTTTTACTCTGGGTTTCAAACATATGGGGACTACTGTGAAAGTAATGTCTCCTATGTTATTATGTTGGCCTGTGATGTCAGAGATGGATGATAGTATGTCAGTAGAGGTTGAACCTTCCCACCAATATTCCATTACACATTGTTGCTGACAGACAGATGGCAGCAGAGGGGCAGTCTGACAGAACGGTGTCTGACATGGATATGCCTATGGAGCAAAGGTGTGTCACTGAATTCCTCTATGTGGAAAAAATGGCACCCACTGAATCACAGAATCACAGAATCGTAGGGGTTGGAAGGGACCTCCAGAGATCATCGAGTCCAAGCCCCCTGCCAAAGCAGGATCCCTACACCAGGTCGCACAGGTAGGCGTCCAGGCGGGTCTTGAACATCTCCAGAGAAGGAGACTCCACAACCTCCCTGGGCAGCCTGTTCCAGTGCTCCGTCACCCTCACCGTAAAGAAGTTCTTGCGCACATTTGTGCGGAACTTCCTATGCTCCAGCTTCTGGCCATTTCCCCTTGTCCTGTCTCCGCACACTGCTGAAAACAGTCTGGCCTCGCCACTTTGCCCCCCACACCTTAGATATTTATAGACCTGGATCAGGTCCCCTCTCAGTCTTCTCTTCTCAAGGCTAAACAGACCCAGATCACTGACATTCACTGAAACTTACTGAGTGTTGATGAAGACCAAACAGTGGATGTGATCACAGTGAGGCAATGGGTGGAGTGTTTCAGCAAAGGTGACAGTGACATGAAAGACAAGTTCTGTTCTGGACAGCCATACACAGCTGTTACACCACAAAATGAAGAGCATCTCAATCAACTCATCAGCACAAATTGGTGGTGGATTATGACCAGAGAACTGTGTACAAAGCTGAATATCAGCTGCAATGTGCTGGAAATGATGGTGACAGTGTTGAAATATTCCCAAGTTTGTGCCATGTGGGTTCACCAAATGCTTAAAAAGGAATAGAAAGAACACAATACTCAAGTTTGTGAAGAGCTGTTGAACAAATACAAGGCTGAAGGTGGCAGTTTCATGAATTGCATTGTTACTGGTGATAAGACATGGTATCATCACTATGAGCCAGAATCAAAATAGCAGTCCATGGAGTGGTGAAATATGAATTCCCCATTGAATAAAAAGTTCAAGAAGCAGCCCTCACTGCATAAGGTGATGTGCACTGTCTGTTGGGATAGGACAGGGATGAAGCCTTCAGCTCAGTCAGCACTGCAATGGAGCAGTCAGACAGTCAACTCTTGATTTCTCCATTGTAATACTGACGGAACTGAAGGCTTCAAGGCACTGGTAAGGAAAAGAGAGCTAGAAGGAATGACAGGAATTCTCAAGTCAGCTTTCTGCTATCCCAGGCATATGCACTGGTTTCTGGAAACAGGTTCCCATGCTTTTGGAATTCACTTTAGTTCTGTTTCTTTCCTTGAAAATTGCTTTTTCCTATGGTTTACAGTTTCTACTCATTCCTAAAATTCTTTTCAAGATATCTGCTGTTTTCTGTCAGACGGGATATTTTCTTTTTGTGTTTTTGTATACAATTTCTGTATTTTTAACTAAAGAAAATCCTAAGTCTCCTGTACATTCCACTTTCTGAATCCAAATGTATCTGACTTCAATAACTTACTTAAGATTGTTCGTTGTCTTTTCAAAAGTTAAGATACTCAGTTACCATTATACTTTATTCTTTCTTCCACTTATTTAATTTGAATTGATTTGTGGTTGCTTTATGCAGATTTTCTATGGTGTCTCCAATTTTTACTGAATCCAAGTCTGAACAAGCATCATTTCTTAGATCAGGAACACTTGTTAAAAAACATCTGCTAGTAGAGCTGGAAGTATCTAAGTCCAATATTAGACATATGAAAGCATCATCTCATGCTCAGATAAACAAAGTATTGTATGTTATTAATAGCATTGTTTTATTTATGATATAATTTTGTAGTCATAAATAATAAAATTACTACCCCAACTGGAAAAAGTGAATGAGCTTCTGAGCGCATACATTCTTCACTCTGCAGTCAACAATCATTTTGATCCTAATATATTGATTTTTTTGGATCAGAAAATCCATTCCCTCTTTCAAAAATAAGTTTTCCCAGAACATGGTAGACTACTTCCATTTCTAACCTTTCTCTTTTCAAAAAACATTCAAAAATATAAATTTTTCACTAGATCATTCATCTCTCATATGAGCTAAGTTCAGTTTTCAGTAGAGATTTGTTCTGGCTAATTGAATGGTCTAGGAAGAATCTCTGAAAGGTTGTGCTGAAGTGGGAGAAACCTGGAGAAAGGACAAGGAGAAGGCAAGGTCTGAGAAACTGAGACGTGAAATGATCTTTTGTGAAGAAGGAGTACCATCTCAGTATACCTGCACTTGAAACTGAGTAGCTGAGTAGCTGGGAGTGATGAGAAGGAAGAGCTATATTAGGGTCTACACTGGTTTGATGTTTATTTTGAGGGGAACTGATATTCAAGCAACAACAACAACAAATTCAGATTTTGACCTAGGTTTTTCCTGTTTTTTTTTGGTTTTTTTTGGTCAGTTTTCATGGCATTTTGTGAAAAAGAGCTCTACTAAAATAAAAGGTTGCTTTTCTAGACATCTGGGAGCAATGCATGACTTTTCCTTTGCATTTATATTATATTTCAATTTGATGTTACTTAGTATTTTACTGTGTCCTCAGACTGTGAATGAAAATAGTGGGTGATAAAGCTTAGTGCCAAATTAAAATGCCATTCCACTGTACATCCAGTGTGGATAAGTGGTATGCTCTTTCTCTTTTGAAAATTTACAGTAGCTCTGAGTTTTCATGAAGTTTGTAATCAACCTGTGCAGCAAGGAAGCAATAGAAATGTCTGGATCAATGCTTCTGAGTTTAGTGAGGGGTTTTGGAAAAGGAACACGGAGCTTTTCTGTCAGGAGAGAAATACTGCCCCTGTAGCAGACAGCTTTTCATGACACTTTATGGCTTTATTTTTCTTTTCTAGTCCTTCACACTGTAAAAATAATATTTCTTCCTCCCATCAACTCAAGCACATTCCCTAGACAAAAGCTAAATTAAATAACTTAGAAAGCAAAATGAAAATAAAGTTTAGTTACCGATGTTGATATACAATGTACAAATTGTTTCTGTCCACCCTTAATGAGTGTGCCAAATCTTCAAGAGTAACCAATGCAAACTTCTGAATTACAAAATTAGTTCGGAATAAATCAACATACTGTGGTAACAGCAGTGGATTTTTCTTCATCAGCAGCTGAATCACATTGCCCAAAGCATTTGCTGGACACACCGCTCATGAACTAGATTGCTGTTTCACAATCATGCACTATTAACTTTTGCTGTAAATGTGTTTTTGCCACTTGGTAATTGGATTAAAAAAAAACTGGCAACCTTTATTGAGGTTTTTGAACCCTGTAGAGGATAGATTCCCTTCCACTAACATATAATATGGCATACGCTGAATTTGGCTAAATGTGCATAGTTACAGCTATAATAATTTTGTAATGAGGTATAAAGCAAGCATGAGAATCTACAATGGATATTCCAATACCATCATGCTCCAAAGTAAATTAGTACTGAATCCCAGCCAATCATGTCATCTACTGATAATATTAAAATTGTTTCAACTAACAAATTAAAGGTATAGGACCAGCAAGATGCTGGTAACTTCCGCATTCATACTTGCAGAAGACTTTGAAAGATATTTTACAGTAAAATCAGGGATAGCTGAAATAAGCACACACAGAAAAAGCATTTTAGACCCCAAGAAAAGAAAGAAATATTTCAATGAAATATTTGCAACATTTTCATATTCTTGCTTTTTGAGTAGGTTTGTAAAACATCAGAAAATTAAGACAGAGTAGTGGCTACGATATTAAGTTAAAGTGCCAGAAGTATTTTAATCCAGGTTTCCTACTGAGTAACAGCAGTCTAGGTTTACTCCTCTGACATGCATTTGAGAAAATGAAAACCTTATTTTATTATAGTTTTTATGTTTTCAGTGGCTTAGTGATGAAACAACAGGATTTTGAATGTAATCTTGTATTGTGTGACAGTGCTTTACCTGATGCAGAGAGTCCCTTTTTGCTCCTTTTTGTAAATAGCCAATACACAGACTAAGGAACCTGGACTTTAAATGGAGTTTACAGGTATTTTAGTAACAGAAATCATACAATTTAGTGAAGATCTGTTTTCCAGGTATGCAACATTATTTAATAAAATGCACCAGTGAAAATATGCACCTGTCCTTAGAAATGTGGTCTTAATCAATCTTCTGTGTTGTGTGAAATTGTGGAACTATAGAATTAAATATTTATTATGGAAGCTAGAACATGGAATATTCTTTTCCCTCTTCACCTCCAACCTTGGACTCTATCTGTGGAACAGTTTTGGGTCCTAGGCTTAAGCATAGTCCAGAATCACCTGTATTGTACACTGGTATAAAGAAGGAACCATCAGCTAGCCCTAGAAGATGAAGCCTGGGCACAGTTGTACATGAGCCGAGAGCTGTTCTAGCAAATACAGAGAAGGCTATTGTGATATGGAGGCAAAGAGTATTTGCCTGTATAGATGTAAACAGTGGCATGCCTCTTGCTTACAGAGCCAAATAATTGGTCCTTTCCTATATTACTTAAGTTTTTGGATGCAGTTGCAGATGTTTCCCTTGACTGCTGATGTAAGAAATGTAAGAACTGCAAGATGCATCTCCTCCACAGGCAGAATCTACTATAGCACTGGGTTCTCAACCAGATGCCATCAGGCTGCAGTGACTCAAAGAGCAAGAGCCCTCTTATGTACCAGCATGTAAATCTACATGAGGCCTGGTCATCATAGCTGCTTTTGTGCTCAGTAGAGAGAAAAAGGCACTTCAATTATGTTACACAGTTTTTGAGGATGGGATGAACCATACCTTGTTTATTTCTGTTTATCATACTGATACAGCTGTTCAAGCAGGCAGCTGAAAAAAATATAAAATGAAACATGGATTCAATCACTGTCCTGCCACTCTAAATCCTTGGGCTAATGGAACTGAACTTATTTTCAGGCAAAATATGATTATCCAAAATACCTACGTGGAGATTCAAGGTGGCCAAGACAGCACCCTCTTCCCTATTATTAGCACTTCAGGTCACTTGGTGTACTGAGGAACCCTCTCCAAATTGTTCATACCTGCATTTGAATCGGAGCATCTTATGTACAACTATCATCTAGAGATGGTTTTACTCCCAGAGAGGCCTAGAAGATGGGCATTACTGCTCCCCTTCGGACAGTCCAGAAAATCTGTTGAGTTGGAAGAGTGGTTAAAGTCTGACAAAACAGCTTCCTTTAGCTAAGTAAGGTATGTGAATCTGTTCTTCCAGTGCTTCTAAATGCTGACACTTCTTTACCCCTATGTAAATAACAGAATAACTGGGCTTGTCTGTCTTCTGAGTTAGTCTTTATTTGGAGTACATATCAGTGCTGGTTCTGTATTCAGTCAATTAAATCACGTGCCCAATTGTTGTAGCACACTATTAAATATTAAGAGAAGAGAAAATTAAGTAACACTTCACCCTTCTTAATAATTTATAAGCCCACCTAACCTTAATGATGAATTTGAGTAGGATGCGATGTGTTAAGCAGATTTAATGCAGTGCAGGATTTACACTTCAGTGCTGCTGAAGCAAGTTAGTGCTAACCAGACGTGGGCAGGGTGGGGCAGATTATGTGAACCCTTCATGGCCAGGAGAAACTCATCTAGAGAGAGAGCTGAGGCAGTTCCAGCCTGATTCTTTTTAATGTCACAGTTCATTTGCAGAACCATAACTGGAATCAAGAATTAAAAAGCCTTGTATAAAAGTCAGTAACATTAAACCTTTAAGACTCATGTTTCATGTGTCATAAAAAGTCTATGAAAGGATTTTATATTCTGTACAGTGTTTTAGCACTTTCAATCATTTTTTTTTTCCGACATAACTTTTGTGAACACTTTTATAGCCTCTAAATGAAAAACTAAACTATGTGTCATTCAAAAAAAGGTTTTATGGATCACAGAATTTAATATAAGCTCTGCACCATAACAAGGAACTGATAAACCTATATTAGGATTAATTTTAAATGTTGAAAAATGTTTTAGAAGATCGTGCATCACGTGTTGTGGCAACTGACACCAGCAAGTGAAAATGTTCGCTGCGTACGTGCAGTCTTCAACAGCGAACTACAAAAATAACAAAAGTGTTAGCGGTTAAAAAATTACACTTATGTCATGAATACTAAAATGGCTAATTATCATGTAAAAGAAAATGTTTTCCATCAGTGAAATTGAATCAACTTTTAAAAAATCATCAAATATAGATGATAATAAAATCCAGGTTGAAACCACGTCCAGGAAAATATACGTTATGATGTAAGGTCTAATCTCTCTCCGGGGAAAAGATAGTTCCTCCCCAGTGTCATTAACATTTATGAATTAAGGCTTTTTAATGAAATGGCAAAATTAAAATTATATTCTTCGGGTGCTAACACTATATTATACATCTGTTTGAAGCTTATGGAGAATCTCTTCTTTAATAAGCGATGGTTATATGCTGGTAGCAAAGGAAGGAGCAGTGATTTAGGAAAGTAAAAACTGGCACATTTTTTCTACTGCAAAATGTTGCACCGAGTTTAGCAATAATTTTCAGAGGACTCCTACAAGATAGGTAAGCGTAATCTGCCCAGCACACAGACTGTGAAATCTCATTGATTCTCCTTGCTTTCCATGCTGATGTTGTGCTGCAAGAGGGCTAAAGGGCAGCCCTTGTCTTTTTCTTCACAGGGGCATTCTCTTCTAGATCTGTTTGTCTGACACTGTCTGTAACTGTAACCTCCCAGGAGCAGATCAGTAACATAAGATATATCAACACTATATGAGTGATAACAATAAAGTGCAGGAAATTAAATATTGCATTCATTCATCCTAGCTTTAGGTGTTCAAGAGCATCACCAGGGCTTCTTGTGTGGGTTATGAAGAGGCAGTGGTTAATTAGGACTGAAACTGATCTTGTTTATTTACCATCCCTATCTGAAGTGTAGAGTTCTGCATATTCTCATCAGGGAGCAGTCTATTTGGAGGCAGTTATTTACAAGTGATGATCACTTTGGTCATGGATTACTAGGTTTTACCAAAGAAACAGTAAGTGTGAGAGCTACCTTGAGACTCTGTTGTCTAAATATATTATGCAGTATAAAGCAGACACCCATGTGTGAACTAGGTGTTTAAGTTCCCAGTTGCTTCACTGAGTTCCCATGCATAGACCCCCTCGTCCGCCCCCAGGCATCATGCCCCACTTGATTTCAGGTGAGACCTAAAGCACCAGTGGGAGATTTTCTGGGATGCTCCCGAGCTCAGGCGGTCTACAGAATCTGCACCATACACAACTTAATTGAATCCCAGATCTTTCTGTTGACTGTGATTGAATTTGGACACCCCACTGTCAAATTGATATCTATGTTGGATGTGACTAAATGCGAGTACATCTAGAGGAACAATCTACTCAATTCTACCCTGTATTAATGTGAGGAAAGAATACAGGGAGAAGTATGCCAAGAACATATGCCAGCAAGTTAGCACTACATAAGCATAGCACAAAAGCACACCATTTATTGTCTTAATAAGAAATTCTCTTTTGTTAAGTGTCAAAACCTTATTGGTGGTGCTACCCATCATTGGATGCACCTTTTCATATGCTGACATGATCTTACCTGCTCCTAGGTTCACTTCTACTATCTCTAAGAAGGTCAGGGAATCTTCCTACTTTTTATTATTTCTATAAAGTATACTTTGGTGATTTTGCCACTCACATAGCTTGTAACTGGTTCACTGCCTTCACATTTCAAAGACAGAAAAGGTAAGCACAAATTGGTCTAGAGAAGATAGCAGTATATGTGTAGAAGATAGAGTATATGTGCTGCTTGTCCTTGGCTTTGTTGTCTAGCTGTGAGACAGTGGGAAGAGGCAGTAAATTAGCTCACACGTTAATTCTGTCAAATTTTGCCATAACTCTTTTTGCTTGTCCTATCCTTTTTGAGATTTGTTTGGTGGCAGAGTACAAAAAGAGGTGGTGCTGCAGTGTGTCCAAAGAGTACCATGTCCAGTTACAACAGCATGTGAGTTCTGGTGTATACTGCACATTTTTTTCTGCCTCTCCTCCCATTAACACCAATGTTGCTAGGAGTTATTTCTACTAAGGAAAGACCTATTTAATCTAATTCATCAGTACAGCATGCACATCTTACATTAACCATGTAAGCATGTCATCATAGAATCACCAAGGGTGGAAAAGACCTCTGTCAATTGTTTACAGGCTGATTTGGCCCAGTTTCATGACTAGCACAGCAGGGGGACCCACGAACCCATGTCCTGGGAAAGGGAAAAAGCAAATAAAGGGAAAAAAGAGAGATGGGCCTAAAAACAAAACAGTGGCAATGATCTGAGGAGAAACAAACTAATTTACTAAATAAGATATTGGAATGCAAGATAACACGCTATAATACAATATAATACAATATAATTGGAATTGAAGCTATTAAATCAAATAAAATGAGAGAGAGCATTCAAAAACGAAAGGCCTTACTCTAATGCTAAAGCAAGATGTCTAGCTGGGCTGAGCAGAAAAGAGAGGGCATCTCCTGATATGTGCAAGTTTTATCCTTCTCTCTGAGTGGAAACGGTAACAGAAGAGCGCACAGTCCTCTGGGAGATGTAGTTCTCTTCTGGGACAGGAACCCAGAACTGGAGTATTAACTCTTTAACTCTCAGTGTACTACATGATGTTATGATGTGGAATACCAATAACAAAAAATCTTAAAGCCATGACAACCTCCAAGATCCTCCAGTCCAACAGTCCACTTATCACCAATATTTCTCACTAAACCATGCCCCTCAGTACAATGTCTAAATGTTTCTTGAACACCTCCAGGGTTGGTTACTCCATCACTTCCCGGGGCAGCCCATTCCAGCACCTGACCACTCTTTTGGAGAAGTATTTCTTAATATGCAACCTGAATCTCCCCTGGTGCAACTTGATGTCATTCCCTCCAGTCCTATCACTGTTACACAAGAGAAGAGGCCGACCCCCACCTCACCACAACCTCCTTTCAGTTATACAGAGTGCAATGAGTTCTCCCCTGAGCCTCCTCTTCTCCAGACCGAACAATCCCAGCTCGTTCAGCCGCTCCTCATAAGACCTGTGCTCCACACCCCTCACAGCTTTGTTGCCCTTTTCAGGACACATGTCAGGGCCTCAATGTCTTTCTTGTAGTGAGTGGCTCAGAACTGAACACAGTACTCGAGGTGCAGCCTCACCAGAGCTGAGTACAGAGGGACAATTACTTCCCTTCTCCTCCCCGCAGCGTTATTTCTGACACATGCCAGAATGCCACTGGTCTTCTTGGCCACCTGGGCACACTGCTGGCATATGTTCACCCGATAATTGACCAATATCCCAGGTCTGTTTCCTCTACAAAGTCTTTCAGCCACTCTGCCTCAAGCCTGCAGTGTTGTCTGAGGTTGTTGTGGCCAAAGCGCAGGACCCAGTACTTGGTCTTGTTGAACCTCATCCCACTGGACTCATCCCAGCAATCCAGCCTGTCCAGATCCCTCTGTAGGGCCTTCCTACCTGCAGGCAGATTGACACTTCCTGCCAACTTGGTGTCATCTGCAAACTTACTGAAGGTAGACTCAATGCTTTCATCCAGATCATCAATAAAGATATTGAACAGGACAGGCCCCAGTACTGACCCCTGGAGAACACCACTCATGACTGGTCATCACTGGATTTAGCTCCACTGAGCTCCACTTTCTGGGCACAGTCCTCCAGCCAGATCCTTACCCAGCCAAGAGTGTATCTGTCCAAGCCATCTGCTGCCAGCTTCTGCAGGAGAATACTGAGGGAGACATTGTCAAAGGCTTTGAGATTAAATTGAAACGTATTTCAGTGAGTTTCCTGTTCAGTGAAGTATTTAAACTCTTTTAACTTATGCGCCTGAAGTGTGTTCTTAAAGGCTTTACTTAATTTGTGTCTGTATGAACTGTTTCTCTAGTTACTGCTTCTTGTTTTGTTTACTCCACATCAACAGCAGTAATCTCAATTTGCCATGTGTCTAGCTTCTGCTAGGGTGGTTTTAATTCACAGGCACTTCATTAGATGTGAGTGTTGACTTTAAAAGAAATAGCCTTGTGGCTTTTTGAATCTTCTGGGGAATTTAAGCAACAGGATCTTTGGTGATCTGTTACTTCCTTCAAAAGTTAACCTTCCTTGTAACTTGTATAGCTATGCCTAACCTTAGCAATACTTTCAATTTTACTTGTACACATGTCAGTTTTCCTACATGTTTTGACAAATGACACATTTCCTTTGGTGCTTCTTTGTGGGTAACAGCGTGTGAGGATATGGTAGTGGCAAAATTTATTACGGTTATTTTGTAGTTGATATTAAAGAACATGATGTATTATATCAGGTGTCTGACCTTTAAAGATCTTAGGACCCAATTCATTACAACATAAAATTTACATATTATTCAACATTCTACAGTTCTTTTATGAAGAAGTCATGATGCATACGTGCATGAGATTTAAGACAGATAAGTATCTTTGCACACTGAAGATACTGAGATTGAAGACAATATAAAATTAAAAAAATTGTAGGTTAGAAAGGATTCACTTTTTTAACCCATAAAAACGATTGCTCTGCCTGAACCTTTTTTTTTTTTTTTTTTTGTACAAAGTCTTAGGAAAAATAAATGGAGCATACAGAGACAATGCTGTATTGGACACGAGCTGCATTCTTGAGTCTTTTATAAATCCTGACAAGGCCTACCTGTCTCTGTTTCTGTGTTTGACATAGTTTTTCACTGATCTGATATATGAAAACTCAGCCTGGGGGATTTCATCAGTGAGAAACTGATGAGTCTTGCAGTGCATTGTGTTTACACTCACTATGAACACTACATCAGCATTCCTACATTTTGTGCTGTGCTCTATTATTCTGATTTTGTGGTATGAATATATATTGTTTGCCACAGTTGACAGTGGCAGCTGCAGTCTATAGATGCTTTCTACATGTGATACACCTCAGGTGGGTATCTGATATTTTGCACCTGGATGCCATGCAGTCAGTTGTGGATATCTGGAGATGCACCAGGTGTTCGAGACCAAAATAGCTGTGCTTGCTTTTATGTAACATCTGTGCCAGTGCTCTAAGATCTTGCTGTTGGAGAGCACACCCTATTCTTTTATACCAGTGAAAGTACTAAGGTGACTTATGGAATTGGCTAAGACACCTGATAGAGCAAGAACTGTAAATTGTCCAAGCTGCAAAGTCTATGTAGAGGGGTGGTAAAGAAAATGAGAAGTTCATATTTACTTTTGTTTGAAGCTGGATTTCTCTTTCATTCCAAACATTCAGATGTAATCTCTTTTTAAATCAGTGCTGGCTTCTGTACTGATTTTGTGTCTCGGTTGTCATTTATGGCATCTTTTGCTTTTTCCAAAGCACCACAGTTTATCAACAGATTTCAGTGCTGTGTCAATACCATATGCTGGACACAATTTTCACTTGAAGAAGGCTGGATCAAGCACTCTATTTTTTTGTTATTCCAAGGATCATACTCCAGGTATGGAGAAAAATGCCTAGGGATGCAAAGTGGCCTTCCTGAGCTCTTTAAAATCATCTATTTCTCTCCTTTAGTTAGACAGAGAACATAGGCACTTGTGATAGAACTGATTTACTAGAACCATAAATCCTGGATTTAAGTTCAGTGATCTGGCCATGTTGTAGTTTGTATCAAAGGGTTACTGACTATGCAATCTTAAAGAGTTGGGGTCTGGGCTTTGAATTTGAACTGAATCTCTGTGGACTGAAAATTCCACTCTCTGTTACAATAAAGAATGTGGATTCCTTTACTGTTATCACAAAATGTGACAGTACAGGCAGTAATATGCATGTGAGATGACAAGGAGAACTGAGACAAGGACATGCCCTGCCTGAGCTAAACAGGGTTTTACTTGCAAAACCTATGTTGAAAGAATGTGACTAAATTACATTTAGAAACTTTGTGCACTGTTCTAAGGGTGGGATTATGTTTTAATTTACCTTTGCTAAACAGGAGTATCACAGGACTACGTAGGTTGCTCCAGAAGTAATGCCTCCTTTTATTTTTTCAGATATTAAAGAACATGATTTTACAGCCAGTGCAAAGAACACAATCAGACTATTTGAAAGAGCAAATTCTCAGCTACTCACTTTCAGCAGTCACTACCATTACCAATGCATTTTCACCAGTGATGAACAAGAGTCTGCATGCTGCATTTATAAAAATCTGCATGACTGCCTGGAACGTGCCTTGTCTTTCACATCACTGTCACCACTGCTGAAATGTACCACCCACCACCTCACTGTGCTCACATCCACTGTTTGGTCTCCATAAATGTTCAGCAAACATCAATGAGTGTCAGTGGTGCCATGTTTTTTTTCACACGGAGGAATACAGTGACACATCTTTTCTACATACTCACTTCCATGTCAGATGCCAGTCTGTCAGAATGCCCCTCTGCTGCCATCTGTCACACAGCAACAACATGTAACAGAACACTGGTAGGAAGTTTAACCTCTACTGCCATACCATTACCATCCACCTCTCATGTCATGGGCCGAGATAATGAAATGGGAGGCATTATTTTTGGAGCAGTCATCATATTTTTCTTATGTGATCCATGTATGTTACTCTTAATGTACTTAGTTAAGAGTGAACTCCATACTGGGCACTTATCAGATTTTTATTATGGGGATTGCTACTATTTATTTTCTTAGAGAAAATGAAGTTATATTAGAGAGGATTTATTTTAACAACAGTTAGGCTTATAAATGCTAGGTGTCTATTCTAAACTAGCTTGGGATCCCTCAGTAATCAGTGGGAAAAGACAGGCACCTACTCTATCATTCTACTTACCTTTACAGAGGTTTAGTGATTCATCCAATCTCACTGTCATCAACAGAGAGATATGACAACCAACTCAGGCCTAACCTCTTGACTGTTCAAGTTTGATGAAATAATCCCACGCACTGTGGCCAAGATAAGAGACTGTAAAAAAAAAAATTAAAAAAAAAAAAAGAAGAAAAAAAAAGAAAAGAAGGTGTCATGGTTAAGGGAGCTGAATGCAACCACGGGGAATTTCATTCTAACTGTGCATCTGTCAGGAAATTCCTTGGGGATGCTTGGTAAGTCACTGAACAGGTGGTCAATAATTGCGTGTTTCTTGTGTTATGGGTGTCTGTAGTCTGATTTACAGAAGCAGTAAGCACTCACAACTGAAATTGAAGTAAATTGTAATTTTACTGTAGAATGCTACACGCTCATAAATGCTCTGTCCTGTTGTTCTTAAACTGAACATCCCAAACTAGTGAATACTTTGTGCCCCACATTCTTTGTGCCATTATTCCTAACTGTAAAATGACACTCATCTCCCAGTTGTGTTATGAAAGTGAACTCACTAGTGTCTAGGAAATATTTAAGAAAGTTTTACAAAGCAACCCTTGGGGATGTTAGTAATTCTGCATTCAAAGCGGGATTCAAATGGTGTGCAGTATGGTCTGAACAACTAAACAAAATATTGAATATTTGCTCTTTAACTGAGCATCAGCCTTCACATGCATTGATTGAAGCAAGAGGAAACACAGAATGCGATGATATAAATTTGAAGACTTCCTAGAGTACAGACACAGAGGCAGATCAGTTTTCAGAGGTAACCTTAACTTAAACAATCCATAATCATTGAGTGACTGACTTTTAAACTTCTTTTACCATGATTAATTTTGTTTGTATGACAGTAAACAGAAAAACAAAAACAAACAAAAACCCCAATCCATTCTAAAAAATGGATGGTGGACATCAATCACAAATGCTACGTTAGCCGCTTGAGTTAATGGGTAGAAATACTAGACTGCTGTGTGTCTGTCTTTTTAGCGCAGCAAGTTCATCCTCTTAGCTGGATACATCAACAGGTATGTGGAACACACAAGTAAAAATAGTTTCACAATGAATATATGTCCTATAGGAGGCAAGTTGGTGGATTTAATAGATATTAAAGCCTGCTTAGGATTGTTGCGTTTCTTTCTACTCTCTAGAAAGAGTGTACTTTTGGACACAAACTGTGCTTGTTTTCATCCCTACTATGAATTCATTACTCTCTTCCTCCAAGCTACATTTCTCTACATAATTTTAACCCCCACGTCTACCCCCTCACTTTCTCACCAAATCAGATTGAGTCTCTTCTCCTCAGATTTTTCAACAGTAGGTTGAGTGAATCCCATTTTCCCATCTTCCACCTTCTTGTCCAAACTTCTCCCACACTGCCTGCACAGCATTCCTGTCTCCAGCTCCACTCACTCTCGCTCCCAATTTCTTTTCATGTTTACCATACCCTATCTGTCTCTTTGTTTCCTTCCCACACTCTTCATCAAGTAGAGCTACAGTGTGGACAACCTGAATTCCAATTTCATTTGCAAAGAAATTCCTTTTCTGTTGAGGTGTCTGGTATGGATAAAAGCTCTCAAGAATCAATCTGTCAAATCTTACTGCTCTCTTATAAGTACTTTTGGCATAGTTTCAGAGATTTGTGATTCTTTCAAACTTGAGGTAGGTTTCTTGGGGGTGAAAGTCCCTGATCCAAAGGTAAGCTGGAGTTTAATTGCTGTGTAAATGCCCCCATAAAAGTCCAGTTGGGATCATGATTGAAACAGTCATCCTTTCACTCTGCTGCAAAATTGCCAGGCCATGCCCCTGCTAGCTGTGTCTTACAGTCCCAAACAATGATCCCAGTGTGCAGCACATGGAGAGAAAGATCCTGATGCCCTCCAAACCTTTCCGTTCAGTATAGGAATACATTTCTGAGGTTCTTTATCAAATGCTTAATACGTTGCGATATTTTCTTCATAGCCCCCCATAACTGTGTTTCTGAGTGTGAATGATATGAGCTGAAAGAAGACAAAACAAAGCATGGCAAGGGCAGAAAATATTTGGCACAAATATTTCAGGCTAAAATATTAATTTTATCTTGAATGGAGAAGTTCTAGATTGCCTTTCTAACAGGTAGTACCTCTACGCCACCTAAAAAGACCTTATCTCCTAAGGGAGTTCTGGTTGTAATCAGTGTCTTAAAAATGACTTCAGATACTTTGATGAAAAATATTGTTTGTTTTATGCAAATAATCAATATCTTTGTTTAAAAGTATGAATGCTAACACTATCAAAATGACACCAAAAAACAAAGATGGGTGACCTCTTTACTTTTGCTGATCTTTGCTACTAAAGAATTCAAGACACTTTTCCCCCCCACTATTAAATTTTTTGAGGATAATAAAGCAAAAGCTTAAAGAAATTTAATAAATAACCTTTTAGACACATGAAGATGCATACTATTGTAACTTTTTTATTGAAATAATATAAACAGGTAATAAAGCTCACAGGACAAGCTTGTAAGATATCCTAGTAGAACATCTAAGTACTATAGAAAATCTATTGATAATACAAGACATTATTTTCTGTGGCCAGGGAAATAAATTGTTGCACAGAACCTATTTCAGGTTTTGATGCATTAGCTGTGGTGTGAGGATGGTGTATGAGTAGGCATTTTATAGATGAAATGTCCATTTATGTCCTATTACAGACTCTCATGATCTAAAGAATTCTGCTTTTAAGACCTGTGCACAGCTTGCAATTCGGTAACCTTTGTGGGAGCCAGCAAGGTGCTTCTCGGCACTGAGCTGGTAGCCATGTTGTGAGAAAAAGACTGCTTCGTCCAGAACTCTTTGCCTCCCTGCAAAATGTTGGCCACTATTCTGATTTTACTTCTGTCAGACTTGCATCAGCATAACAGTATCATTTCAGAGCATGGGCACTGAACTGATAGTGGGAAATCAGGCACATGAAACCAAGAACAGATAATGAAGGAAAGCACCTAAAAATAGATAGAAAAAAGTTTAGTTTTTAGAATGAAATTGATGAAGAGACATGAATGTCAACTCCTTATTCAGCTGCTGACTACACCTACCTATGACAGAGTTCTAGAAATTCATGTCCCCTTGTAAGGAAAATACTTATTGCCATTCCAGCACCCCACCAGTTCAGCGTGTTACACGCATTTCTGATATCCTTTGATCCAGGTTCTCTCAGTCAAGCCTAATCCTACTTCCACCTGAGTGTGACTGAGAGGATCCCTCTCTGTGACCAAACAAGATTTCTTTGGAGAGGTCCTTGGAACCTGAGGCTCTACCTCTTGCTGCACTCACTGACCACAGGATCTGGATGAAGGTGCACAGAGCTCACAAAACTTCACTGTAATCCTCCACAGACTCACTCCTGTGCTATGGCAGTGTTGGGCTATTCCCTGGCTGTAGTTATCTTTGATGCTTTTCGGATACCCTCTGTCTCCTTGCACTTCTGCTGTGCTGCCTGGTGTACACTTGCTCTCATGTGAGTTATTCTGCCTGATGAGACAGCCTAGCTAAGTGGGGAGCCAGACTCCATAGCCATAAACATGTTTAACTTGTGGGACCTAAAAGGAAACAGTAAATTAAATACACAAAAAGTACCCTGCTGTGCAAAATTAACAAAAAAGAGAAAAAATAAAAACTTGTTTCTCTGCTGTGGCAGCTGCTGGGCTTTTTAATCATTGTTTTATCACAGCAGTTAAAAAAAAAAACAACAACACAAAACAACAACTTCTTTCACAGAATTACTTTTAAACTCTGCATGTACAGAGGAAATAACACTAGCCATTCTGAGTCACTGGTTCCTTTTTTTCTCCACTAGGAGGAAAAAACAAAGGCAATTTTTGTGTT
Organism: Phasianus colchicus; assembly: GCF_987193195.1. Classification (NCBI taxonomy): domain Eukaryota; kingdom Metazoa; phylum Chordata; class Aves; order Galliformes; family Phasianidae; genus Phasianus; species Phasianus colchicus. Next base: position 157,601,942 of record NC_143436.1, read on the forward strand.
TTGTGCGTGTGCGTGTGTGACTGAAAAGTCAAGCTCTCCTCCAGAAATCACTTTTGCCTTAACAAAAACGTGCTCTTGCCTTAACAAAAATACAACTTTAAAACTATCAACCAGTTCCAATTGACAATGTTAAAGATCTCCTCCGTAAGGAAAGAAGGGCCCTGTGCTGTCTTAATACAGGAGTGTCTGTCCCCAAACTGAGGGAACTGGGGCTGTTTAGTCTGGGGAAAAGGAAGCTGAGGGGAGACCTTATTTCTCTCTTCCAATATCTGAAAGGTGCTTACAGCGAGAATGGGGCTCATCTCTTCCCGCTGATGACAGGTGACAGGACAAGGGGAAATGGCCTCGAGTTGTGCCAGGGTAAGTTTAGGTTGGATATCAGGAAACACTTTACAGAAAGGGTTGTTAAGCACTGGAATAGGCTCCCCAGGGAGGCGGTTGTGTCACCATCCCTGGATGTGTTTAAAAACTGTTTGGTACTCAGGAACATGATTTAGCAGAGGGTTGTTAGGGTAGTATGGTTAGGTTGTGGTTGGACTCGATCTTTAAGGTCTTTTCCAACCTGAGCAATTCTGTGATTCTATGAAATGGTGTGACTATTAGAGAGGAAAAGAAAAGCCTGCAGTATTGCCTATAGGATGCAGTGTGCAGGGGGGACTGAAAGGCTATGTTAGGGAAAAGGCTCAGCAGAGGCTGACACGATACAAATTCAAAACCTCAGTGGGATCATCTGCCCCTGAGGAGTCCCAGAGAGCAGAAAGGAGAGTAAGGTGCTGTGCTCTGTGCTGGTGGCCCTGGAGTGCGGAGAGGAGCAGAGGATGAGTGTGAAGTACTGAACACCCACAGGTTTAGTCCCAGGAGTTCAACAAAGCAGTGTGACTTCATGGGAGCTGGTACTTCATTGCGTGAGAACGTGTGAAAGTACAGCTGCAAAAAATGAGGGCTGTAGAATAAATGGGAAAAATGCAGAAATCATCTGGTTTCAGATAACCACCGTGATTCATACCCGAGCCACAAATTGGCCTTGTCTTGCAGCCGCTGTATTTCCACGTCCCATTGTCTAATTACAGCAAGTTTGTTTTGACTGAGAATCAGTGATTGATTTACTTATTATTTTCTCCTTTGTTAGCCGCCTTGTGAATCTGTATTGCAGTCTGCATTTTTGAGCCTTCCCAGCTAGGCAGTTTAGACTTGATAAAAATGAAACAAAGGCAGAAAGAATGAAAAAAAGCAAATATTATTTTAGATTGCCGTTGCTGCTGGAAAGCGCTAAGAGACGGCCGGGAAGGATAGCTGTGCGGGTGGGAAGGCGGCCCGCCCTCAGCAGAGGGTGCTGTCTTCTCATTCTAGCGCCGGCAGAAATGGAAGGTCACTCAGCCTATTGATAAATCACTGTGCCGTGATTCCTAACTGACAGCTCAAACTAACATCAAGCTGGATGAGAGAGAACAAAAGGCCATCAAGCAGCCATTTTCTTGACACTTTTATTCAATCACCAGCAGATTGCTTACGACAGCAATAGCAGCTGTTTTGTCTTCATCTTTCCACATTTGATAAAAGGTGTCAACTCAAATTTTTGTAAATAATTCACTTACCCCTACTGCACACACCAGCTCTGTTCAGCATATGTATTCTGTGCGAGCAGATCACTGAGGCAGGTCAGGGCTCAATGATATCAGCTGAAGGTCATCTGTGATCTAAAAGGAAGCACTGATAAAGCTGCAGTCCCTCAAGGTCAAAGATAAGAACTACATTGAGATATTTGTAACGTGGACAAAAGGTTAAACAATAGAGAGAAAAGTGCGGCATTGTTTCAGTTAGCACACTAATGATTTTTCTATTGTTCTTTAGGAAACGCTGTTCCAGCTGATCCGGCTGGTTAACCCTTTCTGAGAATGGCATTTCTTTAGGTGCTGATGTAATTAATTAGAGAATATCACTTCCCCAAGTTGGTAATGTTGGGCAGCAGCTCGCAGCCTTAGTGTGCTGCTGCTCATACCTCTGCACTGCGAAAGGAATGGTTTTTATCATAGGCGTTCAAAGGGAGGAATACCTGGAGAGTTTATCTAACAAAAATGGTTAAAAAGAGTAACGCTTTAAAGTAAAACACAGTTTATCTTGAATTCCTCCTTAAAACAAATTAAGGCCTCAGACCTGAGGAAAACTAGAGACTGTGTCTAACATTTCCTGTTGTAACAGCTTTATTTACTATAAAGGCTTAGAGAAACTAATAGAGAGATCTTTGAATTATTGCAATATGACACTCTATCTGATGCTGGCAGTAGCCAAAGCGCTGAGATTAAAAATGATACATCTTCGATACCAGGTTGTTTTTTTCACCCAGTTATATTACTCGGAAAATAAATCTAAGCCAACAAATAGTCACTGTTTATCACTATTTGGTTTATATTTTCTAATAGCCAAAGTATATGTGCATTTGAGATTCTGTCTGTGCTCAAATAGCAGGGAATTTATTGCATGTAATTGATGTACATGAAGATCAGAGAACAGTCGCTTTACATTTTCCCATTCTTTCTGCCTCAGTGCTGTGGTGAAAACAACTTTCTTTATTCCAGCATACTTATGATAGAGAAATAACAAGACCTGAATAAAAGAAGCTATCTTTTTTTCCTAGCTAAGCGAGGTAATACAGAAATAATTTCTTTATGAAAGTAGGAATCCTGTATGCATTAATATTACTCCTTACCTACCCAGTTGCATATGAACTAAGAGAAACGGTGTTAATTAGAAACAAGCAAATGATTTTCAGCAACTTATTTTCGTTGTGGATATTGATTCATTTTCTTGTCATGCAATATTTAGATTGTGGTTTCCAGCTTGCTTAATATTCTTAGTGATTTGAAAAATGTTAGTCAATTAGAAAAAAGTTTTGTGGAGATTACAGCTAAAAAAGAATTGTGTTTTAAGGCACTGGCCGGCCAAGTAGTTCATATGGCATTATTTCCTTTTATTGACTGTTTATTTTTCCAAGGAGACAAAAGGATGTCTTAAAAAAAACACATGGATTTTGGACATCATCAAGTCTGCAACACGAAAAACTTCAGAAAACTTTCCATTGCTGGTCTTACTACTATCTTGCTCAAATTGCCCTTCTTACAAGAAAAAAGACCGCTAAAAATTAGTGTCTGGGTGAAGAATTAAAATGTGATATTCTTTCATTGCAAAGCAATTGCTTGTGAACGCATGCTCCTAGCAGTGAAGGGTGTTGCTCTATTATTTAATTGTCATTGTGGAAAAGCACTAGTAACGATTTATGGGGACACCGATCATTTGTTTTTAAGTTGTATTATATTATGAAAAAGCAATCAATGTATTCCATTTACCAGTTTACTAATTCTGCATTTACCAGTCTATGGTTCCTGACACATAATAACTGTAGATATAATCTGTGTGCTTTAGATGTTTGCATCCATAACATTAGCTTAAACCTCTCCTTCCATAAGCATTAACACAGGCAAACCTGCATTAGTCTTGTTAACTCATGTTTACTTCCCATGAACACATAATAGGAATGTGTCTATTAGGATATTCTTGCTATATGCAGCTTTGCCAATATTCACAGAATTGTTTTTTCAACATTTGCTTCTGGAGTCAGCTACATATTGTGAAACTACAATCAGTGTGAGTAATTATGTCAGAATTTATCCTCGTGTCCAAAAGCAGAGTCATTGCCTACTCCTCCATTGGCCAGGATAGGCCCTGAAATTCCACATATCATGTGTCATACACAGTTTTAAAGAAAAAAAAAAAACAACAGCACCAGTTCGGAGTCTAGTATGTTAGCTTGTGTAAACCAGCACATGCTGTTTCAAGGTAAAAGAGCTGTTACTGAATTTGAGACAACAGGACTAGGAAGAAAGCAGGAAAAGATGACATGGAAATGGTAAGAGTACTGAATAGTGATGAAAGGAGACATGTAAGGTGGAGAGGCTGCAAAATGGACACAGAAGGTGCTACAGAACACAAAGCATGAACTGGAGAATGAGGCCAACACAGAGTAGGACACTGTAGAGGACATAAGATGGAATCTTCCTTCCTTGTATTGAACTTTAAGTATTTTCCCCTCTATCTAAAGCTATGGGCACTTAAAAGGAATTGCCAGGTATTGCTAATTTATTGCAAGTAATATGATTTTGGCCATGACTGTGGGAGCATTTGTGATAATTGATTCTGGAGGAAAATGCCTCTTTCTTATCCCTTAACTTGCACCCAAGGTTAAGACTTGCACTGAGCTCCCAGCCAAGAACTCTTTTACTCAATTCTATGTTCCCCATAATCTTTATTATTAAATATCTCTCTAGGTAGCTATTTCTCACACATTTGCCAAACTAAGAAAAATAAAAGCTTGACAATGTCACTGAATTAAACCTATAAACAGAATGTGTCTTGTAATGTAGCAGACCAAATGCTATTTACTGTGCAGGAATTCATTTCAAAATGAGTAAACCAAATGATGTGCTTACGTAGTGCATACTCCCTGTGCAGCTTTTTATTAATGAGTGGATTCTTTGTGTGGTGCCTAGAAAAATTATAGGGCACCAGGAGTGTTCATGGTTTTAAATCCAAGGTTCAGGTTTTATCCTAACAGAAGGTCGAGCTTGCCTGTAATGTCTGGAGATCCTTAGTCCTCAATTTGTTTCCTAAACAACAACAAAAGATCCAGATTCATTATTCTGCTTTTCTTGCAAGACAGTCTTGCAGTCTTACAAGATAAAGTTGTGTTTTGTCATCCTAAGGCCAGATCTAAAATGAGAGTTTTAAAAAAATTTTAGCACTGCTTTCTGGCTCCAAGACTAATTGACACAGAATTGCTGGCATTTATGCTGCTAAAATTCTTACCGTCCCCAACAAAGTAGCCACATATAAATTGCTTCCACTTGATTATGGTCTTTGGCACTTACTAACTCCTAAATTATACTTGAGAACGGCTGGGAGAAAGTTGTTCAGCCTTGGCCAAAACCACAGAAAACACTGTTCTAATAATTCAGCAATATGAAGAACCATGTTTCAGAGCCTGAGAATATTTCTCGGCAGCAGTAGTTCCTGAGAAAGCACAGCAAAATAATGATGTGGCCCTTCCTAGCTCTCTCTAAAGTTACAACATCTCTGAAAGCTAAAAATGTAGAACTCTTCTGTGACTGCAAAAACGCTGTGTTGTTCTTGCATACACAATAAAAAACGGAAGCTTACCAAAACTATTGCAAAATTAGCTGAACTTCTAACTTGCCAAATACATTTAGGAAGTAGTCTAGTTTATTATTTTTGCTATGCTTGTTTACTACTTCATGGGAGACAATCCTTTAGGAAGAGGTTGAAATATTTTATTGTAGAACTTGTCTGTGACTGAGAGCAGTTTATGCAGGAGATATTATTATCTTTATGTCCAGAGGGTGGAAAACCTTGCCTGAGTGCTCAATAAAAGTAAAAATCTTGAATTAATAAGCTTATCTTTCCAGAAAACAAGATTCTAGAAAGCATAACATCAGTGCTTACTAGGTTGCTCTAGAGAATCACTAACGATGTACAAGGCTTTCTATGCTATAGGTCACTGATTTTAATCCAACCTGGCTCAACAACAACTAGTTTTTCTTAAGAATTTTTTTGTGGTTAATGTGTATGTTGAATGGGATTCCCATATATTAAGACTGGAGCATACCACATATAATCTTCTAGTTTGAAGCGTGCCTATCTTGCATAGTAGATGCTTTATGTTTTTTCCAAGTGTCTTCTACATTAAACCTCTAACTTTTGGACAGCTAATGATTTTTTTTTTTCCCAGAATTTAAAAGTAAAGCTTTTAAGTGATAGTGTGTCAGCAACATCTCTGAAGAAATTATGCCATTAGTTAATTACTTTCATTTAAAAAAATACCTTATTTCTAATTGGAATTGGTTGTGGGAAGTAAGGTTATAAGTTCAACTCCCACATCACAAACTCATCTCCTGCCTTTGGTCTATGCTGTTAAGTTGAAGCAGTAGTTGCCTCATCTTCATTGTGTCTATAAAATGTGTAGGGAAAATCCTGTGTAAGAAGCCTCAGTCACTTAACCTGTAAAAAGTTATGAGTAGGAAGCAAGCAACCCAGGACATTTCCAGAGGGCATTGGAGGCAACAAAACACAGTCACCGGGTACTGTGATGCTCTGCTGTGTCTGTTACTCATGAACTAGGAAGAACTAATTGGAATGTGACTGTAGCTACTATTAAGCAGTGCATTTCAGCATCATAAATGGAGTAAGGAAGGCATATGGCAAGGTATAGATGCCAGGTTTAAGGCAACAAGACTGCAACTTACTCAGGAAAGTGGTGGTTGGGATCTTGTTGGAGACAGCATCGGTGGACAAGGGAAAAGCAACCGATGTCATTTACCTGGAATTGAGCAAGGCCTTTGACATGGTCCCCCACCACATCCTTATCTCCAAATTGGAGGAATGTGGATTTGATGGGTGGACCACTTGATAGATAAGAAACTGGTTGAAAGGCCGCAGACAGAGGGTGGTCATCAATGGCTCTATGTCCAGGTGGAGGCCGGTAACGAGCGGCGTCCCCCAGGGATCTGTCTTGGGACTGGTGCTCTTTAACATCTTTATCAATGACATCGATGATGGAATCGAGTGCACCCTCAGCAAGTTTGTTGACGACACCAAGCTGAGTGGTGCGATCGACACGGTTGAAGGAAGGGATGCCATTCACAGGGACCTCGAGAGGCTAGAAGGGTGGGCCAGGGTGAACCTGATGAGGTTCAACACAGGAATGCAAGGTTTTGCACTTGGGCCAGAGGAATCCCACGCATCCATACAGACTAGAAGGAGCAGTCCTTGAGAGCAGCCCTGTGGAGAAGGATCTTGGGGTCTTGATAAATGAAAAACTTAACATGAGCCAGCAGTGTGCCCTTGTGGCTCGGAAGGCAAATGGGATCCTGGGCTCCATCAAAAGAGGGGTGGCCAGCAGGGACAGGGAGGTGATTGTTCCCACTCTGCTCTTGTGAAGCCCCATCTGAAATACTGCGTCCAAATCTGGAGCCCCCAGTACAAGAAAGACAGGGAGCTGTTGGAGAGGGTCCAGAGGAGAGCCATGAAGATGATCAGGGGACCGGAGCACCTCCCCTACAAAGACAGGATCAGGGAGCTGGGCTTGTTCAGCCTGGAGAAAAGAAAGCTGTGGGGTGACCTCACTGCAGCCTTTCAGTACCTAAAGGGAGCCTACAAACAGAAGGGGAATCACCTCTTTGAAAGGGTGGATAACAGCAGGACAAGGGGAAATGGTTTTAAGTTGAGGGAGGGAAGAGTTAGTTTGGACATCAGGGAGGAAGTTCTTTACAGGGAGAGTGGTGAGCTGCTGGAACAGGATGCCCAGTGAGGTTGTGGATGCCCCATCCCTAGGGGTTTGAACACCCAGCTTGGATGGCCCAGATTGTATGGGGCCCTGAGCAGCGTGGTCTATTATTAAATGGGGAGGTTGGTGGCCCTACATGTGGCAGGGGGGTTGGATATTCATGATCCTTGAGGTCCCTTCCAATCTGTGATTCTGTGAATTCAATGGAAAATCACCAGGATTGTTGGGGCTATAGAGTTTGCTGTGTGAGGAGAGAATGATGGATCCAGGGTTCAGGCTGGATAACAGACAGCTTCAGGGACACCTAGTGGGCCTCCAGTTGGCTGTGCAGTGGTTTTGGAGAAAATGGAGCCAAATTCTTCACAGATGTGCATGGCATGAAAAGGGTCTTCTCCCAGTGGGCGTAAACAGAAACAGAACTGTTCCAACTCTAATTCTGAGAAGAGCCAGGCTTTTGAGAAAGTTGTGCTGAGAAGCCACATGGTTTCCCTTTTAAATATGGATTGAACAGCATAGAAATATAAAAATCACAAAGAGTCAGTCTTTAGTTTGGATTGCACAAATTGTTTATTACTAACTGTTGTTACTTGCTTACATTAGTAGAAGCGTCAGCTGGTATGTCATTTGATGATCTCGACTGAGAATCTGAGCTAAATGGACAGGAGAGAAGAATAGTAATTCTCAGTCTCCATATAAATGGATTTTGATGCTGTGCAGCTATTGCTGGTGAATGACCTGTACAGTCGTTGTGTAGAGCACTTTGGTCTTTGATGCTGTCAACTACATAAGGAATAGATTTTACTTTAAAAAGTAACTGACATATTATTTTAGAGAACATTTTTTTGCTCCAGCTCTGGAGTATGGAAGAGGAGACCTGGGTTCTGTTCTCGTGTCTGTCACAGACTTCCTGAACCATCATCTTACATCTTTGTTTCTCAGCTTACCCTTGGGTATAATATGGATAATACTTACCCACTTTACTGGGCTTAATTCATTAATGTCTGTAAGGTGCCTTGAGATCTGTGCACACAAGGCACATTAGCACTGCAAAGCATTTAGTATATTATTTTATTATTTAAGACTTCTGGGACCATTTTCACTGATGTGCTCTATCCATTTTGCACTGCTTTGGTGTTGCAAAGCAGCCATATCCCACTTTAACAGGCCAATGAGGCTGAGTTTATGACTGGCTTAACAGACCAGACATCCAGTACATATGAAGCCTGTTATCAAATATGTCTCTGCTTTTTCCATCCATCTTGCTACAATGATGAGTACTATTTTCTTTTTTTCTCTTTTTTGAGGGCTAAGGAGAGAGAGCAGCATGATGGTTCAGATCCGTAGGAAAATTTTGTTGTTTAATGATGGACATTTCTGAAATAGTGGTATTTTGGCAAAGTGAAAGAGAAATGACATTGGTGTAAAAATGACTCCTCTAAATATATATATGCTAGGTAACTTCTCAATTACGTAGCTTGGAACTCCGATATGAACAACAATGTCCATATCTGGTAGCCTGAAATTGGTCTGAAAATTTTAATTCAAAACTTTTGGAGGCACGCTGGTATAAATACTGGCAATTTGCAGTACCATTCTTCAGTGTTTTCTAGTCCTTTCCTTGATATTTTTATTTTTTTCTACATTGCTTTCATGAATATGGTGACTGAAATTTCTCAGATGCATACTATAGTTGCCATTTCAGTAGAATTGTGCACTATGTAAATTATTCTCATTCAAATAAAACATTATTTCAACATTATACGTTTATTTATAGGCACATGTGTATGCTGAATGTAACATAGAAAAGGAGAGATCTAAACATCAATTATCCACTTCTAGATCTTCTGAATGATAAAATTGTCATTCATTTATTTAAAATGACAATAAAAAGGAATGGTTTAGCAGAGTTTTTGCCCTCTTGTGGGACACATGGACTGCAGCCCAAGTTGCAGCACAATCCTGATATTGATCTCTCAGGGAGAGAGTTAATTTGTCAATGACTGTAATTCGCCAAGCTTTATGAATCCATTCTTCTTCCTTTGTAAGAATATTTAACTTTCCGATCTTTGCCATTACTTTTTTTTTTTTTTAATACAGTAAAGATAAAAAATGATATAAATCTCTAAAATATTTCACAGACATAGAAATGAGTACCAGACTGGTAAAAGAATGTGGGACAGGAAGACATACTGGCCATCCTCCACTGGGGGTCTGTTTTGGGACTGGTACTCTTTAACATCTTTATCAATAATGTAGATTATGGGATTGAATGTACCCTCAGCAAGTTTGGTGATGACACCAAGCCTAGTGGTGCAGCTGATAGGGCAGATGAAAGGGATGATATCCAAGGGGACCTTGGCAAATTCAAAAGGTAGGCCCTTGTGAACCTAATGAGGTTCAATAAAGTGCAAAGTTTTATATTCAGGTCAGGGTAATCCTAGGTATGTAGACAGACTGGAATAAGACTCTTTGGGAGTAGCTCTCCTGAGAGGACTTAGGGGGCCTTGTTGATGAAAACCTTAATGTGAGCCAGCAGTGTGTGCTTGCAGCCCAGAAGGCCAACAGTATCCTGGGCTACATCAGAAAAGGGGTGGCCAGCAGAGCGAGGGAGGTGATTAACTGTCTCTACTCAATCCTTATGAGGCCCTATATGGAGTACTGCATTCAAGTCTGGGGTTCCCAGCATGGGTAAGATGTGAAGCTTTTGGAGAGGGTCCAGAGAAGGGCCACAAAAATGATCTAGCAGTTGGCAACACTGCCTGAAGCAGGCTGGAACCTGATGATCCTTGAGGTCCCTTCCAAACCAAAACATTCTATGATTCTGTGGTGATTCTACGATTCATTGTTAACCTAGCCTACCCCCTTAGGAAACCAATACAGTTTTTTCCCCTCAGTCTTGTAAGAAATCATCTCCCAAAGCTCAGTACTCAGAAGGATAGGAGAGATCTTTAAACTTTCCCCTTGAATTAAGTCATGAAGAGTTTATCTCTAGGTAAGACTTCCTAACCCCATTCTTGGGAACTGAGCAAGTTTCCAAGGGACAAAGTTGGCTGTTATAGGGATCCATGTTCCCTGACCCGATGTGGACAGTGACAGACAGTCAGGAATAGCATAGCATATGACTCTGCTGCTGCTGCTGCTGCTGGAAGAAGTGACACATGGATATGTGAACCACAGCTGTACTCTCCCTTCTGCTCTCTGCTTCTGATTCTCCTGAGTATTTTATTAGCTTTTCTCCAGACCGTTTTCAGTCTTAATTCATCTTTCCTGAATAAACAGAATTGTACTCACTATTCCAGATGAATTGTGAATTCTGTGTGATGACATAAGTATTTTTATATCTCTGATGAGTATACTTTTACCATCACCCTGAATGTCCCCTCCTTCCTCCTTTTCATTTTATCATTGATCATGGCGCCCTAGGGTATGAAATATCCTTTTGGCCATTTTGGGCCAGATGTCCTGGTTCTGTATGCTCCTAGCTCCTCATGCACCTCCAGCCTCCTCTATAGCAGGGCAATGTGAGAAGTAGAATAGTCCATAGCTCTGTGTAAGTACTGCTCTGCAACAACTAAAACATCGGTATGTTATCAGCACTATATTCATCAAAAATCCCAAATACAGCATCATAAAAACTTCTGTGAAGGAAATTAACACTATCCCACCAAAGCTATGACACTGGCACAACTGGTGCTTACCTTCTGTCATTTTCACTCCATAAAGTCCCTGCTCTTTGCTAAATTCTTGTTACTAAAAATTCTCAATTGTATTAGTTTTCATTTTTACAGTAATTCATAGCAGCCCATTTCTTGTATTTCAGTGCAGAAGGTCACCCAGTCCCTTCTGTAGGATGCATCAGTTCTTTTCTGGCCTAAATTTATCTTGTAGCGAGGGCGGAGATGTTGAGCCAAGTGAGAAAGCTGAGCTGCAGTGGTGCCCACACATTCCTGCTCAGAAACTGGAACTACGACTCCACCAGTTGATCCAAACTACCACAACATGCATGTTGCATCAAGTTCCTGATGAAATTCATACAGGTGCTATAGTCACTGCAGCCTGGAAAGTTGGGTACACTGAATTTACAGAAATTACCTTCATCTTATATTCTGGCAAATACAAGATCGATTTTTGGAGTTGGTGTGTAGACACTTGCATAGAGTAGAAACTAGCACAAGTAGACACACTTAGAGTCCCCTAAGCCGATACCAACCAAGATTTTTAAGGGGTATTCAAAGTTGTATTGAGAATATAATTTCTGATAGCCAATTCATAAAAAAGACTAGACTTGTCCTGAATTCTGCTCAATCCAGATATGGATCAATTGCTCTGGCTCTCAGTTCAAATAGATTTCAGCCATGGACTTGGATACTTGTGTTGTCTTTACATGGACATTACTGTCAGACAGTGCACAGGGATGCATGAAGTATTTACTGACTGACAGACTTATGCAAATTAATCTCTCCACGCTATTTTATTTTTTTTTTTGTTACATTTGAATGTGAAAAAAATGGTAGGCATTACTGATTTTTTTTTTTTTTGTTATATTTTCTAGAGGGATTAGTCCTTTTTGATATTTTTCCAAGATCATGGATATGATTTTATATCTCTAGCTCTTAAAACAGTTTTTTTATTGTTTTACTCAAAATACTTCATTTTCTTTTTTTTCCAAAGGTCCTGGAAATACTGATCTTTAAAAGCAAATAAAATTTGTTAGCCTATTGTTCTGTCAGTAAAAATGAGATAAACTTCAACCCTGAAAGGTTAGTCTACATTTCTTAATGTTTCCAAAAGTAGATATTTGCAAAGAAAAGAGCTAGAAATCTACATTATTAAAGTTTGACACTATTATATTTTTTGGACCTTTCGATGAAGATGAAGGGTTTTGATAGTTGTACATTTTTATTTATAATAAGAGAAACAACCACTCTACTCATATCTCACAGCCTCCAAAACAAAAAGGGCTGATGAACTGTAGAGTGTTCAAAGGGCAAATGTGCCTGACTTTGACCAGTGAGTCAGCTCTTGTCTTGATGTAGACTGTCAGTGTGGAAAGAACAGTGATACTTAGCAACCACAATCATTAGACATAACCTTTCAGAGTCACACAGCATCATTGGCTCACATTCCCTGAAGCCCAAATACTACTAGTTTTGGAATGAAGAAATTGTAGATGACTGGTGATCTCATAAAATGCCACTTTATTTCTGAGCATTTTTACAAATGCTGCTCAAAAAACTGCCTGGAACTTTTTACACTTGCCTAATGCAATGTCAAAATTAGAAACTCTGTTTTGTGGCATGGTATCGATATCTGGCTGACATCAAGTAACTCTAGCTTTTGCCTGAAACTGAACATCAATAAGGAAAATAAACAGGCATGAGACTGGGAGCCTTCCTTCAAGCAATTATTTAGCAGTTGTGTAATGTTTGGTACAACATAGTTTTACAAAGCAGAAAGGGATGAAAAGGAGATGATATTGTAGTAACTCAATCATATGGTTGTCCATTTGTCCATTGTGTTAGGATGAACTTCAGTAATTGACTGCATACAGATACATGATGAATATCGTAATCATTCTAAGACTGCAGTGTTGCTAATAAGCAGTAAATTGAGGGCCAACATGAAAAGAATGCCAGATTTTAGGGGCAGAACTGATCACACCACTGCATGTGCCTGAGTGGATTTATAATTTTCAGCTTAACTGCAAGCACTCTGTTAATGTCTCTTCACCTCCACACAAGGGAAGCAGAGATTTTCTTGAGCTCCCATTACATTGACTTTTGACTGTTTAAGTGGTATTAATGGGGATTTTGTCCCAAAGATTCAGTCCCTCTACTCTTACCTTGTCCTTATTCTTGCAAGCACTCATAAGCACATAAACAAACATAAATACATATGCAGGAAGAAATGTTCAACAGTCTGCAGATATTTAGGGCCTGCCTGCCCACAAACAAGTGAGCATTTACCAGAAACAACGTAGAATTCACCTGATCAACCTGAGAATTTGGACTGTAGTGGCTGTTCCAGAATGATCTGTGTTTCCCACAGGTCCTGTGCCATTTCTACCAGCCCTTTGTCAATGTTAAATATACCTGTGCCATCTCAAAAGGATCAGAATGTATGAGCAGCAGAGCCATGCCCATGGTACCCAGAGGGTACAGTATATAGGCTAATATTGTACGCAGAGGTTTGTGGTGAGATTGATGCCTAAAAAGTTTCTGTTGTTACTTTAGGTACCACAAAGGATTTAATCTTATTCCAGTTGCTGTCCCAGAAGTCCCGTGTCGATCAGCCTAAGAAAATATCTCAGATTCATAAGAACATCTGAAATGGCCATGGATGTCTTTGTTAAAGCAATTGAATTTCACCTTTAATGTCTATGTTAGATTAAGCCAAATAGCTCTTTTTTGTTGATCTTACATTTGACCTTTTCAAGTCTCCAAGCCTCACTGTACACCAGCAACAAGCTAAAACAAAATTTCATAGATACATTCACAGATATTTTCACCTTATTGGTTCTAGTCTTCGTGGTCTACATCTGGACCACTAAGATGTGTCCAGAAAGGGAAAATATGAAAGAAAATATCCCCCAAATCCTTCATGAATAAAAACCCCTTCCTTATTCCTCAAACTACTTATCAGAGAGAAGTGGAGAAATCTTTTCCTTCTGTGATTTTGACATGCAATCTTGATAAAGGAGAAAGCTTTTAAGGTGATAAACCAGATAATTATTTCCTCTTTTTACTGAAGATCTCAGGCAAAATCTTCTGCTTCTGTGTGCAAAAATCTCCTCTACCATGCACTGAGATAAACCATAAACATTTATGCTTACCAGCTAATTTCAGACAAATAACTAATATGCAAGGCTATCTGGAAAATACTCCTTAATTGGTATAAATGCAAATGGTAAAGACGGAGACATTTAAGATAGTGCATTAAGGACATGTCAGTATTTTAGAGGTTCATAACTTAAACATAAAAATTTGCTCTGTGCTGAAACTTGGCATGGAAGGCTGCCATATTTGTAAGTAGGTTACTTAATTTTAGGTTATGTTACTAATACACTAATGCATTGTGAGCTGCTATATTTATTAACCTGCATTGATTTTTTTTTTTCCCTTAAAAAAGGAACAAAACCACTCTTTTCTTGAATGGGTGGAAAGGAAATAGATAAAACTAGAATTTGCTTTCCAGTGTGTCAGCGTAAAGGAGGAAATAACTTTCAAGAGGTAGATCTGTTTATTTCATAGAGAAATAAAGGAAAAATGGGAACGTTTGATTTCAAATTTAGTCTTGAGAGATTGTATTATTGATAAACTTAGAATTCTGTAGGCAGAATTTCCTGTTACCAAAAAAAAAGTTGTTTGTTTCTTTTTTTCAAATTATGTAGTAACTTTCATAAGATACTACAGTCCACTATTCCTTTTTTTTCTTTTTTCGAAGATCGTTTATCTTGGGAAAAGGAGAATGATATTTTTTGGAAGATACCAAAACAAGTTGCTTGATGATCCTTGAGGTTCCTTCCATCCCAAGCCATTCTAAGTATGAGGGGATAGGGCCTTCTGATGATAGTGATATGATCTTTAAATCCTTAAAAATCTCTGTTTTGAATGACTTAGTAGAAATACTGACATAGAACATTGACAGCAGTTTTCTAAGAAACAAAAAGAGAACACAGAAAGAGATTTTTCTGAGGCTTGTGTAGGGTTCTCTAAATATTTCATCTCCTTCCAAAGTGTAAGCCAACTGTCTCTCCTAAAGATTTGCCTGGTGTGGAACCCTTGCCAGAGGGTAATTTTGGTGAAATTTCTGTCACTGCTCTCTGTCATGAATATTTATTTACTTCCCAATGGAAATCATTGCTCATATGAAAGGGAGTTAACAGTTCTTAATAGCCTTTTCTGATTTGATTGATGTTTTTGTCACTTCCTCCAGTAAATAGGTTTCTATTAGCATACCAAACACGGTATCTTATCCTTTTGCTTCTACAGAGATTTAACTGACCAGGTACTTGAGGTTTAAATATCCCACCTACGGTTTTTCCAGTCACTATAGGGCCAATTTTTCCCCACTACTTATTGAAGGACTTCTGTTAGCTTGGCTATCTCTGACCATACACAGTAATAATATCAGATCTGCTTGACTGGATATTTTGGAGGAATTCTGTAAAACCAATATAAATTTATTAGTAGTAGTATTAATAGATGAATAAAGTTCAGGGACATGTAGTCATATATTTATATTTCAATAACAGGATGATGGTGCAACGTCTTTCATAGGCTGAGCAGAGGCTGGAATAGGTTTTTCATAGAAATAAATCCTGAAGTCATGTATTATTTATGTGCCACATGCTAACTTTGAAAATGAACTGTTCTGAGCAAGCAACAAAACATAGTTTCAAAAAATAAATTCTTTCAATTATTATCTACTATTATCAGGGCTGAAGGCATTTGCTTCTGAAGTAATTGTCTCAAACTTTCTGAAATATTTTTAACACTTCAAAAAATATAAATTTTCTGTATCAGTGTTGGAATCATGAAATTTATGTTTGTTGTGTTTATTTTTTCCCCCCCATAAAACACTCCTTTGTGTGTGGCTCAAATGAGTAAATTATTACTTACATACAAAACAGAGGGATCTTCTGAATGTTCTCAACAAATCAAAGTGAAAAGCCTTCCTCTTTTATTAGTAATGGTAATTTGAAGCGGAGGGAGGACTTACACTAACAAGAGGTTTAAAGTGCAGTTATCTACTAGTTCATGCAAATATTACTATACTGTAAATCTGTATTCTAGTGAATAAAAGGAACAGAGGAAAAAGCAAAGTATGGAAATATGAAATAGGATATACACTAGCTTTTGAATCAGAAATTTCATATTACTCAGGTATTCATTTATTGATTGCAAGTGGTTGCCTGATTCTTCTGCATTAGGAACATACAGAGCAAGACAGACAAAAAATAATTTAAAAGATGCCTTTTGGAGGACTCTAGTGGAAAACAGGTATCTAAATGAGGCACAAGGTCCCTACGTAATCCTTGGAAGTCCATGTGTGCCTAAGCTTGTACCAATTAAGTAATCTAAGCACTCATAAAAGCAGAAGATACTACTGCTTTGCCTGAATTGAGAACCTGACTCATAATCAAGGTTCATAGTGTTCCCAGGCTCGCCTTCATCAAATCCCTCACAGTGTAAACCATTATTTGAGTTAATCCTAATCTAAAGGATTAGGTAGGAAAATACAACAGGTTAGGAGCAATAGAAATCCAAATTCTTAGAAGCGCAGATGGCATAAGGAGAAAATAGATTGTAGTTACATTTATTCCTGGAACTGCCAGAAGTGTTTACAGTGTTGAATAGGTAATTTTTAGTCTGTTGTTTGTCATTTGGGATTATGATGGAAGCAAGGATAGTGTGAATTTCATGTAACAGAACAAGGAACTACCATTGGTCCTGAAAATTATATGCCTTCTTCTGTGATATATGCACAATTCATATTGTGCATATTCATCCTTCATTTCTGGTTAGACTGTATCAGCTAGCTCGGAGATAAACTGTCATGATGGAATATATTGTAAGTCACCCATGGAGTTGATTTAGGAGCAAAGTATAGGCTTCTTACTCAATATTTGGTGGTATGGATATAATTTCCTTATTTCTGGATCAATGTTTGGATTAAAACCTTTTTAATTTAATTACTACTCAGGAATACTCTAGAATAGGGATGGATTTTCCATTGCAAAATGAAAGACATATTTCGTGGCAACTGTTAGTGCCTGACTACGTATTCATAAGTCCATCCAGCTCTGCATCTAGTCTTGATCAATTAAGCAGGGAAATTCTCATACAGTAAATTTTCCTCAGATAAACAAAGATCATGAATTTTGTCTTTTATTATTTAAAACATGTAAGGTTGTTACATTTATTATTAATATAATACTTATTCTGTTAGGCTGGATATAAATACTATTACCAAATTACCCAAGTTAACTTAGGGCAGTTGGACGTTGCCAGCATCAACATCTGCTGGTAATTTTAATGATTTCTCAAGCTCACTATGGTCTGAAATTATATTTGCAAAATCAAGCCTTTAACTAGGTTTTAATCTGAAGTTTTCTGTTTTATTATGAAAATTAAACAATGTATGTCTATCCTATTCGTTCAGCAGAATGTAAGACAATTCTTGCTAGTTTTCAGTAATACAAATTTTGGTCCAATTTGGTTTTATTTGGCTAACAGAAACACAGAAAACCAAATAGTTCTTTATTTTACCCGTGCTACAACAACACTGTAATATTTCCTGCATTTTAGCTGTTTTCCATTGGAAAAACTAGCAAGCAGTTCTTATGCTAAAATATAATCCTATCATTTTTACACAAAATATTGATAAGGAATAAACACTTAGTATCCCTGGTGTGAATTCACTGGACTTCACGAAACTGTAATATATGGATTAAGAAAAGTTAACATAATCCTTTTATGGGAACTAAAATCAATTACATGTCAGCTTTGTAGTGTTATAAATGTATTTAGTCAGCATAGAATTTTTCTAGCAGTGCTCGTTTCAGATTGAAATTGACTAACCAGATGTTAAATATTAAATAGAACTAATCAAAGTATGGTTCAAGAGATTTTAAAAACAATGATCAAAGAGAGCTATTTATTACCTGATTCATGTTCCTATTCAAACACTGCTCGTATGATGTTATATCTACCTGAATTCAGTTTGCTGCAAGCTCTTAATTTTTTTCAGTTCAACATGAATGAGAAATATAATTCAATATAAAAATGTTAATGCAGTACTATAGACAAAAAGGCACAAAGCTCAGGGAATTACAAAAAAAAAGCATGTGTTAGAAACAAACTGAACATTAAGCCTGATCTAAAGATAATCAAAATCAGATACATTCATTCAATTCTTTCCATATCCTGTATGAATCCACTGTGCAAGAAGTAGGCTTTATATTACTTTTATGATAAATTTCATGTATGAGCAGTTTAGCAGTAACTGGAAGAATAGCCTCAGACTTTCCTGTGTGCAAACAGGCTGAACCCAGTAATCACAAAAGAAAGCCAGAGAATCATAGAATCATAGGATATCCTGAGTTGGAAGGGACCCATGAATCATTGAGTCCTACTCCTGACTTCACACACGACCACCCAAAACCCAAACCCTGTGTCTGAGAGTGTTGTCCTTGAACTCCAGCAGCTCAGTGCCATGACCTGGGGAGGTCATGGCTCCCTGGGGAGCCTGTTCAGTGCCTGACCACTCTCTGGTGAAGAACCTTTCCTTGACACCCTTGACACCCACCTCCCCTGACACAGCTCCGTGCCGTTCTGCAGGCTGTTGTGAGGCCTCCCCTCAGTCTCCCCTGCTCTGGGCTGAACACATCAAGGGACCTGTCCCTCCTCATACATCTTCCCCACCAGGCCTTTCACCATCTTTGTAGCCCTCCTTTGGATGCTCTCTAATAACTTGAAGTCCTTCCTACGCTGTTGCACTCAGCCCTGCCCCCAGTGCAGGAGGCGATGCTGCACAGCACAGAGCAGAGCAGGACAGCCCCTCCCCTCATCTGGTGGCAGCACTGGGCTCTTCTGGCTGCCAGAGCAAAATGATTATAACTGATTGTGCAGTTGTCTGAACACAGGATAGGACTCCAAAATCCACAAGAAGTCATAAAATCAGCCTGTTTTTCAGGGGAGTTTCGTACTTCCCAGTCCCAGTGAAACCAATAGAACTGCAAATGAGTCAGTGGCTGCTATTCCCCCTCTCACTGCATAAGGATAAAGCAGCTCACTGCACAAAGAGCAACATTTAAAATGGATCAAAGGAAACGTTCTTTTACACAATGCATAATTAATATGTGAAACTCATCACTGTAAGAGATGGCAGGGGTGGGAGTGGGGCAAGAGTTCAGTAATCATTGCAAAAAAACCCTGAAAAGCATAGTTGCAAGAACTGAATATTTGTACCTGTATGTTTGATAGAAAACAATCCAAATTTTGAAGTGTCTGACCTTATCCATTTTATTATTTAAAGAACAAATCATCAAAGATGGCAGAAAAACTTGCTTTCCAGAGGAAATTTAGTAACTGTCCATTAGGGAGTTAGGTCTCAATTTAACCAGCAGTAGATGCTATCAAAGACAAATCACTAAAACAGATGGAATATTGCTCTGATTGTGTGTGGCTTTTCCTTTGTTGCAATGATGGGCTGCTCCCTGGCTTTCTCACACAATTGCAAACAGCACATCAAGAAAAATCAGAGTGAGCATCAAACAATTACCTGTCATTTCTTGCTCTTAGTCCCTCTTTCCCTTTTGAAAATTGGTATTTAGTTAGAATTGCAGTGCAGAGCATAGTCCTCAAGGTCTACAGCCAGAGGCTTTATGTTACTAAGGAGAGGAAAATGACTCATGGATCCCTGAAGTATTTCTCTTCCTTCTTTTGTATTGCAGAAGCCAGCTGGGCACCTAACTTGAGGTGACTGCAGCACAGCCAATAGCTCTGACAGTAACTGAAGAACAGATGCAGATACCTGAGAAAGGTCCCAGACCCTTGCACGTGGAAGGTCACAGGACCTGGGTTCAGTCACATCCACTGACTGGTGACTGTGCCAAAATGTACCTCTGGGCTTCCACTCTGTAAAGCTCTATTCCTCTAGAATGCATAAAAATCACATGAAAAAAATCATTCTGCCCTTAGAGAGTTTTTTTTCCAGTGACACTGCTTGAAATAAAAGAACTGAAAATAAGTATCTCTCTCCGCATCGTGCCTTTCTATGTTGGTTCTCATTTTTCCTGTTTTGACTTTTCAATCTTGAATGGCTAGATTTCCTTCACAAAGCTGCACAAACTCTGCACAACTAAAAATCATCTGCTTTCTGTCACCCCCAGGGCTCAACTGTGACTTCCCCCACCCTCTCTGCTGCAGGGAAGCCCTTTGCTCCTTTCATGAGCCTCCCAGCTTATTTGTGGCTTCCCATTTTCACTTCCATTTCTTGCATTTTAAAAACTTGCCCAGTAAACAGATCTTATTCTGGCATGAGCTGTGGACCTCTGTTTCTAGAGGCTTAGCCTCATCCAGAGTGGAAGAGCCAGAACAAAATGAACAGGATGTCTTTTGTTCTGCTGTTTAGGCACAACCTTTTCAACAGAAAAATAAATAAAAATGCATAGTCTTATTTTATGTGAGTATATATTTATATGAATACACACTATGCGCCTATATATATACAGACACACAAATGTAAGTGAGCAGATACAGAGCAAATCAAACACTACCTGTTCTCACAAGGACACATTTTTCATTCAGGACTAGGAGTTATGTATGTAACTAAAAAGCACAATTGATGGCCAACAGTCCCTACATAAATGGGAGAATTGGTGGAAGATGTATGGAGTCAAGTACAGTTTTCATGAATAAAAATTTTTCTCTAATCTTGTTCTGACAAACTTCCAAAGCCCTTGGCTGAATTGCTTCTTCTCTTACAGCAAACAAGCTATAACCAGGCAGAGGCATAGAAAATTACTGTCTTCATGATTCAACTCTGCCAAAGTTATGAGCGGCTAAAAGCAATGTTATATTTATGGAAAATGTTAAGCACCTTTAATTCTAGGTGACACTACTTTTGCCACCAGTGCAGCAATTCTTTAGCTACCTTTACACTGAAAAGCATTTGCAATTTTCAGTCTTCACTATTAGGCAGAAAATAATTTAGCTTCTCAGTAAAGGATCATTTTAGATCAAGTTTTATGGTTAAGCTGATTGAATGTGCTTTCTTATGTCTTCTTTATTTTAGTTCTTCTTTAGAGTTTGAACACATGATTATATAAAAATTATATTTTTTAAGTGTTGTGGTAAACCTTCTTAGACAAATTTGGGTACTCCTTGAGAGGTAAAAAGCAAACTACCCACTGTTACTTAAGGCTACAAAAACATTTGCTTTTATTACCTTTGCACAAAAAGTCCCCAAAGCCTCAGAGAGATGATTCTCCAAATCACTGCCTTCTAAGCTTGACTGATTGATTTAAAAGCTTGCAAGAGATTTATAATGATTCACTGTGTAAACCACTGATTTCATATTTAAGGCATAAGACTGCTTTTAAATGGCAGAAAACTTTAGACCTCACACTGAATGCAGCAGGTGATGTCTTCTTTGCTCAGAATTTATATGGCAGTGTTTTTCTGTCACAAGATTTTGAACTGAATTTTTAAAATGCATGCACAATGAATTTCATCTAAGATTATTGCAGAAAGCATTGAAATCTATGCCAAAATTTTTGAAATTCCCCCTTCTATGTTTAATCACAAAGTGGTTTAGGTTGAAAGGGACTTTAAATGCATCACTTCTTTTCAACCCCCTTCCATAGGCAGGGTTGCCAACAAGTAGATCAGGCTGCCAGGGCCTGACCTTGAACACCTCCAGGGATGGGGCATGCTCAGCTTCTCTGGGCAGTCTGTCCCAGTGAATCACCACCCTCTGAGTAAAGAATTTCCTCTTAGTTTCTAACTTAAATCTCCCTCCTGTTTATACACTACTTTCCAGTCCTGGAAGGCCACAATGAGGACTCCCCGAAGCCTTCTCTTCTCCAGGCTAAACAAACTCAGTTCCCTTACCCTTTCTTCATAGGAGAGGTGCTTTAGCCCTCTGATCATCTGAAGTGGCCCTCCTCTGGACCTACTCCAACAGCTCCATATCCTTCCAGTACTGAAAGCCCCAGGTCTGGATGCAATGCTTCAAATGGAGCCTCATGAGAACAGAGTAGAGGGAGGCAATCACCTCCCTCTCCCTGCTGGCCATCCATCTTTCGATACAGTCCAGGATGCCACTGGTCTTCCAGGCTGCAAGCGCACACTGCTGGCTCATGTCCAGCTTTTCATCCACCAGAAGTCCAAATTTCTCTACACAGTGCTGCTCTCATTGCCTTCTTTTCCCTGTCAGTACAAATGCCTGGAATTGTCCTGACCCAAGTGCAGTATCTTGCATTTGGACCTGTTGAACCTCCTTAGGTTCAGATGGACCAACATCTACATTGTAGGTACACAACTAACTGAATGATCAGTGTTTTTTCCACAAGTATTCTCAAAAAAGAATTTTAAGCACTTGTCTTTTGAGATTCTGTACAGATGGCCAGAATTGGAAACAAGATTAATGATTTTGTGTAGATCTAGGGGCAGAATTAGTTTCACAGCCTGTTAAATTGTGGATAAAAGAAACCAAAGGAGGCTGTACTGGATGGTTGAAGTAACAGGCCATATACACCCTGGTACAGTGAGTTAATGAAAACAGAAAAAGAGAAGAGAAGGAGAGGAATGAATGAAAAAGTCCCATAAAGCAGGTTCATGGACTTCTTAAAAATCTTGTTTACATTTTTTATCATGGCATATAAAATCATGATAGTAGTTTTAAACTGTATTGCTAAATGATTGGAAGTAGAAATGTCATGTGTCATGATTATAACTGGAATTTTCTGTTTTCAATTCATCTGATCATGGAAATTGACCTATGACTGTAGTAAGGGATGAAGCAAACTATCAGGAGCACATTTCAACATCTTCCTTAATTTCTGCCTCCTGCACAGTGTATGCTTGGGAAGTATACAGATGAGCACACTGCTTTACAGGGGCATGGATTCTTAGGAGGTTATTGCTCCATCTGTTCTCAGGCTGAAACGAGGGCATAGTGAGTGACTTCAACAGCTCTGCAGCATGAGATGAGTTAGACAAGAAAGCAGCTTTGCTAAGGTCACTAGGTTCTGGCTAAAAAGCAATAGCAAACCTGATAGAGGCACTGTTACAAAAAGACTTATTCTATGCATCAGGTTTGTATATAGGAAGATAATATTCTATACAAGCTGCATTTGGAGGTACTCAGGTGAACACTTCAAGTGCTCCTCATCTTGATAGGATGGCTCGAAAATGTTTGATGTCAATTAATTTAAATTGGAATTACCAACAATAACCCCTACTATCTGTCCACTCCCCTTCTTGCGTATCAGTGAAAGCAAACAGTTGGCACGTGCCAATTTGGCATGAAAAGACACCAGAGCCACACCAACATTTTAAATCTGGCACCAAACATCCAATTCTGTGTTATTTCTGCAGAATGAAACTGCTTGCCCTGCTCTGTCACTCTGCACTCAGACAGCTTTCCCTGAGGTCCTTGTGTTTGCAGTTCAAATCTGATCAAGTGAGTTGTTCCTAGAACCTCTCTGCTTGGGGACTCCATCATGGCTACTTATTTAATATTTCTTTATCCAGTATACTTTTAAAAATGTAGGGATTGTCTACCAGATTTGAGACTGCAAGTGCAGGATGTAAGATTAAGCCATGCACTGCATTTAGAAAAAAGATTTAAACATTTTCAATTAGCATTTTGCCTAAAGTAACATGAATTTTGAATAATGAGTGAACAAAGTATTTTACACAGAATAAAAATCTGGGTATTTGGGTTTCTCAAGGTGCACGTCTGTACATTCTGTACCAACTTCTTCCACTTAGAAGACTGTCTATACAAAGGAATATTTCTTAGGTTTTTCTAAGAACAGCAAAAAAAGAGAGATTCTTTGTAATATTGATCTCCTCACAACAGATCACACATGCTTAAGAATGATAATACTGCTGTGCAGAAGCACGCCCTACCCAAGAGTAAGTCCCCTGGTAATTGTGACAAATAGAGAAATGCTGTTTTATTGCCTTACATATCAAAGGATTACTTATTTTCTATTTTATTGACATAAAGATTGAGGATCGGGGTGTTTGTTTCTGTTTCATTTATCATTTAAGCTTATTTCAAAAAAGTAAGTCAATTTGCCTCTCTGTTAATACCAGCTAGTGGCTGACACATTTGCTCAGGAAATGGTAATTTCAGGTCCAGCACCTTTGTAAGATTAAGAAGATAAAATCAGCAACTTCTGTTAGGTAAAACTACCCACCCTCAACATTCAGGATATAAGTGACACAGGGCAGGAATTTTTTACTCTTGTCCAGCAGAAGCTTGCAGTCAACAATATAATATTCACATGACCTGTACCAACGCAGTGCATCGCTGTGGTCTAGCAGATATGGACTGATCAATTATAAATAGCCTTGGAAGAGAAGGGCCTGGCTGTGATTCCTTCTGCATCACTGATAATGTTTCTTTAAATCAAAATGTGTGAACAAAGTGATGACTGCAAGAATCAGAGCAAACCAAGGTTTGAACCAAGCCACGGGTTTTGGGTCCTTGGCTGAGTATGACCATGAGTAAGCAAAGCAGTCCTCTTGTGCTATTTATTGCTTGTTCTTAATTTCTCAGCAGATAAGAGTATTCTATCCATAGCTACTTATTTCTTGATGACTATTCTTTCTTGGGGGGTTAACTCTTATAGAAAATGTTTCTGATTGTTCTTTTGTCTAATCTGGCCATTAAAAAAAAAAAAAGCACAGAAAATGACTAGTCTTATTATGGCTATTTTGTGATGAGATGTCACTGGTATCTCATTCTTTCTTCTGGTATCTTTCAACCTGTAAGTGACTGATACATGTTCAGTTCTCAGTTTGCCTTATTCTAAGAATACGGTGTAACTGCGCAGGCTATCAGTCTTCCTACAAATTGGCTGTAATATCTCTTCCTTTAGAAGGCAGATTTTAGTTCTGGGATCCCTTTTCAACACAGGGAGTATAATTTTATATTCAAACCTAAAAAAAGAGTACCTGAATTAAAATACTGTGTGAAAATCTGGATAAAATGATGTTTTTTCTCCTAAATTCAAGAGCTTTGCATTTCTGAAATGCATGTGAAATACCTGCTGCTGGTGGTCCTGTACCCCAACACTGAGTTCATTCTGAACCTTATTAATTCTTCCTTGCCTATATTTATTTAGAGTAAAAAAAGCCTCTATGAAAATTATTTCTTGTTTATGGTTTTCTCTTTTCCTTGCCATTTAATGCTGTATGTCTGAGTCTGAAACAGCAATACAGGACCTGTCATCATTTCCATCTTTTTTTAAGTCTCTTTTTACCTTATTAATATTATTTGGGAAATATTTGAGATGGGGAAACAGTTTTCTTATGTGTCTGATATAGTTCTCCTACAGTCACATCCTGATCTTTATTGGTTTTTGAATGCTATGGCAATATAAACAATACAGAGCTTTAAAAAAAGAAAATTATAATTCAAGATTCAAGTCACAAATGATTTGCATTATAGCCATTAGCATAGGCTAGATTTACAGCAAACACATTAAAATAATTAGCATTATTCTTAAATATGAGTTAGTGTAATTGAAAGTGACAGATACTAAGTTGATGAAGGTAATAAAAAAACCTTAATCTAGTTGAGAGTGTCTGAGTAATAAAAAATATACCTTTGCAGAGAGCAAATGTTTCATGCCAGTGAGCCTGCAGTCCTGGGTGTATTCAGCTCAGGCAGGCATTGCCACTCCTGCACCTGCCCAGGGTTAAGTCCAGAGCCCCTCAGTGCTGCCCCGGCCTTTGTGTATTTTCACGTCCTCAGGAAAAATGATGGCCCAGAGCTGCTCAAAAGGCTCTATCCTTGCAGCGTCTTGGATCAATATCTGTTTTCAGCGAGCTTTGAGGCACGCCGTGAGCTACAGGGCAAGAGAGGGAATAAAGCTGAGTTGTCAGATCCTTGAGGACAGTGAGACCTGTGATAGATGGCATCTGGTGTATTTGTTTGCTAGCTGTTTTTCCATCAAGGTATGTCATCTTCCTTTTAAAGAGGTAGCCAAAAAAGGGGGC
The DNA here is from genome assembly GCF_987193195.1 of Phasianus colchicus. Lineage (NCBI taxonomy): Eukaryota > Metazoa > Chordata > Aves > Galliformes > Phasianidae > Phasianus > Phasianus colchicus. The sequence goes on from NC_143436.1 coordinate 157,628,039, forward strand.
TAAAAAGAAGGTTCCTCTCCCCTTTATTTTTGTGGATGCACTCGAGTTGTGGGGAATCAGAGGTGGGAGAGACTGGCTCATCCTGGGAAGCAAGGCACGAGAAACCTTTCCTGGATGTAGCCCTGGGCAGGCAGCAAGCCTGCAGGGTGCTGGGGACAGTGTGTTGGAGAGGAGAAGGATGTCCACACTGCCTGAGTGCCACAGAGGTGGAAAACTCCCTGCACTTATCCTAAGAACCTAGAACAACAACAATGTGTGCTGCGAGAGAAAGGCTGCTGGACAAAGCAGAAGCCTGAATAAAATCATGCATCCTGCCAGTGAACAAGGAAGTGAACACAAGTGAAAGACTCTGTCTGACCTGAGGTCTCGTTGCAGGGCTGCACTTACTGAAAAGGGCCACATGTCCTTCACATGATGATTTGTCAGCATAACTTTTTCATTTTTTCTTAGTGACAGACTTTCTGCACAGTAGCTTTATACAGAATGTATAAGAACAGGACTTCCAGTCCACAAAATGTGTTATGTAAAGTTCTGTTAATGTTACCGTGAAGAATCTGCAGTGCCCCTTCCTGTTGTCCTCTCCACATTGTCCTTTCTTTCTGTTTGGACTTTCTATCCCGAAAACAGCAGTGTATTCACACTGCCATCTGTGGAGGTGCAGCATGAAACTGGTTTTGAACTGGTTTCATTCAGCATAAAGCACTAACAGCGGTGGGTGACATTCATCTCTTTATCTTAGCGTGAAATAGAGAAACTAGGCAGAGCCCAGACTTGCTCTTTGTCTTGCTGATTGTTTTGCTTTAACTTAAATATCAACAAACGTAAGGAGTCTGACCGTGGTTTTGCTTTTGAAATGGATTGCGTCAAGAATTTCTCTCTTTGTTCTTTCTAGATTTCCATGACTCAAAAAGAAAAACAACCAAGCACTGCTATACCCAGCTGGTGTAAATACGCAGATAGCGCAGTTGATCTAATGTAACCAAACAGCTCAAGATCCAGCAACTGATAACAAGGAGAATTGCTGTGGGAGTAATTCAGAGTAACGAAATGTCAGAGGCCAATGCTGAGCCTGGAGCCAGCCCAGCTACAAGGAACGGGGCCCTCAGTGGCTGTCCTGGTTTATCTCACCTGTGCAGCAATGTGACGGCTTGGAGCAGATAACTTAAGGACTAACCCTATGTGATCAAACACACTGCAGAAATCACTCATGCTTTGACCATGTTTTACATGCACCTAAAGTAGTCAGAGGAAACTCATCCAGCTATGGCTGTCTCAGCAATAAGGAAGAATAGATACATGAGGGCTGCTCCAAAAGTAATGCCTCCTATGTTATTATGTTGTTACACTGTCAGAAGTGAATGTTGGTGGTATGGTAGTAGGGACTGAACCTTCCTACTGATATTCCATTATGCGCAACAGATGGCAGCAGAGGGGCAGTCTGACAGAACGGTGTCTGACGTGGAAATGCATATGGTGCGAAGGTGTGTCACTGCATTCCTCACTGAAGAAAAAATGGCACCCACTGACGTTCGGTGGTGCTTGCTGGAGACCAAACAGTGGATGTGAGCACAGTGAGCAGGGAAGTGGTGCATTTAAGCGATGGTGACAACAATATGAAAGATGAGCCACATTCTGGACAGTCATGCACAGTTGTCATACAATGAAATGAAGAACATCTTGATCAGCTCATCCACGCAAATGGGCTAATGGTGGTGACTATGTTGAAAACTAGTGTTTTGTAGCTGAGAATTTGCTCTATCACACAGTGTTATTTGCTCTTTGCAGCTGCTGTAGTTTCCACAGAATTAAGTGGGGGGCATTGCTTTTGAAGCTAGCTGTGTGGCTTTATGATCAGCTTGAAATATGCACAAAGTATGGAGTCATAATTACAAGGATAGGTTACGGCTTCCTTTAAGAGCATAGAAATCATGCCCATGGAATCTGAACTGTTGATGAAAGCTGTGATTCTCTGAAAGAAATTTTCAGAGTTGTTTCAGTATACTCTTAGCACTGCAGAAAATAAAAATTGATGAATTTGAAGGTGAAATTTAATCTTAAATATTGGTTCTTTCTGGCTGCATGATGTTACCATTACCCCTAGGTGGTATTCCAACTTTATAAATCAAACTTGCCTTTTATTCATTCTACTTATCATGTATTTGATGTGTAATGCAATTTTCAGAGATTAAAATGATATACCCCTAATTCTTGGATGCTCTTTGATCATGTTTATTCCTTTACTCCTTTAAACATTGCTGAATAATTGTATATGTATTCAGTGGCTGACAAGTGCATTCCCTGTTTGATGGGCTAATTATGGAGAGACACTAGTCTCCTCGTAGTTAAGTTTATAACTTGCTTTGAGCTGCAAGGCCAGTTTTGATCTCTCTTCTAACTCTACTAAAATAAATCCATGGAATAGAATCTTAAGAAGTATGGTATAATTGTTGAAGATTTTGTGAAGTTTTGTGGTTAACTGTATGTTGCTCCAGACATAATTTTATATTTTTCAGTTAGAAAATTATTTTCCACATTGTTGACCCCTTAGAAATATTTCTTATGAGAAAGTATGTTAATTTTGACATGACTGGATACACTTGGGCTGACTGGGAGAACATCTCACTAATGATCTTTTGGGGATTTTATGCAAGCCACCAAAGAACAGCAAGCGCACAGGCTCCACAGAGTGAATTATTCTCTCACAACATCCTTATAACAAAGTTGAGGAAGTGGGATATGTGGGATAGATGAGTGGACAGTGAGGTGGATTGAGAACTGGCTGACTGGCAGAGTGCAGAGGGTTGTTGTTGGCGGTGCAGAGTCCAGTTGGAGGCCTGTAACCAGCAGTGTTCCTCAGGGGTCGGTGCTGGGTCTGGTCTTGTTCAACATTTCCATCAATGACCTTGATGAGGGGATAGTGGCCACCCTCAGCAAGTTTGCTGATGATATGAAGTTGGGAGGATTGGCTGACACACCTGAAGGCTGTGCTGCCATTCAGCGAGACCTGGACAGGCTGGAGAGTTGGGCAGAAAGAAAGCAGATGAGGTTTAACAAAAGCAAGTGTAGAGTCTTGCATCTGGGGAGGAATAATCTCATGCACCGGTACAGGTTGGGGGATGACCTGCTGGAGAGGAGCTCTGCAGAGAGGCACCTGGGTGTCCTGGTGGACGACACATTGGCCATGAGCCAGCAGTGTGCCCTTGTGGCCAAGAGAGCCAACAGCATTCTGGGGTGCACTAAAAAGAGCGTGGCCAGCAGGTCGAGGGAGGTGATCCTCCGCCTCTACTCTGCCCTGGTAAGGCCTCATCTGGAGTACTGTGTCCAGTTCTGGGCTCCCCAGTACAAAAAAGACAGGGATCTCTTGGAAAGAGTCCAGTGGAGAGCCACAAAGATGGTGAAGGGCCTGGAGCATCTCTCCTATGAGGAAAGGCTGAGTGAGCTGGATCTGTTTAGCCTTGAGAAGAGAAGGCTGAGAGGAGACCTGATCCAGGTCTATAAATATCTAAGGTGTAGGGGGCAGAGTGGCGAGGCCACTCCAGCAGTATGTGGAGACAGGACAAGGGGAAATGGCCAGAAGCTGGAGCATAGGAAGTTCCACACAAATGTGCGCAAGAACTTCTTTACGGTGAGGGTGACGGAGCACTGGAACAGGCTGCCCAGGGAGGTTGTGGAGTCTCCTTCTCTGGAGATATTCAAGACCCGCCTGGATGCTTACTTGTGCGACCTGGTGTAGAGAACCTGCTTTGGCAGGGGGGTTGGACTCGATGATCTCTGGAGGTCCCTTCCAACCCCTACGATTCTGTGATTCTGTGGTTCTGTGATTCTTGTACATGACTTCCACGCTTTGATATGGAGTTATAACTCACATCTCTGCAGAACAGAAAAATGAAATAAACCTTCCAAAAATGAGCCCAAAATAGCATTGTCATAGAAAAGTTTTCGTTCTCCTCAGAAATTCCAAAAGAAAAATGGGTTTTTTAAAGTAAAGTTGCATGAACAGAACCAGCTCAGAGTACATACTTGGTAAGAGAAGTGCTGCTTGGCCAAAAGAGGATGCTGTCGCTGTATTTAACAGCTGTTAATCTCCCTGGAGTAAAACCAGCTAACATTGCTGGCAAAGTTGGATCTCACCTGGGAATAATAACTTGTAATACGGTATATAGTAACAGCCATATTTCCTCTGATCTGTCACACGGGACTCTGCTGGGACACAAGACACAGCGAGTTTCAAACCATTTAGGTCACAGAAACACATTCCCCATCCTATAATATATACACTCAGGATTCACCTGCTGACAACCTACTGGGTTACAGAGCCCTTGGGGCCCTCCTACTCTCCTAATACAGCAGAACTGGATATGGTTGCTGCAACCCTCATTTAAATATCGACAAAACCAGGCCTGCTGGACACTAAGAAGGCAGAAAAAGCTACATGGAGCAGTTTGTTGGTATGGGAAAAATCCTTCCTATCCCTCACACCTGGCAATCAGCCTTTCCATCTGCAACACAAAAAAGCTGGCAATTAGATGAAGGGAGAGGCTGAAGCAGGCAATTGTAAGCAGCAAACCTTCTGAGGATAGGGGCTCCTGTCAGGAAACTCACTGAAGGGGAACGGGTAACAGACCCAATTATAGGGTAAAGCTGTTTCGGGGAACTTTCATCTCCACCTAACATTGTAATTCTGGTATTGCACTAGGCTGCAATTCTACTTGAAATCTGTGTAGCTCTATTACTTGGCAGAGGGGTCATCCTTATTTTATGATAATATAATTATATTGATGCAATCTAACTTAGTACGTAGTTATATGTACATACATACGGTAAATGTACATATGTGTAAACATATGCATACATGCACACTGCATAAATGCATGTATATCCAGTTCCATATTTTTTATCTCTGGAATGAGCAGAGTTGTGCTCTGCTCATATGTATATGAGCAGAGGTCCATAGGTATATATTCTCATTACATTCATGGTAGGGTGGGGCTATGATAGACATTTTGACTTGCAGTTCATGCTGATTATACTGTTCACAGCATTTTCATATTAACAGAAGGTGAAGTGTAGAAGCAGCAACAACATCAAGAAAAGAAAATGGTTGTGGTAGAGCTCCCATTTGAGGAGCTGGCTTAAGAAGTTTAACTCAGTAAAGCACTCTTTTGTCTGTGTAAGCTCTATTTATACTGGTGAGGCTTTGAGGAATAAAACAACAAACCATACATGATCTGCAAACCTCACCAGGGGTTGTAGTACTTTGTTAGAGTAGCTTTGCTGGGCAGAGAAAAACCCCAGCGTGGTTTTCTTTCATGCCTCTAGACAGGAAGTTTTAATGAGAAACAAGAATGTATATTGGATTGGCAATGTTGGTTTGCTGGTTTGGCACTGAATAAACACCTAATTAGGCTTAGTATAGCTCTCCTCATTCCTTTAACCATTTTTGTATCAAATTACATGATTTGTTCCACAGACTTTCTAGCAGCTTTCTATTACCCTTTGTGCAAACCCCATTAGTGCTTTCTAGGAGACCAAATGTGAAGAAATTTTAAATTTCAGTTTTCCAATTTGCAATGTCATTCTGAGACAGTGTTCACTGAAAGAGGATATAGTGGCTATCAATTCAATTTCTTCCTCATGGTCTTTTTTTTTTTTTTTCCAAGAGAAGCTCAGTCTGTTTCATTTTTTGAAAGACTAGTAAGTATTTTGGACAGGCTAGAACTATAAATCTACTATTGCTAAAGCCTACAGAAAAAGAAAAAAGCTTCTGAAATATATTCATTACAACTGATATTTATCCCCTTCTACATTGGAGGCAAATAAATGACTATGGAAATACTTTAACACCATACTGGAATCAGAGTTTTCTTCCTGGGTTTCGGATGTCAGTACTACAGGACTGTCATGGTTGGAGCCTTTGCGTGATTGTATCATAGCATTCTGTGAATGCTCTTAGCAAAAAGTCTTATTTTTCTGTGTGATAAAGTTCATTGTCTGTGCTTGTAAGTTCCTACTGAATTTGATTGTGAATGCAAGTGATTAACAATTACGTGTCCTCAGAATTCCTGATTTGTTTCCTGTGTCAGGACTGTGAGTCTATTAAGAAGCGATTAGGGAGGATCTCCTTCAAGTCTCCTTCACATCAAGATTCTCCCTTTTTTGGTTCAGTTAACTCGAGGTGGGAGTTGCCTGTGATATTTTCTACATTTCACCTTCTGAGGTTATAGGCACTATTCATATGCCAGATCTCCCTCTGAGATGAATAAGTACGACTTTTATGAATTTTTCTTCACTTCTAGAATTTAATTTACATGAATAATTAGAGAGGGATGAGTTAAAATTCCCATTTAAAGAGGTAGCATCCTTTTGTTAGCCTGTTGCCCAGCTGTGGAACCCAATTGTTTTAAAAAGGATCTAGGTTCTTCTCCACAGGGATTCTCCTCTCTGTAGGCCTTGATGTAAGTCAGCCTGTTTTTTGTAACAAAAATTCTGGCATGAAGTATAACATATAAGAACTGTTATCTAGAGAACTGAAGGAGCTTTCATTTTTCTATAGGAAATATTTACTGCCTTCTTTTTCTGATGGGGCCAGGATTAGCTACCAGACTTACTACAGTGTCGTTTAATTCATGCATCAAAATAAACAAATGAAGTGCTTAACTTCATTTAGTTCTTTGCACAGCTTCCTGTACCATTAGGGCTTTAATGAGCCCAGCTGCTCTATAGAGTTGCTGAGGGTGGAACCTGGCCTGGGAGGGGAAGGAACAACAACTCTTTGAAGTGCTGTGGTGGCATAATCACCAAAGCAAGGCTTTGAGGGAGGGGAAATTCCTGTTTCCCTTCCTATCCTACTTCAGTGGGCCTGAATGCAGCTGTTATGAGCTGTACTGAGGCTTTCAGATTCAGCTTCTTGGTCATTTGATGCCAAGCTTCAAATAGGAACTATGTAGAAAGGAATAAAAAAAAAAACAAAAAAAAACCCACCAAGAACAAAAAAAGGGAGGGAGAAGACTAAGATTAAAATTATTTTTTACTTATATCCATCCCAAAATCACACCACCTGCCTTGCTGTCTTTATACCTAATAATATAGATGGTGAAAAATTAGGGAAAAAAATTGTTAATAGACTTACATTTTTGAGAACAGTTACCTACCCTCTGTGTTTGCATCTACATATGCGTAAGTATATATGAATATGTGAATAAAGCAAGCACTTATATGACAGTGCGATACCCTGAACCATTCTCCTCTCCTTATCCACAAACTTGGAAATGCCTTACAAGACCCTGACATCTGTTATTACTCAGCAGATAGACAAAAATTTGTAAAGACTCTCCAAATGTGCCCCTTCCCTACCTGTTCTGTGCATTCATTTTAGGTGACTTACTCTCTAAAGGTGCTTTTCCTCTTTAATGAGGAAATGCTGGTTGGCTATGTCAGCTGAGAAATTTAATTTTTAGATAGCTGAGGTATATCCCTCTAACTCTACTAAGCCTGGAAAAGAGAAGCTGAGCTGTTGAATCAGCAAAGTACCTCCAAAATGTTGCTTTTTATAACTTGGAGAAGAAAAACTATCCCACTGATATGGAGGGGAAGGAAGGAAAGAATGGAAGTGAATGAGATCGGAATAACAATGCTATGTGACTGCTGAGGAACCTCAACAGAGTATTCCTTCTTTTTCCTGAAGACAGATATCTTCTCAGGTAACAGCAGAGGTGATGTTAAGCAATGACAGTGTCTTGCAGGGAGACTTCTCAGAATTTTTAAATTTTAATTTTAATGCATTTTAAAATGTTACCATAGCAATAGAGCAGTTTCCTTGTTCTTGTAAGGTCTTTAAAATATCTTCTATACTTGGACAGTGTGCCTTGCTTAAATACTCAGGACTAAGCAACTAGATTTAAGAATAATCAATTTTATTTTATTTTTCTAGAAGCAGGTATGCATCTAAGTTGGCTATGTCCCTTCTCTTTGGATGTCACCCTTTTTCTCTGAATCACTATTGCTTTGATTTCATTTTAAGTTTACAGTTTATGACATATGGAAGGGAACTGATCTGTGGCTGGCCCATTGCTTGCAGTAGTTTTGAATAAGATGCTTAGCAGACTTTGTTTATTCCAACACTTCTGGACAAGCTTGAAAAATGGGCTCATGTGAACCAAATGGTGTTTTGTAGCTGACGTTCAACAAGTCCATGGGTAAAGTAAGGGAAGACCTCACTGTGGCCTTGTAATATTTAAAAGGAGCTTGTAAACAGGAGGGAGACTGATGTCTTACATGGTCAGATAGTGACAGGATAAGGGGGAATGGTTTTAAACCAAGAGAAGGGAGATTTAAGTTAGATAGGTGAGGCACTGGCACAAGCTGCTTGGAGAAGCTGTGGATGCCCCATCCCTGGAAACGTTCAAGGCCAGGCTACATGGGACCCTTGGCAGCCTCATATAACAAGGGGTGTCTCTGACCATGGCAGGTGAGTTGGAACGGATGCCCCATCCCTGGAGGTGTTCAAGGCCAGATTGGATGGGGCCCTGGGCAGCCTGGTCTAGCATTAGGTGGGATGGTTGGTGGCCCTGCATGTGGCAGGGGAGTTGGAGATTCATGATCCTTGAGGTCCCTTCCAACCCTGGCAATTCTGTGATTCTGTGATTTATCACCCCTTCCAAATCAAATCATTGTATCAAATCGTGTATCTATGTTCTAGAATTATGATTCTATGAACAAACCCTTCCAATGACTGTAAGTATATATCCTTGGTGACCCTCTTTATCCCTTCTAGTCCTGTGCTTCTAAAATCAGACATCTGCATTATTACTACTTAACTACTGTCTCTTTCTTGATATGAGGGCTGCTCCAAAAGTAATGACTCCTAGTTTATTATTTTGGCCACAATGCCAGAGGTAGATGTTGGTGATAAGGCAGTAGGGGCTGAACCTTCCCATCAGAATCCCATTACATGTTGTTGCTGTGTGACTGATGACAGCAGAGGAGCAGTCTGACAGAATGGCATCTGACATGAAAGTGTGTATGAAGCAAAGGTGTGTGACTGAATTCCTCCAAATGGAAAAAACGGCACTCAATGATGTTCATCAACACTTGCTGAACATTTATGAAGACCAAACAATGAATGTGCACTCAGTGAGGCAGTGGATGGTGTGTTTCAGCAGTGGTGACAGCAATGTGAAAGACAAGCCATGTTCCAGACAGCCATGCACAGCTGTCACACCACAAAATGAAGACAGTCTTGATCAGTTCCTCTGCATACAAATAAGTTAAAGGTGGTGACTGTGCTGAAAAATGGTGTTTTGTAGCTGAGAATTTGCTCTATCGCGTAGTGTTATTGTGTTCTATCCATTGTAGTCTTCATGGAAATGAATAGGAGGTATTGCTTTCAGAGCAACCTATGTACCTATGCCAATTATTAAAAAGAAAAAAAAAGGTGATTGTAGATTGCTATGCAGGTTTCATGAGACTTCTGTACACTAAAGAGGAGTTAGTTTGAATGCAAGTTTTCAACAGAGTCTTGAATATTTCTTGTCTGCTTGTAAGTTTTTAGAAGCATAGATTAGTGTTGGCAATTCTTGTGTTCTTTCTTACGCTGTAGTAGTCAGACAAGCCCTTGGAGTGCTTGATTACATAACCAAGATAGTTGGATAATGTAAGGTAATTTGCATCATTTCAAATAAAACATACTTCTTGTGTACTTGACTTTGCAAAGCTGTAAGATCTAAAATGGTCTTTTTATCTTAAGCATTTTACATTAAAAATGTTCATCACAATTTTTTTTTTAAAGGGTAACTGTATTACAGGTATCAAATTTCTCCCAGTGGAATATTCTTTTCTGATCCTTCTAAGGGACTTCTGTCTTCTAATGGAAAGACCTAGAGGCATTCTGAAAGCTCAAAGGAGTCTATGGAAGCTCTTTTCCTTTGATTTTTACACATCTGTAGTATCAAAAACTACTCACCTCATTCTTTATTCATCTAAGTTTGCCCAAGAATAATAGAAGATACCTTAAAAGTGTTCTTTGACCTGAATTACAATAGAAATTACAATTGCACTCTGAAATGCAATATACTTTACAACACGATAACCACGTAGCATCAGTGTACATCTATATTTTTGCTACATATGAGTGTGCAACTTTCTATCCCTTTTTTTCTCACTCAAATTCTTTGCTTCTCTGGAAGCAGAAAATCTGTTGCATTCACATTCTCATGTGAAGCACACTGGTTTTGAAAGTTTTAGCTTAGAATTTGTTCCTGATTATTTTTGTTCCTTGATACTTCAAAAGATAGAGCAAAAAAGTCATTTTTCATATTTTTTTCCTCCCTCATAATTTCACACATCAGACTATCTTACCATGAACTGTAGTTGTCAATTTCTTGCATCATAGGCTGGATACTTCCTCCCTGAACTTTTGATTGGCTTTTTCAACTGCAGAGCTCTGGTCTTCTTGACCCTACTAACTGCTACTTTCTTGCCTGCATAGGCTGAGATTCAGCCTTGACTTCCATATCCAAAATTTATTAATGTCTGCAATAGTTTTCTTTCCTCTCAAGAATTACACTAATCTACTTCTTGCCACCTAGAGATAAAATTCTTGCTCTACAACAAGAGGAAATTCTTTTTGGTAGCTACACAGTTCCAAGGTAACTCATTAGATGGATGCTGATGTAGTATTTTATGCAAATGCTTCCAACAGAAGAAACTGTCATGTTAATAAGGCACTTTATAACCAGATTATGATCAGTTATTCAGCAACTTTAATTCCACATTCTGCAGCTTTCTCTTACTGTTGTAGTCTGTCTTCTAGTTTGTATAGCAATGAGAATGCTAGAAGAGTAGCACAGATGTCCTTCAAACGAAAGGGAACATAAGAATTGCACCAAAGAAATTCTGCCTGGGTTTGAGCAAATGTCCGTTTGGAGCACTGATCTGCCCTTAAAAGTGACCAATGGCAGAGCCCTAGGAAATGAAGTGTGAGAATACATAGAAGATGAACACTATCAGATATACCCTCTTCGCTTCCTTAATCAGTGTTTATATGATGAGTCGGTGGTTGTATCTGGACTGTTAATGTCTAGTAGTTCTAAAGCACTTTTATTCCATGGTTTCATGTAATTGTTTTTTAAACTATTTTGTTTTAATGTGGCATTGTTCTGATGTGCTTTCTGCAACATCCAAAATGAGTCACATAATTTAGTTTTGTATTCTATAATACAATATTTCCTTTCAGTTTTTTGTTTTGTCTGAAAATTAAGAAGTGCTTCAACACTTCAACATTGTGATGAAGCCCAGCCAAAAAATTTAAAATGAGAACTTGCTCTGAAGTTATGAGAGTGCTCATTTGGTCAAGTTCAGTTATATTTTGCTGTGGTTTTTGTTCTTAAAATCCTTTAGAAAACATTGTAATTAGTAATTTCAGTTAAAATTAATTTGAAGGTGACTTAACTGCTTTGAGAACTCGCATTATATACCAGTTAACCACTGATTGTCTTTAGAAGAGAAGGAAAGAAAATAATCAGCCATTACACAATGACACTTAGAGATAGCAGAATCAGAAAGTACTCTGAAAGCAGTGTGAAAGTATGACAATATGGGTAGAAAGTGCTGAAATTTTTCAAGATTGTATTGGAAAAATTTTAAGAGGGTAAAAAAGGCCACAAGTAAATGTATCAGGCAAGATGATGATGATAATAGAAACATTTGTTTGGGCTGAAAAGTTGTCTGCTTATAGGCTTTTATTTTTTTTGCTTGCTTGTTTTTGCTATTAAACTGATGTGTGTGCTTGCATCTTTGTAACTCACCGAGTGGATTCATTATGGTCATTAGGTTCCTGTGGTGGTGTTACATCAGGTACATTACTGCTGCTAGTATCACCAGCTAATGTGAAGATGAAGATAAACAGAAGATTATTTCCTTCTGTAGTCAATATGAGTCTTAATTTCAGAGAAGATGAAGTGCCAGATCTCAAGAGAGCCTAAGCGCCTACACTTCCATTGACACATCTTTTTCAGCTCCTCTCAGGTTCTGCATATTAACAGTAACGCTGCTAATTTGCTTCTTAAATCTGAACACTCTGTTACTAAGCTTAGTTTATCAGCAAAGTTTGTTTGTTTGTGTTTTGTTTTTTCTTTTCTACAGTCTAACAGTTTTGATCCTTTCAGTTTGTTACTGAATCGGGAACATCACTGTCTAGTCTATTTCCTCACTGTCTGCTGTCTTTTCCTCTTGCATTTAAAGAAATAGTTACTGATTCACTGTAATCACTGACACTTCCTCTGCTTTCATTTGCTCCTGTACCACTGGCTGTTTCCTCAATTTCATTATTATCAAACAGTTCTTCAGTGATAGACTGCTGTTCCTCATCTTCATATTGATAATTTTATTTTCACATGCATCATCCTGATTTCCAGCATCTTCAGTGCAGGCCTCAGAAGATGAGTCATTTGCAACAGACAGCTTCTCATTACTGGAGTCATCTGTAGAGTCAGAATGTGTTGGTCTATTCTAAGGGATATTGTTTGCTCCTCTGTGCCTTTCATTATCTCTTGGAAGGGATGTGCCTGATGTACTTGCTTGGTCATTATCTAGATAATTAAAATCAAATGTACTTATTTTGTAGATTAAACAAGAACATTTTTTATTATGATTGTTTGTCTTTGAAGCTTTGAAAACAGCATAAATGTTGAACTTAATTTCACTGGCTTTTTAAACATTAAATTTAAGAACTGTTTTCATTCGATAGGCAAAGCTGTTAATTTTTAATAGGTTTGCCTCATGAAAATATATATGTTGACATTGAATCGTTTTGCAAAAAAAGTCAAAGAAAATACATAAAAGTGCAGGTTCTGGAGGCTTCTATATAAAAATTTTCATTTGCATATATGACAACAGTTGCTGTTAAGAAGATTAAGAAGTAGTAGATGCTAAGAAAGTTCAGCGTGGCTGCAAGATTTATAGGGGCCGATTTTCTACCAAGTAGAATGCATAGAGAAATAGTATACATGTCAGAAATTAGCATTTGCAAGGTCTGAGAGTGTCCCTGCTAACTTACCCAATCCAAACTGGTAGTTCGGGCTCCCTGCATGGCCTGTGGAAAAAGCTTCCTGGGTAGTTTCAATCCACGTATTGTAGGCATCTAGAGCAGAGAATTCATTGCTCTCTGGAGCTATTTCTCTACACTGGCTATGGATTGAGCCTGCATGTCTAATTGCTGAAGTTAGGTGAGAAGTAGACTCCCCGAAGACATGTTAGATTAGCTAGTGGCTGTTACTGATGCAGAAACCCACTCTTACCCTGTTGCCAACCATTCCTTTGAGGTCAGATCTATCATTCAGTCACACTTAGATTCCTTTTATATCTGTGTTACACCAAGCTTTTTCCAATACAACACAAGGCACTTACTCGTTGGCCTCCCTTATGGCTTTTTGTCAGTAGCTCTGTTGTCATTTTAACTGTCAATCGTTTAGCTTTTTTTTTAGTATGTTCTTCAGTATTTAATAAATAATATATTTATTATATGTTAGATAGTTAACAGATCAGTTTTTTACTAGAGAAGTTTGTCACCTACTTAGTAGTATTTTCTTAGAGTTTTGACACAGCAGACTGAAACAAATGGCAGCTTCTTCAGCTGCAGCTTCTTCCAAGTGACAGTATTTCTGCTAAATGTTATGAAAAGCCCATGGAAATTTAGACAACATAGTACAAAACCCATTTATTGTTTACTTTTGTTGATTGATTACCATTAGTAGCATTACCACCACATCAGTGTTCAGGCACCAATGAAACAATTAATACATTTAAAAAAAAAAAAAAAAAAAAAAGATCTGGTAGTGGATTCTGGGAAGCTTTTAAAATTATTTGGCTTTTTTATGGCTTTTACTGCTTTCATAGACAAATCTGAAGAAGTAGATTTAACTTACAGAATTATTTTATATATACCCATAACACTATTATGAAATTTGAATCAATATGTTCTATTATATTTCATTCTCATCAATGTCAGCCTCCCTAAAATCACTGCACTTGTATTTTCTAGTACACATTATGTCTCCCTCACAATAATTCTAATACTGTTTGTACAAGATGTTCTGTAGATGCAGCCTTATGGTGCTGATCATGCTTGGCTCAGTCCCTTGAATTGGATCCAGAATAACCTCATTTTGCATTAGGGTTATCCTCTTTGAAGAGTCCTTACATCTGTTGGAGAGATTTGGAATGCGAAGGAATGAGATCTTGTTAAGGCTATCCCTTTTCATATTTCCACAAAAAATTAAGGAGAGAATGAAACCCCTATAAAGTTTCAGTTAATTAAAGGGAATTAGTAGGTCATGGTAAGTTTTGCCATCATTACTACATCTATACTTATTTTCTTATGGATAGTTTTAGTTATTTTTCTCTTTATTTTTACCAGATTCCTTCTATGCATTTTCTTGAACTTTCTGAAATACAAAATAAAGTAATAAAATGAAACAAAACAAAGCTTTAAGTCAGCATAGTTTCTGTAGAAAAGTACAAAGGATTATAATCTTGATTCTGTTGCTAGGAAAAACACACAGAATGGTCTGTGAAAATGAGCTCTTCTGACTTGAGGTTCCAATATGCATTTTGAAGAATGGCCATCCCTGTGTTCAGACGCAAAGTTTTGAACCAGATTTCTTGCACACAGGCTTACTTGTCTGGGAGAAAAATAAAAAAAACTGAGATTGAATTTTCCATTCTCTATTTTACAATCTAAGGAATCTACATTCCTTGATTCTATGTTGAGTGTATATATATATATATATATTTGTATATGCGTATGTGTATATACATGTGAAGATGATGTAATTGAAAGTAGAAATGTAAATAAAAACAGGCTCCTGGCACTGACAGTACTTGAGAAGTATCAACAGACCTTTTGCTTTTGCCGTGTAATCTTCACTAGTAATAACAATGTCACTTCCTGAAAACAGTGTATAATAAAGGGAAAAAAGCAGACATTATATCTGGATACGTGTAAAGTTAAATAATACCATTTTTACAATAACAAAATTACCTGGGGAAATTTAGGAACTTCCTAAATTTTGTAAGTAAAAATTTAAAAATATTTTAAATATTTTTATCTGTCATTTATATATTTCAGATATTTTGAACAAGAAATTATTTCTGTTTTTCAAAATAAAAAAATGAAGGAAAGAAAAAGAAGTTGAAAGAGAGCTAAGACAATAAAAAATTGGACATGAGCTAATTGAGTCAAAATAATTTGCACAGCTCTAGTAACAAGTCGTCATTTAGTCCAATCAGATAATACCTACAAACTGTTTTTACATGAAAGTTGATCAAAGGCATCCGAAAATCACCATTTTTTTCCCCCAATCTGGACAGTACACATGACTTCAAAACACTCTGCTGCTACTGTCACGCCAATCTAGTCAAACAATCTGGGCAAGGATTAAACAAATACATAGGTTGCTCCAAAATTAATGCTTCCTATTTATTTCCACAGAAACTATAACAGATACAAGGAGCATAATAACACTGTTTGATTGAGCAAATATTCAGCTACAGAACGACGCTTTTCAACACAGTCACCACCATTAGCTGTACATTTTTGTCAGCAATGAACACGAGCTTGAATGCTGCTCTTGTAACTATCTGCACCAGTGGAGATAACTCACTGTCACCACTGCTGAACCGCAGCGCTCATCGCCTCTCTGTGCTGACATCCACTGTTTGGTCTCCATAAATGTTCAGCAAGCCCTGATAAATGTCACTGGGCACCATTTTTTTTTCCGTATAGAGGAATTCAAAGACACAGCTTTGCTTCATATGCACTTCCATGTCAGATGCCACTTGTCAGACAGCCCCTCTGCTGCCATCATTACATGGCAATGAAATGTAATGGCACAGTGGTAGGAAGGTTCAGCCTCTACGGTCATACCACCAACATCCGTCTCTGACATCATGAATCAGCATAGTAAAATAGGAGGCATTATTTTCTGAGCTGCCTGCATAGAAAGGCTTTCAACTTGGCTTGAGAGATCACTAGAACAAGCCAGGGATATTCTGGAAGGTTAAGATGAACAAGCCATGCAAGATTCAATGCTTAAATCCAACCTTTATATTCTCTTAGCATTTGTAATATCTCATGACACTAAACTCTTCTGATATCTTCTCTCCTCCCTTCTCTGCCTCCAGAAAGAAAAGAAAAGAAAAGAAAAGAGAAGAGAAGAGAAGAGAAGAGAAGAGAAGAGAAGAGAAGAGAAGAGAAGAGAAGAGAAGAGAAGAGAAAAGAAAAGAAAAGAAAAGAAAAGAAAAGAAAAGAAAAGAAAAGAAAAGAAAAGAAAAGAAAAGAAAAGAAAAGAAAAGAAAAGAAAAGAAAAGAAAAGAAAGAAGATGCCTATTCCTAAAATAGTATTGGAAATTCTTTTTAGTAAATGCTATTTCTATGTGTCATACTGTCATACTTGAGACAAATCTTTTGCAGAGCCTGGAACTGAGTCAGGGTATGTAACAGCCAGTACAGAAGATTGAGGAAATCATGGAGCCTTGTTCAAGTCTTGTTCAAGCCTCTTTTTAGCTCTGTTTGTGGATAAACAGATGCACAGCCCCTGCCTCTGGAACAAAACTGAATCTTGAAGGTTGATAGCACTGTTGTCTTCAGCTTTTTCACAGGTTGGATATGGAAGGCAAATCTTGCAAGAGATAGAGACCTATATTCTGGGTGGGATTTGAGACTTCAAAAAGCAAATGCTTACAGCCCTATTTGCTTAAGCTCTCGGAATAAAAACAATTTTATTCCCACCTTTGTGCATATTATTTATTACTCTTTAGGGAACTTAAGACATAATCTTGGTAGGACTCTATATATGCAGAGAAAGAAGGTTGAAAGCAAAATAATTTTTTTCCTATGTAATACTGCAAAAACATTATCAGGTGGCACTTGGTTGTTCTAGTGCAGAAGTCCCCAGTTACCCAGTCAAGAAGAAGATACCTTATCCAGAAAGTGACTTTCTTGGGAGCTGGAGGACATTGCTTCTTTTAATGAATTTTCTTTTCTTATCATTCTGCTGCTGGCTTTGCTAAAATAACCAGAATTAATGACTAGTCCAGCACCTGGGAGCGTATGGATAAAGACAGCACAATACAAGTGCAAGGTATTCTGAACAGATGACATTGTGCATCTCCTTCATTATCCTGCTAATCCATACCTCACTTGGGAAGGGAGCTGCTTTTGATATGATTGGTGAGATGATTGATTTTCACTTGTGTTTGAAAATTTCATACATTTTTGTGAAATGAAAAATAAAATACTTTCACGATGGCCTGTTGTAAAACATTGCAGCTACTTGCTATGATGTTGACTTTCAATAACTGAAAATTAAAGGTCTACTGAAATCATTTTGCTCCCCAGTGATTTAGAGACCCAGTCTCACCATAATTTAGAGTCAACTTTTTGTCCCCGCATAGTTCCATGATTTGCAAGCTGTTTCTGGCAGCCATCGTTGTCAAACCAATGATATTTCTTCTTCTCCTCCTCACATTTTGGCCCTTTTCCCTCATAATTAACTTCTTCGTCAGATTTACAGCTATTTAGGTCTACCTTTCTAAAGGAAATAAACTCCTGAATGGAAATGCTTTGGTAAGAGTACTTTTTTTAACCATTTCCTTGCCTTACATAACCATGTTTTTTATATACAAAATTCAACTGGAAAATGCTTTTCTTCACAAATGTGTAATTTTAGTTCATAAACATCACATTCTTAGACAAAGTAAAACTAAGTTCACATCCTCATATTCCAGAGGAAACTGCATGTTAATAAGACAGGGATATAATTAGTTCTACTCCTGTACATCCCTTAACAGAAAATTGGTGATTTTTTTCAAGCAAAACAAAAGAAAATATTAAGCTTATGCTACAGCTTGGACAGAAGTGTTTGGTAAACTGCTGTTAACTTTAATCTTATTGAGTATGTATTCCCAGCAAGAAAGTAGCCTAATGCACCTGTTGCAAACAAAGGCTGTAATTTATTCTGCTCTCTCCTCTTTGTCATGCGTATGTTTGGGGCTGCACACATGGCCACATCTTTATGCGATGTTTCTGTTCTGAAAGAGTATAGAGGCAGCAGATCAACCCAAGTCAAAATAAACATTAAATCTAATGAGGAAGGGACAGGTACCTACTGGTGTTGTACTTTTTTTGCTTGTTTGCTTTTGTTTGTTTGTTTCCTCCTGGACCTATGAAAGATCTGCCTACTTTGAAGAAAGTCATACTTGCCTATTTAGTTGGAGACCTTCAGCAAATTTCTGCACAAAAGCCTATTCACTCCAATGAACCAAATCACATTTTTATCTCATAACTGGATTTATGTTTCCAATAATTATTTTGGCAGCTGAGTCAGACCAGGTTTTTTTTCTGAGGTCCTCAAGAGCTTCCATATTCTCTGCTACATTCTAATTGAGGAGTAATGCCATCATCATTGAGAACTGAAAAATCATATTTCTATTATTATTTATGGATGCTCACTTCCACTGAGTTTGACCTGATCAACTATGAAACAAAACCTGTTCTCATAAGTGTGAAAAAGCTGTGTTGTGTCCCCATGTTTTGAATTACTATAAACCACTACCATGTACCTTTTGCACTAGGTACCAGACAAAACTCAGAACATAAAGTTGGTGATAGATATAAAAAGTTCTGGATAAAAAAAAACCAACAACAACAAAACAAGATTGATATAGACAGATGAGGAAGTAGAAGGAAACAATAAGTCAGTATGATGAGAAGCGATGCCAACAATACCAACTTAACTGCTGGCAGGTCTTTCATAGGCCTTTCAGCAAATGGATTTGAAGGTGGATGTTTACAGAGAGCTTCCAAGCATGAAGGGTAGCACAAAAGAAAGCATTTGAGGATGCAACAGATGAATGATGAGTATGGGTAGTATTCACTGGCTGGAGCTGGAAGGTGACAATATGAAACAGAGTAGGAAATAATAGCCAGGTGGGCTAAACCACAAAGAGTGTGGATTGAAAAAGATGGAGTTAGGGGAGAGATTTATGAAAAGAGGTGTTATAGTCAAAACTGATGGATTTTTCTACAGGCAAGAAAAATTGAAGTCTTGAATTTGTTAAGAAATGTTTCAACTGATCAAGAGGATTAAACCCTGCACAAAATT
This sequence comes from Phasianus colchicus, assembly GCF_987193195.1. NCBI lineage: Eukaryota > Metazoa > Chordata > Aves > Galliformes > Phasianidae > Phasianus > Phasianus colchicus. The sequence continues at coordinate 157,647,199 of NC_143436.1, forward strand.
TAACTATGAATATGCAAAAAAGGCTGTGTCCTTAAAGAAGATGCACAGAGAAAATCTGCAAAATTTAGGTACAACTTTTACCTGAGTGATAACTTGGGTTATACACTAGTCCACAGAGGCTGGAAAATAATAGCAAAGAAAAAAAAAAAGAACTGTTTTAACCCTGCTGAACTGAGCTTACAACAAGAAATTTCAAAAGAGGTGTTGAAAAGAAGGTGGCCTGTTTTCCTGGTAAGATGTGTTGGCTCTGTGAGTTAACTGCATAAATTTCATCACTGAATTTGCATTTGTGTGAAAGATTTTCTTAAATCTAGAGTAGCTAAGTGGACCATGCACCTGTATAACTCTTCACCACCCCCAGAAATACAGGCTGACGGAGAGACTTTCAAAAAAGTAGACTGGAGAGAAAATTAAAGAAGAGACCAGGAGAACAAAGTTTCTTGATCAAGGAAAGATCAAGATACTTTGAAAGATGGGATTTGAAAAATGTAGTTTGAAAGTAAGCTAAGGATGAATATGAACTATATCAGGAAATTGAGGGGATAAGGGAAGAAGTTTCAAGAGATAGATTTTGCAATTTTAATAGTCTAACACAGATTTGGAAGAGAATTCTCAATGGTGATTGTAAACACTATGTTTGTTGAGGTTAAAGATGAAAAAGAGCAGCAACACCAGGATGGTATGAGTAGAATGCGTTTTTATAAGATTGGAAAAACCAACAAAAGTACAAGTGGTGCTGGTGACTACACATTACAGGAGCTCAATGGAAGTGTCAGAAGTGGTCATGCTCAGGTACCAATCCACAGTAATTCTTCTCATGGCAGGTTGCAGCTATTTTTTTAGCTTCAGATTCTGATCCCACAGCAATCTCAAGTGAAAATAATTTCTCTACGATGTATGTGATACAGGTGTTCTAAACTAAGTACTGAAATATTGAAATGTTTTACCCATTCAAATAATAATAATGTTCTACCATTATTCTTTCTCTAGAATTTCATTATAATTTATTTTCAGAGATTCACTGAGAAAATTTGGCTTAGTAGGGTCATTCCCAGCAAAGGGACGAGGCCAGACTCTTTTCAGTGTTGTGCGGCAATAGGAGAAGGGGAAACAGCCACAAACTGAAGCATAGGAAGTTCCAAACAAATGTGCATAAGAACTTCATCACAGTAAGGGTGTTGGAGCACTAGAACAGGCTGCTTAGGGAGGTTGTAGAGTCTCCTTCCCTGGAGATATTCAAGATGCACCTGGACACCTACCTGTGCAACCTGCTATAGGAAACCTGCTTTGCAAGTGGTTGGACTCGACAATTTCTGGAGGTCCGAGAGTGATTGGTGGTGCCAGTCCCTACCGGCCCTAAAATCTTGGCAGCCAGATGAGGCTCCACATGGAGCACATCACACCTGAACGCCTTGCTAACAGGTGATAGGGGGGACCAGCAGGCACAGTGTTCCTGCCCCTGTCCTTTCCTCCCCCTGTCAACAACAGTGATGAATTGGGGTACAGAGGTCAGTGGCAAAAGGTCCCTGCTTGGGGATGCAGGAGCACCTCCCCAGCTGCCCCTGCAGAACAGGTACAGTGCTTTGCAGGGACAATTGGACAACAGTGGAATGATAGTTCTCCCCTCTTGCAGGTGCCACCAACGTCAAGCCAGACTACCCTTAGCATTGAAACCTCCTCAGCAAGGTCAAAAAGATGGGTCATTGTCATTGGTGACTCTCTGCTGAAGAGAACAGAAGGACCAATATGCAGACCAGACCCTCTACACAGGGAGGTCTGCTACCACCCAAGGGCCTGTATTAAAGATGTAAGAAAGAAACTTCATTTCCTAGTTCGGCCCCCAGATTATTATCCCCTATTGTTATTTCAGGTAAGCAGTGGTGAAATAGGAAGAACTTCCCTATGGGCTGTGAAAAAGAACTTGAGAGCCTTGAGGTGACACGTAAAGTGTTCGGGAACACAAGTTGTGTTCTCCTCTATCCCGCCAGTTATAGGGAATGATGAGAGACTGAACATGATGGGCCAGTGGATTAATACTAGGATCTGAGCCTGGTGTGTTCAGCAGGGGTTTGGGTTTTTTTCCTTGGCTCAATTTACATAGATGAGGCCACGGCAACCAATAGGAGTAGCTTATCCCACCGGTGGAAAGGGGTTTTACAATGGGAATTGGGAAAGTTCATTGATAGAGCTTTAAACTAGGTATGAAAGGTGGCGGGGTTGAAATTGGGGTCACTAGAAAGGAGCCTGTATGTAATGTGCTAGTGCTTGTAGGAGAGGGATGTGCCAGTAAGGTCCAACTGTCTTGTGTCTTGGTGAAGGAGGACGATTGCACACTTTTTTGTAGGAGGAACGCTAGAGTTGGTGTGAGGTTGGTGGGTACAGAAACACCTGAGTATGGTCAAGAGGATATTAGGGCTTCTCCCACTCAAAAGGTGGCCCAGCTCAGCTCAGATGCATTTATACTAATGCACACAGCACACAGGAGGAGCTGGAGGCCATTGTGCGGTCGGAAAGCTATCATATAGTCACCATCATGAAAACATGGTGGAATGACTCGCACAGCTGAAGTGCTGTGATGGATGTCTACCAACTTTTCAAAACAGATAGACAAGGCAGGAAAGGCGATGGTATAGCCCTCTGTGTTAAGAAAGAATGTGAATGTATGGAAATTAATAATGATGTTGGTAGGGTTGAGAGCTTATGGGCCAGAATAAAAGCAAAGGCCAATAAGAATGACATTATCATGGGAATCTGCTACAGGCCACCCAACCAGGATGAAGAGGTGGACAAGACACTTTATAGACAGTTGGGTGAGGTCTCGAGGTCTCTCCTACTTGTTCTTGCGGAGGACTTCAACTTCTCAGACATCTGCTGGAATTATGATAGAGCAGAAGGGGAACAGACCTGGAGGTTCCTAGAATGTGTGGGAGATAACTTCTTGACACAGCTGGTGAAGGAGCCAACAAGGGGAAGCAAAATCCTGGACCTGCTGTTTGTTAACAGAGAAGATCTTGTAGGGGATGTAAAGGTTGGAGGAGGCTTTGTCATGTGAAGGATTTCTGCCTCCTTTGTTACATTCAAGTTTAGTATGCAAATATTGTGAACAGCAAAGAAAGTATAAAAGCTGTGGAGACTGATCTCTTCCTCCTGTTGACGGAATTTCCTGATCTTCTTTTGGTACCCAAATATTGTTCATTTTCTTTCCATCTGCTTTTCCACTCCACAAAATTCTTCTCAGTTATATGTTTGCAGAAGGAAACTTAAGATTATTTATTATTCAGGCAAAGAAACCCAGATACAGATGTTCTCAGGTAGGCTACTTTACTGCTTTAAATCAGTTTTATGAGTCACTACTGCGTCATGTAACCATGAAGATCCAGGCTCCAAGACCCAATTGCAACCTCACTGAACATGGCACAGTCTACTCATTGGCCACTGGGCACAGGGCAATAATAATAAATCAGTACCTGCAGATTCCCATTTCACACACACACAGGATTTATAGCAATACAGCTCTGTCTTGCTGCTTCTTTGTACCAGTATAAGTAGGAAGATGGCCAGTCAAGTTGTTTCTTGACTTATTTTAAATACTGTAAACTATTCTCATAGATTCTCTTAGCATCTTCATGGTAACACCTACTGAAAACACTATCCAGTCTTATCAGTCTGGGCAGGCTTTCCCACAGGGTGTCCATCATTTGTGCATCAGCCTGTATATGTTCCTGAAGTACAACAGAAAGCATGATGCTGGAAAAGCTTGCAAATTACTTTATTGTTTCCTTTATCCTTTTATAGCACAAGACTTTTAAAGTCACGAACCTTTACCACTGATGCATAATGAATGGTACTGGCTAACTGCTGTTATACATTACTTTTGTCATAATCTTTCAGAAGGAGTAATCAAAGAAGTGAAACGTTTTAAAATGTTTTGTGAGTAGTATGTTTATTCATAAGTCTATTAGTTTATGTTCATATTAGAACAAGTACCTCAGTAAAGAGAAACTGAGATTTAATTGAAGAATAGGAAATCTGTGGTGGTTCTTCTTTCCATGGTTGCTGTTTTACTCTTCTGGAACTGCATGAAAGCTTCTGAAAAACAATTTTACCTACACTTGAAAAAATCTGATTGTTTCAAAGAGGAAACTGCCTTCATCCTTTCACTTTACATAATATTCTAGAATGCCTGAGACTCATCAAATAAAGTAAGAAGCAGCAGAAATATAAAACGTGCTTGCAGTGATCAGTATCATGTAAGTAGTATGCCATACATACTGTAACATACCTTTTGAATTTAGACAATAATGTCTTTATGTCTTTATGTCAAGAATCATATTGTTGTAGTATAGGGAAAAGATGACAAATGTGAGTAATTGAGGCCAAAACATAATATTAGGGGATTAAAAGGAGTCAGTGAGACAGCTGGAGAAGTCAGAAAGCATGAGCTTTGCCAGATATGTTCTAAGGAATCCTCCCTAGAGCTGCACCAGGAGCCATGAATGTCTTTGCTGGAAGACAAGATTTTGAGTATATAGTAGCAGTCCTTTTCAATCATCATCCACACTGCCAACCACAGGAATTAAAAAATCATGAATCAGACACCAAGACAACTTGGAACTGACATACACTTGATCGTATCTGGGAAAAAAAAATCAGGGTTTTACACATCTTACTGAGTCTCTAAGTACTTTCATGATCCCTTTTTCTTCAAATTTCTTCAAGGATCTTGTTTTTTGTTAAAATAAAAAGAAGATTATTTTATGATCCCCTGAGTTCATAAGAAAACTTCAGATTACTGAAAGGGATCCACACAGGTCTGGCTCCTCTGGAACCAAATTAGTTAATCCTTAGCAGATAGCTTCTGGAAAAAGAAGGAATAAGGCTTTGAAAATAGCAGGTAGGGAAGGGATGCTCATTTGGAGGGCATAAAATTGTCTATTGCTTTTCCTCTACACGTTTTATCACTAGGTGAACAAAGGTTGAAGAGTCAGACAATCATTCTGCAACATCTCTAACACATTCAGACTTCTACTGCATAGTTTGAATCAATCTAGCAAACCCTGAATTATGTGAAAACTTATTGTCATGACAAAGACTATAAAAAATGGAAAATGAGACAATTAAAGACCCTGTGACAAATTTTATAACGAGTATAGAAAATAACACAAAGGTAATCCATAGTATTATCTTTTCAAGGTTCTTCTTAGATGTTGTAAATAGGGTTTATAGTACTAGTTATTTTTTTAGCTACTTTATCATCAATCACCCCAAGCCATTACTAAACTGTTACTTATCTGATGACAGGTAAAACAAAACTTTATTGCTGATATTACTGAAGTTTTACAGCTGAGCATCAAGAGCTCAATACTACCCAAAGAGAGGGAAAAAAAAGCAAACTTTGTTAAAATATTCTGTTGAAATTTTTAGTTTAGAATCATAGCATTGTTCAGGTTGGAAGGGATCTTAAAAATCATCCATTTCTACCTCTCTCTTGCCCCACTGCTGCTCTGCCATGGCTAGGTTTGCCACCCACGAGATCAGGCTGCCCAGAGCCACATCCAACCTGGCCTTGAACACCTAGAGGGATCAGTCATCCACAGCTTGTCCAGGCAGCCTGTGCCAGTGCTTCCCACCCTCTGAATAAAGAATTTATTCCTTACATAAATTCTAAACCTACCCTCTTTTTAGAAAAAATTGTTAACCTTGTCCTATTATGTTCCCTGACAGAGTGCCTCCCTATCTTTCCTGTAGATCTCCAGTACTTAAGTGCTGTAAGTCCTCTTTAAGTTCCCTTCTTTAGCGTTTTCTTAAGACTTCTTTAGGCTAAATAACCACAGTTGTCTCAGCCTGTCTTTATAGGAAGATTGCTCCAGCCCTCTCATCATCTTTGTATCTGTCCTCTGGGCCCAGTCTAACAGTACTGTGTTTTTCTTGTGCTGGATATCTCCAAGCTGAATACACAACTCTAAATGAGGTCTCCCAAGAGCAGAGTAAAGAGAAACAATCACTCTCTTTTGATGCAGCCCAGGATATGCTTGGCTTTCTTGTCTATAAGTGCATGTTGCTAGCTCATGTTGACTTTTTTAAACATGCGTACTCCCAGTCATTCTCCACAGTTCTGCTCTCCATCCATATGTTTCCTAGCCTGCATTCATGCTCAGAATCACCCTGACCCAGGTGCAGGACCAATCACTTGGACTTTTTGAAAGGCATGTTTTTCTTACAGGCCCACCTCTTGAGTCTGTCAAGGTCCTTCTGGATGTCATCCCTTTCCTCTATCATGTTGACTGCACCCCTAGGCTTGGTGTCACCTACAAACTTGTGGAGAGTGCACTCAATCCCCTGTCCGTGTCACCAACAAAGATGTTAAATTATGCTATTCCCAGTACAAACCCCTGAGGAACATCCCTTGTCACTGGCCTCCACCTGTGCATTGAGCTGCCGACCATAACTCTTTGAGTGCAAACATCCAGCCAATTCCTTGTTAACTGAGTGATCCATCCATCAAATTAATGTATCCAGGCAGATGATGTCAGTTACTCTTTCCTTATCCACCAACACTATAACCCCACCGTAGAAGGTCACAGATTTGTCAGGCATGATGTGCCCTTACTGAAGACTTGCTGGCTGTCACCAATCGACTCTCTGTTATCCATATTTCTTATCATAGTTTTAGAAGGATCTGCTCCAGGCATGGAAGTGTAGCTGGCTGGTCTGTAGTTTCCTGTAGTCTTCTTTTTTCCTCTTTTTGAAAACGGAGGCTATGTTTTCCCTTTTCCAGTTATTGAGAACTTCAGACTTTGCAAATATGAGAAGTGGCTTAGCAACTTCATCCACCAATCCCATTGGATGCATCTTGTCAGGTCCCATCAGCACGTTCAACTCCTTAGGTTATCTTGAACTGGATCTTCTCCTAGAGTAGGCAGTATTTTATTCTCCCAGTCTCTGCTTCTGGATTCTGTGACTTGAGTGGTGTGGCTAGAACAATTTCTGGTGAAGACTGAAGCAAAAATTTGTTGAGTACCTGTCTCCTCCATATCCACACACCCGGTAACCAGGAGAGGATTTATGTTTTCCCAAGTTTTTCTTTCAGCATAGATGTGCTTATAGAAGCCCTTTTTCTTGCCCTGACATCCCTGGCCAGACTAAAATCTATCTGGACTTTAGTTTTCCTAATTTGCTGCCTGGCTGCTTGGGGCTGAGGTTACTCACTTTTCTTCTCATGATATTTTTTTTTTTTTTTTTTTTTTTGCTCAAATCCTTTGAACTGAGGAAGGGAAGGAAAGGAAAAAAGAGAAGATAGTTGACCTTCTAGTTGTCATTCATGACTGACAGCTTTTTTTGTTGTATGTTGGTTATACTGGAGTAATCATTTTGTTGTATTGCCCTCTGACACCAAGAGAAATATAGATTTTAGGCAACTACTTTGTTATGATGGATGTATAATTATTTCTATATAAGTTTCTAGCATGTGCAGGAAAATGTTACAGGAACCATTACTTGAAATTAAGATATTTTTATGCAACTAATCTTTATTATTAAACCACAGATTTCTGCAAGAATCCCGTTTCTTTGTTCAGCTTTGATATTAGTTACTAAACATATAGTCATATCTCAAAGACAGCACAGAGAAAAGCAATGAATATAATTGTGCCACAAAGTAAAGAAGAATCCTGAATTTGTGAATTGTACTAAGCACTATTGAAATGGAGGCAAATTGCTAATTAAATATATCTAGGTTTATCTGTTGGTGATGGATTCTTCAAAATATATATCTTACCCAATCTTATGTTCTAGTTCAGCATGAAATGAAGCTGGCTGAATTTCAACATAGTTTTTCCCCGAAAACAAATTTTAAATATACTGCAATTTTAGTTTTGCATCATATTTCTTTCTTTGAATGAAGAAGACCAAAAATCAATCATACGTATATCTGGGATTTAGCTGCTTCAGACAGAGGTCAACTGAATAAAAGCTGGCTTGCTATTAAAGAAAATCTACAATGCCAAGGTAAATGTTTTAAGCAAGCAGTTTTTAAAATACTGATTTTAATAAGATGTATGACCCTGATGCTTGTTATTTAGTCTTGCACATCTTGCTAACATTAGCTTTTCTAAACTTGGCGAGCAGAGAAGCTACTTTTATTTGCTTCACCAGCAGAAGTACATATTAAGTTTCTTCATATAGCAATTTCTCAGAATCCTGAAGTTCTGTTCTTCTTCCTGACCCAGTGACAAGATCAGCATTCTGTTACATCTAGTTGAAAATCAAGTCTTTTACTGCCTCATTCTAGTATTCCGAATTTTAGCAATTGTAGTTGTTCCTTTGTAATTTACCAGTGATATACACATATGACATGATGTAGTCCTTAAAATGATGTCTCTTCCTTTTGTTTTCTGTTGCATCTGAAGGCGTGCAAGCACAAAATACCAAATGGAGATGCTGTATGAGAATCAGTATGTGCAGAAGACAACAAACCTTACAGTGCTTCAAGTATCCGCAGGAGCTGAAGTGGAATTATTGTTGGAAAATGTTCTTTGAAAGATAGAATCATAGAATTATAGAATCATAGAGTGGCCTGGGTTGAAAAGTACCTCAAAGATCATCTAGTTTCAACTTCCTGCTATGTGCAGGGATGCCAACCACCAGACCAGGCTGCCCAGAGCCACATCCAGCCTGGCCTTGAATGCCTCCAGGGATGGGTCATCCACAGCCTCCTTGGGCAACCTGTTCCAGTGCGTCACCACCCTCTGAGTGATAAACTTCCTCCTAATATCTAACCTAAACCTCCCCTGTCTCAGTTTAGAACCATTCCCCCTGTCCTATCACTATCCACCATCATAAACAGTTGTTCCCCCTTCTGTTTATATGCTTCCTTCAAGTACTGGAAGGCTGCAATGGTCTAAAATGTATGTATAAAAAGATAATTTGGACAAAATCCTGTGAATGCTGAATTCTGTGGGAGCTTTACCATTTAAACAACTCAGCCAATACTTAGCCCCGGGCAAGTAGTGCCCAAGGAGACTCAGAGATGGTAGATAATAATGAACTAATCCTGAAACTATTTGAAAATGTTTGCTTAGACACACTGGATGCAAAAATGTCTTACCAAATCCAGTTTTAGGTAAAATGTTCCACGATTGTTACTTCATCGTACATGAGCTCCTGTTTCAACCATGTTATACATTTTGTAGAATGCACTTATCATTGTGCTATTTTTTGTGATTCATGTAGTTTAGAGTGACAGTGCAGTGAGGTCGGATATGTTGAGTCCAGCAGATGGAGGATTGCACAAACATTTATGTGCTTCCTGTCACAATATTTGCAGCTCCTTTTGAGGCACATGCCAGTCCACTACATAGTTCACCTTGTGAGGTTTTTTTGACGGAAGATTTTTTTGTGGTTTTTGTTCACAGAAACCTATGGTTTCCTTCATGTGCTGCTCTACCACTGCCTGTTTGCACCTGAAAGCTCAAAACATTGGTAAGTCATGCTCAGTGATCATCAAGATGACCTTAAAGCCCCTTACTTGAAGCCTATCTTTCACAGCTGGGCCTTATTTCCAAGATAGACTCACAACATATTGCTCATCATACCAGTCTGATTTTAATAATATATAAACATATTGGCATAGGAATTGCTCTGCATGATCAATGTGCCTTCTGTACAACATCCAGCTATTCTACTGATAGTGCCATGAAAGAAGCACATCAGATGTGCACATACTTGTATGATTCTCAAATTATCTATGAATACTTAGGACTGGGAATTTTCCTGAAAAACATTTTTTTGTGTGTGTTTAAAATTGTTTAAAATTGTTTAGTCTACCATGGACAGAAGATAATGGTTTTTATTAGGAAAAAAATATGAGTAAAATTTGTGGTGAAAAAAAGAGAATGAAGAGGCATCATTTATGAGTTTATTTATTTATTCTTTCACCATGAAAAGGAAAGATTTAACCTCTTATATCTAAAGGAAAACAAATGTTTGAACAATTTGTGTGATGAGTCACCTGATTCAGCAGAGTAATCAAGAAGAAGTGTCCTTGCATAGTAGTTCTAATGATCTACTTAATATTGGACCTCCACATAAGAAATATAAAGAGGTAATAAAGGGCATAGATTATAAAGAAAAGTTCATTTTGGAAACTGAAAATTCACTGTGTTGCTTGCAACAAAACATCATGAAATAACAGTTGGATTCACAAGTAGCTCAGACATAATGTCTCATGCTGGGACCATGAAGAGATTTAGGTGTGTCTTGTGCCTATTTTTGACAAGTCAGAAGTATATAAAATGTGTGCCTTGGCAGTACTAGATTAGACATACTAAGAGCCTAACCTACGGAATGATTTGAGGTCCCCACCTGTAGAAATGAAAATGCATAAATGCCATAACTCTTCCTGTGCTCTGTAGCACAGGCAGCTCCACTGCAGTACTTCACACTGCCATTTGCTGTCTGATATGTCTAATCTGCCTCAACTATCCAGTCTCTTGATATGATTCATTTTCTTAGTATGTGTTTGTCCTCACTCACAATTTTGCTACTTTACATAGAGAAGAAATTATTTCCCCTGCTGGAATACAAATACTGGAAAATTTACTGAAAAGTGTAAAAGTGATATTTGAAAACAGTGAAATTAATATAATGTTATCTAGTTAGCTTGTAAGAACTCTTAGGGTTTTATACATCGTAAGTGCATAAAGGAGATACTATTTCTTGCAGTTTGTTTGGATAGCTCCGTGATTCTTGCTTTTCCCTCCATCTTTACATTGGTTTTGCAGTTAACCTTCAGTCATGAATTGACTTTCCATGCCTTCCAATTTAACTTGTATCTACTTGTTTTCCGTTTTCCTCATTATCTGCTTAGCTGTTCCTACTACTTTCTTCAGCTGTGACAAATATTATGTTTTTAGCAAAACTATTAGTAATTCTGATCTTCTCATTGCTCTTACTTTACAATAAAAATGAAGGAAACAAAAGAATAAGCTTTAAGCACTTATAAGTGCAGAGATATACTAAAAATTGCAACTTAAAGAATATATTAGCCTGACGTCTATGAAGAAAGCTGGGGGTATATTTAGATTAAGATATCCTTGTTCCTGATCGTCTAGATCGTCTAGAACATATTCAGACCATATTGCAGTTTCTTTCAACAGAAAGGTTCTTTCAGCAGAAACAAACTTTTTCATGGGTAAAGAGAAGAAGAAAGCATATGATCTCTTATGCCCTTATAAAGGCCTGGAGTATGGTTGAGAGATGGACTTGTGCATGCAGCATGCATAGCCAAAATGACCACTCGTGTCCTTACGTAGATTTTCTGTCCTGACCACCACCACTACTTGCATCTGTCCCACAAAATTGCCCCCACATCTGGTATCTGTCCTAAATACCTTTACCCACATCATCTGATAATGAAAATTCCTTTACTTTAAATGAGTTTAAAATTCAAACAACTTCTTAATAGATGATACTGAAATGCAGTTTTTCCACCATTTGTTTTTGGTAAAACATCCTTCACAATTATTGCTAAGGCCTCTGTTCCTTCTTTCTGAAGTATTCTGTTAGCAAAGAGGTGATACTGCTGCCTTCTGTCCTGTCAATATTTTGTTGTTGCTTTGCTTATAGTTTGTTTTTTTTTTTTTCCCATTTTTTTCACCTTTGGGAGTTACTCAGATGATGTCTGAAGGAGATACTCCATGGATGAAAGCTCTGCCACTCTGTTATCTCTAAATGTGTTGAGACTGAGGTTGTTCCTTTGCTGATGCTTTGTTCTTCATAAAACACAGAGTGACAGTAGTACAATACATATAATATTCTTGATCATTTTAGTGTCCCACCTACAAGACAGGTATTCAGGTATTCTACCACCTTTGGTACCATGCTACTGACTCCAGACCTAGTACAGCACAAGAACAAGCAAACTCTCTGTTTTGCTGTGTCTTCTCAGATACCAGGTCTTTTGTGCTTTATTTTTTGTCTATTCTTACAAAGGAAAGCATATCGTAGAATCATAGAATGGCCTGGGTTGAAAAGGACTGTAATGATCCTCTAGTTTTAACTCCCCTGCTATGTGCAGGGTCGCCAACCACTAGACCAGGCTGCCCAGAGGACAGACCATCAACATATAATGATCATATCAATGCTAGGCACTTAGGCCCCCATTTACTTTGGGAAAGTCTTCACAATTCAGCATTAGCAAATGGGTTTTCTAAGGCAGTTACTGCAGCATTGTCTTTTCTTTTCCCTGAAGAAAATGGTCTACAGAACCATTTTATGAATTTATCTTGTGATTTCTGACTAAGAGACTTTCAGTGAAGATTTAGTGTTTTATAGACACAAAGGTTTCAGACTGGAGTACTTTGAGTAGAAAAATGAAACATTCCTGACAAGAAATAAAGAAAACACAGGGGACTGGTCCTGAAAGAATATTTTTTCTACCAGATGCTGTTTTCAATAAAAAATTGCTTTTGAAAATAAAAATAAAATAAAATAAAATAAATGCAGGCAATGTTTTGGAGACCTCAGAAAAGCCAGATCAAGAACTATACAGATATATCTTATTTACCTCCAAACATGGCTGGAGAGCTTGGTATTTCTTTTATACAAGGATGTCTGTTACACTGATCTGTCAACTGAAGCTAACAAAATACTCCCACTGGTTTCACTGTGTGATAGATTGAGCCCTGAGGGCTCTGCGTGGTTGTGCAGTCGAGTACTGACTAGTTGTGTGTGTGTCTGCTCGCTTCTAACCCATCTAACCTTGCCACACAGAGAGTGTTGGTAAGCCACACAATGCAGAGCATGTAAAACTAATTTTCAGTAGAATATAGCCCTTGTGGGTAAATAATTTAATTCTCCTCCCCCAGGTACTGTGTTAGAAAAATATTCGGCATAAACTGATTGTATAGATAGCCTGATTGTAAAGCAAGATTAATATGAAAAGGCAAGAAGTCTGTAATAAAACCTACTAACTTAAATCATCCACATTTGTATACAAGCATTCATATTTAGCAACAGTCCCAAGGCTGAGATTAAAGCTGTTTGGTAGGTTACTTCAAGGCCTTTTTATTGCTAAATCTTATTATGTCTCTAAAATGTAGAAATTAATCACCTGTCATCAAAGCTACAGTGGATTATTGACTTCTAAATGTCTCTACAAAGTGATTCATGACAGAATGAAACAGAAGACTGAACTAGCACTGAAATTCTTTTTGCATGTGATAAAAAGGGTCTATTAAAAGTGTTTGAACAAATGCTGGCTATTAGGTAATCATCACAAAGGATTTTGTTATCAAAATGTGGTGCTTCTTGAATAACCTTATTCACTTAAATAGATTTGCAACACCAATCCTCTAATGGGGAAGTTATCTGGAGAATTTAGCTCGTTCACATCTGAGAAGTCTGACGGTAGGCAAATTCCAGCAGGATTTTCTGAGCTACCTTTGAGTCAGTGATGATGAAAAGTGTTTTGTTTTTTTTTAATTCACTCCAAGGCTTTGCAACCGCAAATCATATCAGTGTTCCAATTCAGAATCACTGGGTTGTCGCAGGAAAATTTCTTTTGATTTGGATATTTTGCCATATATTCATTGTTGGTTGTTCTTTGAAATTTGTCAAAAATGCCACGAGGATGTGCTACTGAGGGCTTTTGATTGAGTCAGACTGTTCTTGAAGAGTTGATAACTACCCCATTTAGTTATAGCTACCATGTGTCTAGATAGATGAGACTGTGTGCTGTAATCTGGGGATATAAAGTGTGTTTGCAAGTATTTACAGAATAAATCTTTAGATCCCAGACTGCTCCAGCTAAATCTGTATGTGTTGTACACAAAAAGGTTTCTAAAGATCATAGAATCATAAAGTGGCCTGGGTTGAAAAGGATCACAGTGATCATCTAGATTCAAACCGCCTGGTGTGTGCAGGGTCACCAACCAGCAGACCAGGCTGCCCAGAGCCACATCCAGCCTGGCCTTGAATGCCTCCAGGGATGGGGCATCCACAACTTCTCTGGGCAACCTGTTCCAGTGTGTCATCACCCTGTGTGTGAAAAACTTCCTCCTCATATCTAACCTAAACCTCCCTGTCTCAGTTTAAAACCATTCCCCCTTGTCCTGTCACTATCCACCCTCATAAACCACCGTTTCCCCTCCTGCTGATACGCTCCCTTCAAGTATTGGAAGGCAACAATGAGGTCTGCCCTGAGCCTTCTCTTTTCCAAGCTAAATCAGAAGAGAAGTCTTCTGCACAAAGAGATACATATTTTGTCCCAAAAAAGAAAGCACGAAAGATAATTTCTAAGAAAATCAGCCTGGCAAGCGTGTTGATTCTGGATGAATATCCTAGGTGTTTTGCAGTCACGTCAGTTCAAGCTTGCCTACATGCACTATAGGACAGAAATTCACCAAGATTTTGCTTAGAATCTCTTTTATTTCTAAAACCAGGTGGAGGAAAATGACGGAAAAGATCTTTAGCAAGACCAAATATTGTGCTTTTCATTATGAGACTGAGCATAATGAAACAGCTTTTTTTTTTTTTTTTTTTTTTTTGCTTTAGTTTACATTTAAGCTCAGAATTTCCTTCTGCTTGTGTTTTTATTACCCTTTATCTATAGGCTGTCAGACTTAGCAGCTAAAGCCAAATACCTGAAATTCCTACAGTCATCCTGCCTTGTCATGACTTCCAAAGGGCTCAGTGTCTTCCTCTATTCTTTCTTTCTATCGATTTGTAGAGGAAAAAGGTGATGACATTGATTTGGATAAAAATGAAAATATTTCTGATGGCACCATGTGGAGTCAGACAATTTGGGCACTTAAAATGATTACCCTTGCTCAATCTGACCTGCTCAGACAGGGATCTTTGTGTGCATGTATCTTTGCCTGCTTCTTATGTCTGCAGATAGCTCTTTTTGGAAGTATTGCATGTGTGAAGGGTTTTCCCCTTGCTCTCTGTCAGCTTTTTTTCCTCTTTCCTCACTGTCCTGACTGGATAGTTCATTTTGAAGTCCTGCAACTGAATTGTGGTTAAAGCTATTGTATGAAACTTCCTCAGATGTGCATGTATGCTGTACACACATACTAGCATGTGTTTATAGTCCCTGCAAGGACTCCAGATTACTGATAGAGTTTTAAAAAGTGTTCATATGTGGACATGCCAGTACAAGCAAGTTTTTTCTGTCCTTATCTCTGCTGTTCTCTGTTTTAACTGACATTGCTATGTTTAATAATTAAATACAGATTTAAATGTTTCTGTTAGTGTGTTCTTATGAAAGTGCTTGTGGTCTTCCCAGCTGATGCACATTTCCAACAGTTACAGTAGCACTGTGTGGTTTACAGGTGTTGGCTGGAAGATAGCTGTGAAGATCATCTAATGCAGCCTTCTGCTCACTATGTGCTATTGCCAGGAGTGGAGCACATCTGACAGGACTTTGTCTCATTGAGTGCTGAAGACCTCTCTGAATGGATGTGCCACAAATGCTTGGGCAAACTGTTGCCTCTAAAAATTTTCTTCTAATGCTCATCTTGAATTTCCCAAACAACGACCTAAGGCCCTTGGCCTTTCTTGCTGGCTGCTACTGACAGAAGTTTGGCTCCATCACCTGCATAGTATCTCTTGTAGCAGTCATAGGTTGCTTGGTCACCCCTAAATCTCCTCTTTACCACACGAAATGAAGTGAACTCCCTAAATCGCTCTTCATAAACTGTAGGTCTCTGATCAGATTTGTTGCTGTCTACTATAATCTTAGGATCCCTCTTCAGTTACATCATGTCTACTCCGGGGAACACGGACTAGACAATGCATTCTGGGTGCAGCTTCCTTACCCAAGCTGTGTGCAGGGCTTGTTGCTCCTAATGCAACCAAGGATGTTTTCACCTTGCTTATGGTGAGCTACACTCTTCTCTCATATTGATAGTGTCTACTGAAAACTAGTTTGGCATTAAAGTTCAGTAGGGCTGTCCATTGGACAGTTACAGCTTGGCTTGCACTGATATATAGAGGTATTCAACCATGAATAGAACCTTGCAGTTTTTCTTTATGAACTTCAGGAGATTTTTGTTGGCCCAGTCCTCAAATTTATCAGAGAGCTTCTGGATCAAAGCTCAGCCATTCACTGTGTCAGCAACTCTCTCCAAATTTATCTGCAGATTTGCTGAGGATGCAATCTGTGTCATTGTCCACATTATTGAAGAAGATGTTGAAAACCCTGGAGTATGTTGCTTGTTACTGGACACCAGCCATTGAAGCATTGATCACTACTCCTTGGGCATGCTAGTACAGTATTCAGCACACTTGACAATCTAGTCTGGACAGTATTGCAATTAATATAATGTACTGTCTCCTTAGGGATATTTTTTCCCCCATTTTAGAATACTTAGCAACATGGAAATATCAACTTAACAGGTAGCACGTGTGGCCAGTGATGAATTCTGTGATCACATGGACCTCATGCTCTATTCAGTGCAGTTCTGGTTAATCTTGGGGCCAAGCAACAATGCCACTTTAAGGCAAGAATGATAAAAGAAAATAATCCTCTTAATTTTCTGCTCAAAAAGTATTGCTAGATGGAACTTGGGGCTCTGTTAAGGTAAATAGAAGCTTACCTGTGCATGTAAGGTTATATATATTTTGTCCTAAAATCTTTATGGTTAATATTAGCAAACACATCACATTACATAGCTATCTTGTGACAATGATGTAGAAATGTAGATGAAAGTAAAAGTTACTAAGATTCAGAGATGAATGACAGACATCACAGCTAACTAATATCTGCGGCAAAACTGAGAAATTCATTTCTTCACCATTTAAAATAAACCAGAAATGCTGTCTGAAAGCCTTGTAATGATAGTTTCAACTTCTTGTGCACTTTCAGACAAAATAATTGAAGTATACTTTATTTGGGTAGCCTGGTCTAGTGGTTGGCAACCCTGCACATAACAAGGGGGTTGAAACTAGGTGATCATTGTGGTCCCTTTCAACTCAGGCCATTCTATGATTCTATGATTTTGAATAAACATCAACTCCTTCTGTTAGGAATATGTTCCTGCTTATTTTATGAAACTATGATTTTTAACTTTAGCTTTAATTCAAAAAGTTGGTAAAAAAAAAATTGTGCATAAAAGCTAAGGTGTGAATTCAGTACTGGCCTATGACTGCACAGGTACAACAACGTGGTGTGCTAGTTGAAGCTGATTTGAAGAACACCTGGCTTTGTCACTTTGCCAATCTACAAGCTGGCTAGAGAGGTTGGCCTACAATGAGTGTGCTTCAGAAATTCAGGGGCTGTTATTACCTGTAATTACTTCTAGTTCTTCTAGGGTCTTCTGCATTTTTTTTCTGATAGGCTCCCTCTTTCCTGGATTTTAATTCCTTTTTTCTTGTAGACATCAATAAAAGCTGAAGTAGAAAAGAACAAAACACTGTGGACATTCTTCTCTTCACTGCGTCTTCTCACTTTGTCTGCAATAACACACATATGGAAGAAGAAAACAATCATAGAACCATAGCATCATAAAGGTTGGAAAAGACTGCTAAGATCATCTAGTCCAACCATCAGCCCACGCAACCATGCCCACTAAACTACATCCCTCAGTGCCACATCTACACATTTATTGAACACCTCTAGGGACGGTGACTCCATCACCTCCCTGGGCAGCCTGTTCCAATGTCTCACCACTCTTTCTGATAAGAAATTCTTTGTAGTATCCAACCTGAACCTCCTTTGGCACATCTTCAGTCCGTTACCTGTCATCTCAGCATACATGGAAATGGTCACTGGTATGGGAGCAGGAAAAGATCACTGGAAGATCGTGTAAGGGGTTAGGGACATGCTTAGTTATCCACCAGAACCAAAAGAAAGATAAAGCAAACCATAGTGTGATGCTGAAACTTACCCCCCTTCTTAAGTATGAAAAGTGGACAAACCCTGAAAGTCACGGTGATAAGTAGAGCCCACTTGCCTCCCTTGGCTCCCATGGCTGCTTTCAGTGCTGGTTGACTTGGCTCTCAGATTCAACTTCAGAACCATTCAGTGTCCTCTGAGCAGATATGCTCCCTGTGGATTCATGCAGATAATCAAGATCCATCATATCTGTTCTTGTATAAAGCAGGGAATTTTTGTAGACAGTTTGTATCTATGAGAAATCAGGAGGTCCTCCACACTGAACATATTGTGCTGGTTTCACTGACAGCCGTGCCATCAGAAAACTCTTTTCAGCAAGACCCATCACAAGAAACAACTTGAGACAGAATGAGGATGGTTACAATAGTCTGGATGACTTCCAAGTGATATTTTCCACACTGAATGGATGTACGTGCATGTGTGTGCATCTCTTCAGGGGAACTGGACATTTTTGTTACTCTGAAACATTTGTATACTCGGCAAATGAATGTATATAAAATTGCTTATGATGAGAATGAGAGGAAATCTCATTTTGGTCTTTCATATGAAAATGGGGGTTGTAAAGGATCCTTGTGCTTTATTCTGTAACATAAAGATGATTGCTAATATGTGCATGAAAAACTGGAGCAGGTAGCGACTTATTGAAATGCTTTTTGAATTAATAAGATTTATCAAAAGTTTTGTAAAATACTTTGTGTCTGGAACATTTATTATTATCTGATCTGTAATTAATTAGTCACTACATATTAGGTGAATTTATTGTGAAAACAATTATAAATTAGGATTTGCAGTTACATGTCAGAGAATCATAGAATCATAGAATGGCCTGAAAAGAATCACAATGATCATTTAGTTTCAAGCTCCCTGCTGTGTGCAGGGTTGCCAACCACTAGACCAGGCTGCCCAGAACCACATCCAGCCTGGCCTTGAATGCCTCCAGTATTGGAAGGCCACAATGAGGTCTGCCCAGAGCCTTTTTATGGGGCAAAAATCCCTTGCAAACTTGCACTTAATCCCAAACATTATTCAGAGACCAGATTCCTTATTAAACAATGGAAGAAGGGAGGCACTGAAGAGAGTCTTTAAAACCCTCCTCTATGCATTATTATCTTCTTGCTCCAGGAAGATCTCATTGTGGCCTTTCAGTACTTGAAAGTAGCATATAAACAGGAGGGGAACAACTGCTTATGAGGGTGGATAGTGATAGGACAGGGGGGAATGGTTTTAAACTGAAACAGAGGAGGTTTAGGCTAGATACTAGGAGGAAGTTTTTCACTCAGAGGGTGGTGACACACTGGAACAGGTTGCCCAAGGAGGTTGTGGATGCCCCATCCCTGGAGGCATTCAGGGCCAGGCTGGATGTGGCTCTGGGCAGCCTGGTCTGGTGGTTGGCGACCCTGCACATAGCAGGGGGGTTGAAACTAGATGATCTTTGAGGTACTTTTCAACCCAGGCCATTCTATGATTCTATGATTCTTTGGATAAAGAAGAATGTAGCTTCGTATATACTGAGAAACCCCCTCAGACCTTACCAATCTGGAACAAGAGGCCTGGGTTTTTGCAGCAGCCCTGGACATTCAGGGCACCTTTCCCCTCTAATCCTAAAATGGCAGATTGGGAAATGGTTTTCACAATAGCCTGTAAATCACAGTGAGCCCTTTCTAATTATGGTATGCCTGTCTCAATCTTGATACAGCACCTTTGCAAAGACATTTAGCGGGCAGTGCAGCACAAAGGTGTAGTTCATGAATGACTTTACTAAATGTAATTGTATTATGCTGGTGTAAAATATGTATAAGTGAGATCATATTTGGGTTCATTAAATTAACTGATAGCTATCTTAACATCTCATAGTCCCATGGCATCTGGCACTTAGATACATGTATTATTAGATAAGTCAAGAGTGGGGATGTATTTGTCTGTTTACTCACAGTTCAGTAGTTCAAAGGAGAATTTCTGTGAATCTGTTGTACATTTTTATGCCCCCTGGGGCACATTCTCCCTTGTTTTCCCCACACTAACCATTGTAGCATCTCTGATGTCAGATGAGTTTCTTGTGGTACTTTCTGCTGAATAGTAGATTTATGGAGAGTAAGATTTGGCCTCTCATCCTTACATTCTTTTCTATATTTCTTTTCAAATTAATTTCTCACTTTGCTTTTGGCGGCACATTTGGCGACCCTCAAATCCTTTTGCAGAGCTGCGTTTTCACTGGTAGCATATGGCTATCTAACAGGTGGAGCAGACACTCTACAACTGAGAATTTGCCTTTGGGACTTTTCCTACTTCAGCTTCTGTGAATTTGGCTGTTGCACTTACTGCTCTAATCTACTCATCTTCTTCCAGCACATTTGTGATGCGTCTGAACAAGTTTAGAGGCCTGTAACAAAATGAAAAGCCCCCATGCACAGCTTTATGGATTTATGTTCTGTACTCCCTCTTACTATGCTGTTTTTTTTGTTCATAATACACTTTCAGGTGTGGCAGTATCTTTTTCTTACCTCCTACCAAGCTATCTATGCTCCTTCTTCAGTGCCTTTCATCACTGATCTTCGTAAAACCACGAACTCTGCCTCAAGCTGGTAGCACTGTTTGGATGTGGTATAATTGTCTCCTATTTCTTTAGAGCAGTATTGGTGGGAAAGACTTTGAGTGTCTCACCAATAGTTCAGGGGAGCCTCACCAGGCTGCATAAATAGGGTGAGTTGGGGATTACTTTATATTGCTAGACCCATGCCAAACAACTGTGAATCTGGCCCACTACCTTTGTACATGCAAACTGCATTAAGCACAGAACTGTAACTTAATAGACAATAAGATAATGGATGCCTTAAAAATACCTATGACAAATTCAATACAAGATTTGAAATACAGGGTGAGTGGAAAGGTGAAGTGTTGGTGAAAGTCTTAAATCTCAAGCTGACCTTTTTTTTTACCCACAGGACTCGCCGTTGCAACTTCTGTGCTGCTCTCTGGTTGCTTTAATTTATATGACTAATGACATGAAAGATGTAAAATCTGTAAAAATACAGTGTTTGGCTGCTTAAATTAAGTTTATGAGTTTTTCTTAAGCCTGCCAAACAACTTAAATATTTCATGGCTTTCACAGGCTATAGTTCTAATATTTATAACTCTTGTGTGAAGATTTCAAAAATTATAATTACAACTCCCAGGATCCCAGATATAGCAGATGTTCAATATTTTGTACGATGTTGGCAGAAATGCTTTTCATGCTCTTTTTGATCTCAGTACCCCATGTATTGTATCTGCTACAACACACTGCTGATAAGAGAGTTTATTGTTATTTCCCTGTAAAAGACTGTAGGGCAGATTCAGAAGGCGTATGAAGGAGAGTGAAGGGTGATTCAGCCCTAATGAATAATGAGGAACCCTTTGTAATGTATTTCTCAAGTGCCGCCCTCTTAAATGGCAAGTAGAGTGTCTCTCATTGCATATATCCACATTGGACTTATGGAGCTAATGTGAGCCTCACATTTTAAGCTATACCTCCTTGCCCCATTCTCTGGTACCGATGGATCATGTCATTTCCCATTCTTTCTTGTATATTCATCCTCATGGTGCCTCTGTTCCCTCCATGACAGTGCAAGAATAGCTTTATTTGAGTCAAATATCAAAGCCCATTTGTGTGTTTTAATCAGAGAGTTGATGTGTGAGTTAAGATTATAGCACTTATTGAGTTTTCCAATGATCTGCTTGTATAGAAGAGAAATAAACTTCAAGCAGCTGGGCTTGTCTCTGGGCTTTGCTGCATTTTAGTGATATTTCTTTCCTTGTTATTATAATTGTATTGTATTGTATATAGGTGCTTAATAAAACAGTTAAATGGTTAAACTTCACTGTTACTCAAATGATTGTCCCACGTTTATAGTGCTGTAGCTATAATCAGATTGTTCTTTTTACAGGCAGATTTTAATGTGGTCCACAAATGTTTAAAAAAAATGAAATCAGTAAGTTAATATATTATCTGCAGTATTACTGTAAATGTATGGCAGTAGCAAATAGATAGTCTTTACATAAATGAAATAAATTTTGATTATACAATCATTCATTTAAACCACAATTAGGAATGTACAGAATACATTAGTATTTGCAGTGTTTTTTAAAGATACCCTATAAAAAATATGGGCTATGTATGTAGTATTTGATGTTCAGTAATACCATAAAAATATCTCTGGTAATATAAAAAATTAGATTGAAAACATAATGAAACTTGAAACAACATCATTTAATGATATATGGATGTCTTCTATTATTCATGTCCATAATACAATTGTAAGAAAACTAATATACCAGACCTTCAGGCAGTTATGTTGTTATTTGTGTTGAAGGTGTTTTCTGCTTGTTTGTTTCTTTCTTTTGAGGTTTTCAAACAATGAACAGCTAGAAATCCATAATTTTCTATTGGAAAACAATGAAATCTGTAGTACAGATAAAATCTAAATATAAGGTGGATCAAATATGACAAACTCTTGAAGCCTAATGAGATCATCTGGAACAGAAAATGATAACTATGTAAAATGTCATTTCCAAATTGGTGACATCAGATATGATAAAGATACTGTGGACAACAGTCAGCTATAGGTGGTTACATGACAGCTAATGTTCATTTCGTTTTGTGAGCTTGAACTCCACTACTAGAGCAGTATATCAGAATTAAAGAACTATTGCTTAGAGAATGTTTAAAAGTAATGTTTTCTATACTATATGTCAATTGAGTTTACAAAAATTGTTCTAGGGAACAATTCTGTACAGATAAGTGAATCTGTATCTGTATCTGTACAGATAACTGAAGATGCACATTTAGTCATCTATTTTGTATTTGTCTCCTAATAGAACACTATAGAAATCAATCCGTTATGGAATTATGTGTGTAGAACCATTGCAAAGCTTTTTGGCATTGCAGTCAGACACCCTTTCATTGGTTTTCCTTTCCCATCACCATCCTTTTACAACTCTTGGAATTACATTTTCTAACTTTTGTATGTATGGAACGGGTAACCCTTTTGCTTCTTTAAGCTACAAATTTATTCCAGCACAGATATAAACATTGATATTTGCTTTGCTGCAGTTGCAGTACTTTTAATACTGTGATTTTAATACCCAGCATTGTTTGCAACAGAAAATGATGTCTTCTGAGCTGGAAGCACTAGGTTCTCCTGCCAAGTTTGGGTTACAAAAGCATTTTTAAATTTGTGTCTCACCAGAAGATACACAACTGTCCACAACTGATGCAGAGGAGTTATTCAGAAACCTGTAAAATTAACAGCATTGTCATGTGTAGTGGACTGAAAATGCTAATTAATGAAGCATCATGGACTGTGGGATGAGGCAAGATTCATAACATCCCAGCTTTGCCATTTAGTTCAGTCCTGAAGATTCTGTAATTTAAAGTAACTGAACCTATGTATCTGTCTGAGCTTTGTTCAATAGTGTGTCCAGAGAACATTTTGGCATACTTTGGTGGCCTTCTGGAAGCTTTTAAATTTTCCAGGACAAAGTTTTTACCTATGGGCATTATTAAACTCAAGCTTCACTCCAACAAATCCTGTTGCTTCCACATTTCATATTTCCCAATTCTGAGTTACACTTTTCAGGTGATTATTATACCAGACTTGAGGTTTCTGGACTATTCTTTTTGTTTGTCTGAGATGTCAGTGCAGAAAATATTCAGATATATTTTAGAAGCAAAATTTATTTATTTATTTATTTATTTATTTGCAGTTTAGTGTGATACTTTAATATTTTGCCTAATTTTGGTGAACTGATGCCTCTTGTCATGATGACAGGAATAGATATTAGGAAAGAAATTAATCACTTTTTTTTTGTCCTTTTAGGGTCTTCAAAATGTACTTCTTGTTTATGGGCTGATTTCTAATTTTTTGCAACAGATCTATCAGTTACTATAAATGGTAGTAATTAGTGTGGTGTCCTGGGAAGTCCCTAAGATGTGCTTTATCTTTGACTACTGGAAATGTGCAGACCTGAAGCTGTAGCATTGTGAAGGAAGGCTCGTCTTTGCACTTGCCATCATAAGGACTATGTGAAATGAAGCAGAAACTGTTTCTAAAGAGCATAACATTGAAAATGCAGATTGCATTCCTGTCCCCCAAAGTGCTGTAAACATGCATGCATCCATTAATGTTTGTGAAATTTTCTGACACTTTTTAGATGTGTCATAAAAACAAATCCTATCCAGGAAAATATTTTTGAGGTGAGGTTTGAATGTTGCTCAGTAAATTAGCCTTTGGACTGTCTTCTGAAATATGAAGCTAAGAGGAAACACAGACAAGCTGTCTCATTTGTGAGCATTGTCCATGTTGTAGACCAAGTAGGGAAGTTTTTCCAATGGAAATATATATTGTGCAATTTTATAATTAAAACCTAATTATAACAAAGATGCCAAATGAAGCAAAGACTTTTTTTTTTTTAGAATTCATTTTCCAACTCTTGATTCCACTTTGGAACTTTGAAGTACAATTTATCATCTGAAAAACAGCCCTCTAAATTCTGCCTCCAAAATGAGTGAAGCTGGCATAACAAGTTATGTCTGTTTCTTGGAGGGGTGCTCACCCCTTCATGGAACATATTCAGTTGTTGTGGAGATTTCACATTCCTTTGCTCTGGATAGTAATTAATCATTATTTTGCAGCTCCTTTTTAATTATGTGATTGATGACTTCTGATATGTCAAGAGAAAATGAAACAAATGGAAATCAATTGGAAAATGAAACTGGAATGAAAACAAACACTGTGAGCCCCCACAGTACATAGAAACAGAAGAGGTGGAGGAGTTTTTTGCATCAGATAGACAGAATCCTTTAAATGTTATAAGAGCAATAGTTATATCTGCAGATAACAGAAGTCCTTTTCTTCTTGTGGCTTCTCGTAATCCCAGTTTGTGTAGTCTAGCTTGTTCATCATGCCTATGATTGTAACATAATGAGAGACAAAGCATTATACAGCACAAGGGACATAGCTGGAACATTTAATTATTAAAAGCCAGGGTTTTTAACACTCTTTCTCCCCAACTTCCTCTCCATCTCCACAATGAGACTATATAATGAGACCACTATTGAGTGTTAGTTGAATCTGCTCTAAAATATTTACATCATCAGTTTTAAAAGAAATGTTGCGAATGTTTATCTATTGTTCCCAGGAGAGGGACTATGTTATATGGTAATGGGTGAGCTCTCTTACTCCAGGAGACAAGATTAATTCCTCCGAAAGTGAGAACGGGAAGAGTTTTGTATATGATGAACTTTGGTGAGTAGTAGGAAGCTTATGAATGCAAGAAATTCAAATGGAACTATATCCCAGGGAGAAAAGAGGCTAGCAGAGACATTGTTGACTTGACAATATGAACCGTAAAGGCAGAGGAGCAGAAGCAGTTCAGGATGTCAGCATCTCATAACATCTTTGAGAGAGAGGTGAAAGAAAACAAAAAAAGAGTAGGAGGTCCTCACTGCACATGCTGCAGCTAGAAGTCAGGCAAAGACAGAAGTGCAAAAGGAGATTGCCAGGGCACATTTTTCTATTTCTGAGTAGGAGAGTAGAAGTAATGAACAGCAGGAGTCTCACAATTGTGGGACTGGTCTGCAGGAAAAAGGGAACCAGCTCTGGTGGGAATGGGATTCATCACATGGCTGTTCAAGACATTTTACATCTGCTGGGAGGTCTGGCCTCTTTTATCTTTGGGACCTTGTAAAAATAGTTCTGAAATAAGGATAACTGAACAGAGGAATTACACTGTCCTTCTTCAGTTCTGTTGGGACTACTTTAACTTGTTCTATGTTTGGTTTGGTTGGTTTGATTTAGTTTAGTATTATTTTCCTTTCTCCCTCCTCCAAGGTAACCTAAAAACTTGATAGGAGATTTGATTCATAGTTTGACAAAGGACAGATTTAATATGCCTATATTGGCTATATCTGTCTTCATTTCTATAAGCCAGCATGTTCAGTTGGTTCCTGCTGACACACAAAAGTTGTGCCTAGCTGGGAGGAAATTTACTTCTACCATTCACGTTACTATTGAGGTGATATTATCAGTGGTTTCACAAGAAAAATTTCTTTAAATGGATGTATAAATCTCATAAATGGGGAAATAGTTGCTCTGATTTGTACTTGATCTAATAGTAGAAATCTGGTGAATGAAGAGATTGCTTTGCAATGTTGCAGATACCAGATCATTGACATTTAACCCAGTAGCTCTTGGGCCTAATAGCAGGTCATTGATGAAAACACAATTGGGAATTTCAGCTTATCTTCTTTCAGATGGAAGCTTATATCATCCCAAACAATTACACATACACTGTGTGTACATGTACAGCTGGCATCAGCTTACAGTCAAAGACAAATCTGAGAATATCCTAAAGAGGAAAAGTCTACAATATTATTAGAACTTTATCATTGCGTGTCATTGACAAAAGATAGCTTAGTGCTAATGTTTGGAGGACTGGTAGACTCAGGGGATCTGTAATAGACAGCAAAATTTTTCATCCATAACTCATTTCACTCAGCTCAGGTCAGGTGCAGACAAAAGTCATTGCTTAACACACGTCTGTGTTAGTCATTGTACAATGAGCTGAAGCTGCTCCTTCAGTAATACAACACAAAACCCATCACTGGTATATCAAACCCAATGCCAACAGTCAGAACGTAGAAATACCGCTGAGATGTGGTGCTAAGGGTACCTGCTGCTGGAGTCAAGGCAAGCCCCCATAAAGCTAAATTTCTACAAACCTATGGCACCTGTCTAAATTATCAGAGATCTAGTAACTTGACAGCTTTTCTGGCTACTCCTCTTGTGTTTGAAACGGTCCCTGCAGCTGCCTCTGATAACAGCTCTCTAGTGTTAAATAAAGATAAGCTTCCCTTATAATCTTGAAGAATATGCCCTTCGAGGAGTGACTGAAGGAAGTTGGGCTGTTTAGTCTGAGGAAGAGGAGACTGAGGGGAGACCTTATTGCTCTCTTCCAATACCTGAAAGGTGCTTACAGTGAGAGCGGGGTTGGTTCTTCTCACTGGTGACAGTTGACAGAATGAGGGGAAATGACTTCAAGTTGTGCCAGAGGAGGTTTAGGTTGGATGTCAGGAAAAACTTCTTTACAGAAAGGTTTTTGTTTTGTTTTGTTTGTTTGTTTGTTTTGGTTTGCTTTGCTTTGTTTTGCTTTGTGTTTTTTTTTAGCACTGGAATAGGCTCCCCAGGGAGGTGGTTGAGTCACTATCCCTAGATTTGTTTAAAAATCGTTTGGATGTGGTGCTGCTCAGGGACATGATTTAGCAGAGGGTTTGTTAGAGTTAGGGTCATATGGTTAGGTTGTGGTTGGACTTGATGATCTTTAAGGTCTTCTCCTACCTGAGCAATTCTGTGATTCTGATTCTATGATTTTCCTTAAATCAGGCACTAATAATGGTGTTCCCTGCTCAAGTGTTAATTTTAGAAGATTCATATTTTCAGAACGACTACTCTTTAAATAAAATTTAATTGAAAATTCCAGTAGCTCCAAACATCTAGGAGTCCAAGTAAGACCCCAAGATTCACACAATATGCAAATTAGATAGATCTTTCTAAACCTGACCATTTCAAAAGATTGGAAGTTTATTGGCAAGGCGCAGTGGGAGAGGGAGAACTTGATTTTGTCAGGACATCTTGTGGTCTGTAAAGATTTTTGTTCTGTCACTTAATTAAATGAAATGGTGTGGAGGGATTCTGTTTTACTCTCAGTGGGAAGTAAACGTGAGCTGCAGTGGTTTAAACTAATGTGTCATTTTGTAAGGGAAAGTGGACATCTCAGCTGATAAATGGTGTGTGCAAGCTCATGGGGTTCTAGTTCTTTTAACTCTTCAAAGCAAATTGCTTGTATTTACTTTCCAGCTTTAATACTGAGGAAATAAGTTGAATACAGAGTTACAGAGATCAGTGTATCAGATGACTTAACAACAGCTAGAAGTAGAGGTGATATTGTAGCTAAAGATGTTGAGAATTAGTAAATCAGAGTCAGTACTAACTCATAAGAGGATTGTATTCAGCAGTTCTAGAGATGCAAAATACCAAAACTGAGCTAGATGGTGGCAGCATTATATGGCTCGATTATATTATAAAAACTGGCATTTTGTGTAGATAAAGTGGCCCAGAAAGTGAGAGTTTGGAGCAGGCTACAATTCATCTCACAAGTCGATAGCTAAATGTAGTTAAACAGGAGTGAGGTGTCTCAGCCAATACAACTAAAATATCATTGCAGTCAGTACCATCAACAGTGATATCTATCTAATACCATTGGAGACATCCTAAGATATTTCAGCAGTCTCTGTCTGTCTTTCCAGAAGTGCACATGTTTCCCATAGGTTCTATCCCATATCTACCAATCCCAAGCAGTTGTCTTGGGCTTTGTTAGTGTTCCTAAACACCTTTGTTTAAGAAAATAAATCAAATCTCTGTCCTCATCCTTCTGAAGATATTGGGAGATTTGACTCCTAGTTTATTCACAGATTTACACATAGATATCTAATTTAGGTGGCTTTAACTGGGAGCTGAGTTCCACCTCAGATATCCTTTTACCAAAAAGAAGACAAACAATTTCTTGCAGCTAGCAGCTGAATCGGAAATTTCCTGAATAATGTGTGGAAGGGGAGAAGGAAGTATAGTTTGATTGTCAGAGAAACATCATGCACTGTTATATACATGAGCAGAAGACAAAACTGAGGATGTGTTCTCAGCTAGTTGTTATGTTCAGCTGCCTCTTGAAAGAAAGCCTTTTCTTCCCTCACCCCGAAAGTGTCTCAGGCTTCTATTATTTCACTGAATTGAATCAAATGACCAAGGCAGCCTGGTCTAGTATTAGATATGGAGGTTGGCAGCCCTGCCTGTGGCAGGAGGTTTGGAGCTTGATGATCCTTGAGGTCCCCTTCAACCCAAGCCACTCTATGGTTCTATGATTGCATAAAAATAACTGAGCCTGCAGAGGAAAATGATTCAGAAAGCTGAGGACAGATATATACATATATATTTGCATTTTTCAGAGTTTGTTTTCCTCTGGATCCCCATAGATGAAACAGCTCATTACGTGACCATTTGATTCTTCCTTATTCAGAAGGAGAAAAAGAAGAGGAGACTGCAGTTTTTTTTCAAGAACTTGGGTGTACTTTGGCCTACCTGTGTTGTTAGCATTGGCCTAAGGCATAGGGATAGAGAGAGGACAATGTATAATATCTGATAAATGTATTGCTCATAAGTGATGACTGTATCTTCCCAATTCTTCCTGTGTTTCATACACACTGAACATTTATCTTGGGGGAAATGATATCCCTTAGAAGTGTCCTGGAAGACACCTATTGAGAAAGCTAAATTGTGTGTGTGTTTGTGCCACACTCACGTATGGGTGTGGATGTACGAGTGCACGTTCACTTCAAGATGAACACATACTTATCCTGAATACTTTCTCATCCTGGTGATCATATCATTAGAAAAAGACATTATGAAGAAATTTCTTTTAAAATAAAAGCTATCTTATTGTATTAACCATTTTTAAACATCAGTGGGATATTTTATCTACTAGGCAATTATTTTTAGTAGTTTAAATGTATTTTTAATCTTTCCTGTAAAGCTAAAGTTATTATATCAAAATTATTTTATCCTTTCTATGTACATACCTATGCTCATTCTGATAGTATCTGAAGAACTTAAGAATATAAGCAGCTAAACAAAACATTTCTGTACTTTCAAATAATTCTACTACCTACACACCAGTCAAGCTTTGCACTGATGAATAAATAAGATATGCAAAGATAAATAAAGGTATGTTGTTTCTTTCCTTCTAGTGTAATGTGCAGAAATGATATCCAGTCTTGAATGTATGAGAAGAGAAACCTTCAAATCTGTTGTAAAATAATTATTTTTACTGCAATTTATAACTTACTCTCACATTTTTTTTCTATCTAGATAGCCTACTGCTTTAACAATATGTTGATGTCTTCATGTGCTAGAACGTATCTGAAGAATAGAGTTATGCATATTTTCATCACAGTGCTCTGAAGAACTCTTTTAATCATATTTTGTTCGCTGGCTTGGGGAAAATTTCCATAATCTTTGTTGTTAAATTGATATTTGATAAATCGGTAATCATGGTTATCTTGATTAAAACATGATTAAAATGCTCTTCAAAGTAGGAAAAAATATGTATATTTTCATGACTTACATTCCCTATACATTTTAACATCACTTAACAGGAAATCAGTTTCACCTCCTGAAAATTTCTTGATAATGTACTGCTTACTATTACAAAACATTATGCTCAGCTGTGTTCATTATAGGCATGGGATTCATGAGTACATAAGATCCCCAACATGTTCAGACATATGGCTCTGTCTTCACATACAGGACTGAATAGGATTAGGCTATACCAAAATATATGAACTGATGACGTATGATCTGAGGCAGCTTGTTGTTCCGTGGATTCATCTCCCCCTGGTCCTACAAACACTGAACTATAAAAACTAGTGAGTTTCAGCAGGAGAGTTTGAGAGAACTAAATTTTGGGTCAACTAATGCCTTTGAGATCAGAAAATGGAAGACTTGGTTCTGCATCCATAGCATATAACTATTGTTGAGTTATATTGGAAGATTTTATCTATTGATGCTTCTGTAGCCATGTTTAAATTCATGAAATTGGCCTTAATGTTGCAGCATGACTTCTATCCATGTGGCAATTTGTGTCTCCTCTCTTCCTGGGCTGTACCAAAAAAACCTGCAGAATGACTATTTTCATATGAATGGCTGAAGTCCCCTGACTTTGACAAAGCACACTTGATGATCACTAGAGAGAGCTAGGCTTGAGATCAAACCCATAGTATTGGTAATTGGTGGTGGCCAAGTTTCAGCCATGTACTCTGGCTTTGTTAGCTTTTGTTCTGGACCATCTGAGTTGTCGGGTTTCTGGGGCACCTGTGAGCCAGCCTCAAAGTATTCTTTGGCCAGAAGATGATCAAAGGTAGGTGAGAGATAGAACATAAGTGGGAAAAAGGTGAGAATCCCTTAATCTGGGAAACTGAAGAAAAACGAAGAAGGTACTGGGGAAAAAAAATCAATTAACTGAAAATAAGTTAGCAAACTAGACATCAAAGTTCCACTTGACCTAAACCATCAACAACAATGAAAACTGTGTACTCACATTATAGACTATGCCCTTCTGCATGGTATTCTGTATAGAAGAAACTGTATCAGTCACATTGTAAAAGACCTAGATCAAGTTAAAAAAATAAAACCCAATAGAATGATTACAGCCGCTGCATAGAATGACAAGTATTATCAACAAAAATTAATCAGGCGCATCTTTTAGTGAACTCAATTAATAATGTGCAACAACAGGGTCTCTTTTCTTAAGATGAAAATTAATTAGTAGAGGGAAGGTCACTTGGAGATGCTGACATCACTCATCAGAATGCTCTGGCAGCTCTAATTATTTGTCTTCCAGGCTTGGGTGATCAGAAATTATTGCAATACCTGAGCAACATTTTGAAAAAGCTTTGTGCATGGCTCTTTTAATTAGACCTGGTATTTGATTAATGCAGTGGAAGCATTTAGATCAGCCTCTTATCATTGACTGACTTAGAAGTTTTAGGGAATTACACTGAGCAAGACGGGGTTACTACAGTAGATTTCAGTGATTCAGACCTAAGAAAAAATCAGCTTTAGCAATTTGAGTGAACATATATATCTTTCCCTTCCTTTACTTTATCATTAGCTAGAAAGAAATTGCATATTTTTCAGCATCAAGTGAAGTAAACTGCATACTGTGTGAAAACATAATTTGTGTGTGCATAATAATGCATGATTTACATTTATATATATAAATATAAAAGCACCTGCTAAATTTGTGCAAACTGGATTTATAGAAGATTACAGCAAAGCAGAACACTGAGCTACTCTGTGTAATCTGTATTGCATTGACTTTTTATTTATTTTGTTTTTATTTATACACAGAAACACACACACTTGTGTGTATGCATAAATATGTAAGAATGATTTCCAGTTCGAACTGTGTGAATAATTTAGGGCAATTTTCAGTGTCTTTGAGGACAGGCATTGGCTCTTGTTCTACCAAATTGATCAGGTAATAGGGGCTATACAGGTAAATGCAAAAAATGTGAATATTATTAAATGCAATAGACACAATAATGAATAAGTAAAAAGATCAAGAGAGGTCAGAAGTAAAAATAATAACTGTCAAATGGCACAACTAAACAACAAAAGCCACCATGTACACATGAGCCACATGGATCACAGATGTCATTGGTAGGTGGCAGTTCTCCACCTTTTGAAAACCTATTGTTTATTTGGGAAATTCAACTTTTGTTTTCTGCCCATGGCTTTTATCTAGCCAATAGATCATTTCAAAGCTCCCAGTGTGAATGTGAGCTTCTTGTCTACAGATGCAAATTATCAGACTGAACAAAATGCTCTGGTTTGTTTTTTTTGTTTGTTTGTTTGTTTTTTTTTTTTGTGAATCACTTTTCATTAAGAATGAGATTTAAATTTAAAGTATATACTCATTTCCCTTTTCATAGGTAAACAAGAATGTAAACTGACAACTTATTATCCCCTCATTTTTTAAAGAAACCTCTCAAATGGGCACAGTTTTGCAGACATGAATGTAATTGTTCTGGCTGAGAATTGTATTTGGCCCATTATGTTGCATTCTCTCTCTCATTTCCTCCCAGCATGGTTTTATTATGACACGGTTTTAAATCATAAACTTATTCACTCTAAGAGACTATAAAATAGAGTAATCAATTTTTATTTTTGATGTATTTGGTTATTTACAGCTTCATTGTCCAGCTAGGGAATATACAGCACGATATACCACCACTGACTTCAATAGAATTATACTCTTTTATACTGAGGCTGAATTTAGCAATAACAGCTAAAAATGAACGTATTTGGAAATGCAGTAAATTGTGATTTCTCATAAAACCCTGTGAAAAAAATGGCTTGGTATCCCTATCACTTAATGTTCTTAGAATATTGTGTTGTTCTGTATCAAGTATAGTTAACATCATCCCAATGGTAAAAGACCTTCTGAGTGGAAGGAATCAGATCCTGAGACAAAAATAATATTGTAGAAAAACTTTAATAGCAATCCATATCCAGATAGTTTACCATGAAGTCTGTGATAGGTCTGCTTTGTTTCCTTTGCCAGCTGAGCTGGCTTTCTGGGTGAAGGGATGTTTCTCTGTTGCTAGGACCTGTGAAACTGTTCCAGACATGGATTTCTCATTGCCCTCAAGTACTTCCATCACTAAGCAAGTGCAGCTCTTCTCTGCAGCAAGGTTATGGTAAGGAACACAACCTTATAAAGTGAGTTTTTAACTTTTTTGTGATCAAATTATTGTTGAAATGCAGTTTTATGCTACTAGATGGATTTCCAGAAATATTCATATTTTCAGATCCACTTGGTGCTTTGAAATTCATTTTTTTTTTATGAGGGAAGGAGCTCTATCTAGTTATTTTACTTATGCTCACAATGTATAGAAATTGGGAATAGCTACTTGGCTCTTTAGACAACACTCTGGAAAAATTCATAAACACTTGTTAGACAAGTCTGGAAGATTTCATATTAAATGAAGCAAAACTTAAACTTTTTCTTTTTTTTTTTTTTTTTCTTTGCTTCACATGGCATGGTGCTAAAAAATGTTGAGATGTTAAATTATCTTTCAAAGAATAGAGTAAAGCAAAAACAAATATGGCAAAGGTATACATGAACAATTTCTCTTTGCTTATGATTTTGGGCAGTTTAAGTTGAATCCTTATTTGTGAACAAGCTAATAACATAACTCGCCCAAGTTTCATTGTTTTCCTAGTAGAAAAGGAAGACATCCATGTTTAGGTTTCATTCTACTGTCCCGCCAATTGTAAGTTAATGTAATTCTTTGCATAATATGCAGTTTGCATGAAAGCTGTTTCAGATTTATGAGTGGAATTCCTAGAATCATAGAACCATAGTATCATAGAATCATAGAATGCCCTGGGTTGAAAAGGACCATAAGAATCATCTAGTTTCAACCCCCCTGCTGTGTGCAGGGACGCCAACCACCAGACCAGGATGCCCAGAGCCACATCCAGCCTGGCCTTGAATGCCTCCAGTACTGGGGCATCCACAACCTCCTTGGGCAACCTGTTCCAGTGCCTGACCACCCTCTGGGTGAAAAACTTCCTCCTAATATCCAACCTAAACCTCCCTGTCTCACTTTAAAACCATTTCCTCTTGTCCTATCACTATCCATCCATGTAAACAGCCGTTCCCCCTCCTGTTGATACGCTCCCTTCAAGGATTAGAAGGCCACAATGAAGTCTCCATGGAGCCTTAATTCGTCACGTTCAAGAATGAGCATGATGTAGTTCCTTACTCAGAAGATTCCAGTGTGATGTGAGATGCCCTGCAGTACCACCAGTTGCTGTTCACAGAATTTGCCTTCCATACCACATCAGTCAGCCCAGATGCACACCGATGTTTGGGGTCTCCTGCCTCACATGGGACTATATGTGCCTGTGTTAAGGCTACCAAATCTCATTCTAGCTGTTCTTGATGACAAATTCAGCATCTCAATGGGACAAGTTTAAACTGCTTCTTATATGTGATCATCTGTAGTCATTTTAGACATTTTGGTAGGAGCCTACCAAATGGTAGAGTAAGTGAATGAATCCTTTTCTTGAAGTGACTGTTTTTATCTATGGCTCACAGCTTAGGTTACATTCTAGGTAGTTAGCTAAAGTTACATCTGGTGAATCACACACTGTATCTAAGTCATAGCTCTGTTGTATATGCCATCTGAATGTTGAAAACATGCCTAATTCCAGCACCCTTCCACACTTCAGAATAAATCAGCCATGGGAATCTGTCTGAGAGGTGCACAAAGTAATGACAGACTCTTGCAAACTCAGATAGATTTTATGGCAGTTCTATTTAGCAATTGTTTGCGGTCATGTTTTGTTTAGAAATGCATTGTATGTCTTTATTCATTTGTAGCTCTTATTAATTTCTTTTCATTATAATTTACCACTAAAAGCACAAACTCCTCAGATTCTGCGCCTAAATATTATTGTCAGCTTGATTATGCAAGTTCTGGAATAACATCAATCTAATTTACACTGGTAAACTAGTGCACAGAACTTGATCTCAGCAATGTGGAGAACTTCATGGGCACTTGATAATAAAAAAAGGAAATGTAGGAAAGTAGATTGGAGCTAGCCAAATGCTTGGGTTTGTTTTGCAATCCATCATTAGTCTTAACATTTTACTTTCTTCCATCCTGATCTGGCCATGAATAGACACTGTAGTTGTATTATGGTTCTTTATATGTAATATAGTTTTGCAGAAAATATTGCTTATTCTGGATTTTAATATTTCAGAGCTGCACATGACAGGTCTTTATATGAACGTGATGCTTCCTTGAAGTTTAGATACTTAACTATGAAGTTTTTAAAGGACTGCTTTTGCTTGTTGTTTAAAAGGAATTCCTTTGTACCAGATGCCGGGTGTAATTTACATTAACGTTAATTAACAATATTTGAAGCAAATCATGATAAATAGATGTCCCCCCAAACATTATGCATATAGTTGTCTAAGTAATCTGATGAGTAACGAATCAAATTAGAAAAAGATTTGCCAGTGTTGAGACATAGGTCTTTATTAGAAGACATATACATCATTCCAGCTGTGATATTTCTTACGCTTATTATTTTGGTCAAATCTGCATCAAAAAATTACAATGAAGAAATATTTACTGCCTTTGGAAAATCCATTTCTCTCTGCTTCTGGAGGGTAAGCTTTCCTTCTCCTTCTTGCATATATCAGAATAAAGAAAATCTGAATTTAAAAAATAACACAGAAATAATTTGTTTTATAGAAAACCTTTGTTAAAAAGCCCTCTGTTTTCATAAAAGCAGCAAAATCAGATTTGGCCATCTGTGTTTAAAATATATAGAAATGTCTTCTCAAACTGCATTAGCAAGAAAAACCCATCATTTCTATGCGTTTTGACTTTGACCTCCCTACCAAATGCTATCTGATGGACAAAAGGAAAGTACACATATATATTTATATTGTGTCAATATTACATTTTATAGCAAAGGATAAATATTAGATTAATTTCTACCACCCTTTGTTTAGCTATATGGGGCTCAGCTGCGTTGCTTCTAACCCTAACTACATCACTTCAAATTACCAGTAAATTAACAGAGTAACACTTGCAACCTTACAGCAGATTTGATCCAAATAGTCTTTAAATGCCATTTCTGTTCCTATTAACCTAAAGATCGGCATAGCAGATATTTTCGTAAGGCTGCCCAGCAATACAGGGCATTAATGGCTAAGTTGTGACAGCACTTTTCATGATGATTTATGATTCAGTGTTTAACTTGATTACTCCACTGCTGACTCTGAATACTATTTCAATTAGTGCATGGAAGGTCACATCACAAATATTCCTCTATAATCTATTCCTATTAACACTAATACACAGAGTAACCAAATCTTTTCACCCTTGTTGATTCGAATCATCCATAGCACTAACTGTAGGCTTGTTTACCAGTTTACTGCTCTGGACACATCCAAAATGGTAATTTTCAGTCCTTTCAGTATCATTAATGACATTGTGAATAAAGCATTCCTTTGCTGCTGTGTGTACATTAATAATTATCAAAGGCTGAGATATTCTAAACAGAAGGTACAC
Organism: Phasianus colchicus; assembly: GCF_987193195.1. Taxonomy (NCBI): domain Eukaryota; kingdom Metazoa; phylum Chordata; class Aves; order Galliformes; family Phasianidae; genus Phasianus; species Phasianus colchicus. The sequence goes on from NC_143436.1 coordinate 157,683,840, forward strand.
TTTCAGAGAAGGACTCTTGTCTAAACTGCTATTTTGCAGCTAATCATGAAGGGGAAAATAATAAGAGAAGAGAGTTTAGAAACAAAACAGGAAAGGTCGGTTAGTATAATGCAGGATGATGTATAAAGCTAAAACACTGTGGGTCGGAGGCTCAGTAAAGATGGGATTTGGAAGCCAGGTTTTTCCTGACATCTATACTTTCCTGTGTACACCCATATAGGCACTGATGTTAGGCAGCTGAACCACACTTTAGATCTAACTTTTGGTTGGTCCAGGTTGAGTGTGATGATGGGCTGTGCAGAGGTATTACACGTTCTCTAGCTGAAGAGCTATGTTACATCAGTGATTATAGTTTTTACTGAGCAGAAAGGTGAATAGAATTTTCTCGTATGATGGACAGGGCATTATCTGAGCAATGGGGTGGGACTACTACTAGTTCCTGCTGCAAAGATCACTTAAGTGTTTAATACGTGTTGACTTCAAGTTAATATCAATGCCGTTATGATAATAACCTGAATTTCTAGCCTTTGAGGACTTTTAAAAATACAAATAAAAAATTATTTGTGCTGTTTTGAAGACCAGTATGTTATCAGTCCTACTTTTTGAAGAACGTTTTTTTCTGTGCCTGTGGATGAACAGTGCTTCAAATTGACTAACTTTAGTGGATGTAATTACATTAATGTTTCATTTCAGATGAGGAATAAAACATCCTGATTGCTCCCACTTTTCATGCTGTAGTTAATGCTGTAGAGCACTGCAGAGTGTACAAATTGTATCCCCTTTTGAATGAAACTAGCTCAAAAGATGTGGTCTAGGAGCCATATAATGAGCTCCAGCTACTGATTTGTTTTCACCATGTGGATCAGATTAGCCCAAAATAAAACCCCACCAAATCAGTTCTGTGTACATAGGTCCTCAGCACCAGCTGTTTTGCTCTAAAGACACGCTTGTTCTGTCCTGCACTGCTTAATGTAGTCATTAAAACCCTAAGTATTAAACATCTAGGAGTCACCCATTCTAGTCCAACATATCACTTTGATTTAGTACTAATTAATACTTTGATTTGTTAGCAATGTATACATCAACTAGGTAATATGTTTCAAAATTGAATTAAATTACTTGTTACATTAATTATTTTATAGATAAGTTTCTGGTTTTTTTCCCCCCAAATATTTCATTCACAGCTAGCTTACACAAATCTGTTGTTAATTTGCACACAGATGTCACTCTCTGCAGGACATAAAAACAAAGCAGAGATAGCCAGCAGAACTATATCTTATTGCATCATACTTACAGAAGGAGCCTGCCTTTCATGTTTGTTCTTTGTAAAACAACAGCAAGATCTTGGGACAGACAACATACAAAGTGCAGGTTTTCTATTCACATATTTATACAAAGATATTTAGCTATTTGTTGCAATGCATATACTCTTTTTGGAAAATGCAAATTTATTGAAAATTGAGAAGATGGAAAAAATTTCTAGAACAACGGTATTGTTTCCCTCTGTGTCACAAAATGTGTGACTACAGATTTGGATAATTCGGGGGGGGGGGAGGGGGGGGGGAAAGAAAATCACAGAACCACAGAATGGCCCATCTTGGAAGGGACTTCAAGGATCATGAATCTCCAACCCCCCCAACATAGCCAGGGCCACCAATCTCATTTAATACTAGACCAGGCCCAAGGCCCATCCAACCTGTTCTTGAACACCTCTAGGGATGAGGCATCCACAACCTCTCTGAGCAGCTGTTCCAGCTCCTCACCACTCTCATAGTAAAGAACTTTCCCCTGACATCCAACCTCAATCTTCCTTCTCTCAACTTAAAACCATTTCTCCTTGTCCTGCTGTTATCTACCTTTTCAAAGAGTTGATTCCCCTCCTAATTGTAGGCTCCCTTATGTAATGAAAGGTGCACTAAAGTTACCCTGCAGCCTTCTTTTCTCCAGGCTGAACAAGCTCAGCTCTCTCCGCCTGTCTTCGTAGGGGAAGTGCTCCAGTCCCCTGATCATCTTCATGGCTCTCCCCTGGACCCTCTCCAACAGCTCCCTGTCTTTCTTGTACTGGGGGCCCCAGACGCAGTACTCCAGATGGGCCTCATGAGGGCGGAGAGGGAAAAACACCTCCCTGTCCCTGCTGGCTGCCCCTCTTCTGATGGACCCCAGGATACCATTTTCTTTCTGAGCTGCAGGAGCACACTGCTGGCTCATGTTAAGCTTTTCATCCACCAGGACCTCTAAGTCCTTCTCTGCAGGTCTGCTCTCAAGGACCGCTCCTTCCAGTCTGTATGGATGCCTGGGATTCCTCCGGCCCAAGTGCAAAACTCTGCACTTTGCCGTGTTGAACCTCATCAGGTTCACCCGGACCAACCTTTCAAGTCTGTTGAGATCCCTCTGAATGGCATCCCAAGTTTTATCATGCTGACACTTCCAGCAAACATTCTAATATGAACTACTGTTAAAAAGGCAGCCTGGTCTATTAGATACTAGATAGGAGGTTGGTGGCATGCAGCAGGGGGGTTGGAGCTTGATGATCCTTGAGGCTTCTTCCAACCCAAGCCATTCTATGATTCTGTGATTCTCTTATTCTCTTACACTAACCTATTTTTTTCCTGTGGTAAATATAAAGGGGCATCAGTAGCAAAAACTCTTACATTTTGATACTTTCTGTAAAGTTTCTTATTGTTCAAATTCTGAAAAGGGATAAAACTGTACCTAAAAAGCATTTTCTTTGATAATTACAACTAAATGACGGAACTTAATTTTCTAAAATAACCACTGCAGCAGGTCTCACTGGACCATGGAAAGAACCCTCAAACAAACTAATGAAACCAACATCCATATATTTCTTTCCCAATTCACAACCAAATTCTGTAATGTCTTCAGACAATTCAGAAGTGTTTATGGTAAGTACTAAAAAGCAATATTTGTGTACATTCTTATAGAAAAAGAGGTGGTGTTTATTGGATTAAAGTAAGTATAATTACTTCTAGTACTTGAGTGAATGTGGAGACCACTCTTGATATATGCATCAAAAAAATGCCAGTCTTTTTAATATGCATTTAACATTTAAACATCCTTATGGAAGGTCATTTTGTTTCTTTAACTAATATGCCAACATTTTCAAATGTCAGAAGTGGTTTGAATCAATGCAGAAGAGAGGGAATGGGAAAAAGAAAAGGGCAGCCTGGAGGCAACGTGTGCAGAGATGCACATGGGAAGGATAGTTTGATAGGAATAAGGAGAGAAGGAACTGGCAGAGGCAGGGCAGGAGACATGCTGTGGGAGGACAAAAATAGATAAGGAAATCCTATAATCCTATACAGGCTACTTCTCTCCAGAGCTTCCAAGAGAATTTCTGAGCTGCAAACATCCTTGGTTGTGCAGGAAATGGTTGTAAAACTGACAAAACAGACATCTCACTCCCATTGGAGTCTAAGTTCAGAAAACCAGTGTGAATTGCCAGTGTTCTAACTATTTTAATGAACTTCAGCAAGGGTGCTGAATTAAGGGTACATAGGTACTTTGGTACATGAATCTTTTTGAATTAATTTTTCTATGATCTGCTTTTTGTAGGTAATTATTCTTTTTGGGCATGTGTAGTCTTTGTTTTTGTTGTTTGTTTTTTTTTCCTAGTGTGGAGAGAATCTCAGTTAGGAGAAACAGGGAGAAGCATGAAAATTGATATAGGAAGTAGCTGACTTTCTCAAATGAATTGAAAATTTTAAACAAACAAAAAATCCTGCAACATTTTAAGTTACTGGCTTCAGTTGTGAATAACTACAAGTATATAGAGGCATAAACTGAACAGTGTGTCCTCCTACAATTTGAAAATCTTCTCTGTCAACAGTTTGATTATGTTCTATGGATACGTAAAGGTGGAATTAAAAGGAAAGATCCTTTATCAGCTCCTTGTGTGTGTGTGTGTGTGTGTGTGTGTGTACTTTTTGTCATAGGATCCATTTTAGTCTGGAAATAATGTGACAGTTGACTCTAGCAGTAACACAGTACGTATTAGTAAGCTTGACAGGAAGGTGCCAACAGCTACTTGAGATTGTATTCTATCAATCTTCATGGCTCATTTGAGAAGCCTTCTACATCATGACCTACTCCCAGCGCTTACTGGGACAGAGGCAAGCAACCACAATCACAATGGGGGCTTGAAGAAGGTTTTTATTTGGCAACTTCTGCCCACCAGATCTGATGTCAAATGTAAGACACATTGCATGCACATTTTGTATGTCAAGGAATGCAGGGATATGACAAGAAAGGCTAAGGCCCACTTTGAATTAAATCTGGTGAGAGGGCTTAAGGACAACAAGATCATGGAGAACAGAAGAGGTGCCTGAGGACTGGAGGATAGCCAGTGTCACTCCAGTCTTCAAAAAAGAAAAGGAGGAGGACTCAGGAAACTACAGACCAATCAGCCTCCATCCCTGGAAAGCTGATGAAACAGCTTATTCTGGATGTAATCTCCAAGCATCTGGAAGAAATCGTGCTTGACCGATCTGGTAACTTTCTATGATGTCATGACCAGCTGGGTAGAGGAGAGGTTAGCATTGTATGTTGTGTACCTTGACTTCAGCAAGGTTTTTGACATCCTTATAGGTAAGCTTAGGAAGCGTGGGATAGATAAGTGGATGGTGAGATGGATTGGGAATTGGCTGACTGGCAGCTCCTCAGTTTAAGACAGGGGACTTCTAGAGAGAGTCTAACGGAAGGCCACAAAGATGATTTGGAGCCTGGAGCATCTCCCTAAATGAGGAAAGGCTGAGAGTCCTGAAACTGTTCAGCTGGAGCCTGGAGCATCTCCCTAAATGAGGAAAGGCTGAGAGTCCTGAAACTGTTCAGCTTGGAAATTAGAAGACTGAGAGGGATCTCGGTGTTCTCAGTGAATCTCATCAATGTCTATAAATATCTAAAGTGTAGGAGTCAAGAGGATAGGTCCAAACACTTTTCAGCGGTGCCCAGTGTTAGGAAAAGGGACAACAAACACAAAATGGAACAGAAGAATTTCCACCTGAATATGACAAAAATTGTTACAGTGAGGTTCACAGGGCACTGGAACAAACCACCCAGAGAGTCTGTGGAGTCTCCTTCTCTGGAGATATTCAAAACCCACCCGGATGCTTTACTGTGTAGGGAACCTTCTTTAGCAGGGGGTTGGGCTCAGCAATCTCCCAAAGTCCTTTCCATTCCCTATAGTTCTGTGATTCTGTGATTCTGTGACAATTGTACAGGGTTTTTTGCATACATTTTCTAACATTTTTATAATCCTTAGAATAGTTATTTGCAGAATTTAAAAGAAAAATTGAGAAGATGAGTACAAACATTAATGCCACACATGGATCAACATCATCATGCAAAAGAAGCAGTGACAGTAGGTATTTTAGAGATTTCACTGTTCGATCTCTCCTGAGTTTTCTCATGATTTTTTTTTTCTTTGGTGGATTATCATCGTTTTGTGGTAATTGATATTTTCTTTTTAATTTTAAGATGCTATTGATTTGTAGCACAGTGATTCATCACAGTAATGACATTCCTAAAACTAAAAGATTTTGAATTATTTCTTCCACAGATATTGAATTGTAACAAATAGCATACAAAAAATAAAAACAAAAATTTAGTTGTTTTTCTTCTCTTTCTGATTGTTGAGCTTTTCAGACGCGTTCTGTTTATGGTTCAGTCCCCATAGAAAAGACAGCTACATATTCATAGAACAGATGTGAATTGAGATTACAATTTATTTGCTCTGATCAACAACTAGTGAAGAACTGAGTAAAAAATTAACTGTTACAGGATTCACAATAAAACCATGACTTTGGGCGAAACTGGTGTCTGTTTTGCGTAGTGAAGTATGAAATCTTGATTCAGTTTTCTACTGCTGTGCATTAGTAATGTCCTCTAGATTACTGGGCAGGGAAACTGTGTCAGTTTTTGTCATGCAAGAAGAAATGTTTTAATCTGTTTAGGAGGTTGGGGCAGTATAAATTACTGAGATACCATATGTCCTCAGAAACACATGGCAAATTCCTCTTGCCTGCAGAACAGCACCAAAAAATTATTTCATTTGCAAGGTCCAATACTGGGCATGTAAAAAAAAAGGAGTATATGCCTTTGTATCATCTTTAGCAATGCATTTTATGTGCTGGTTAGGAATGACACTACAACAATAAAGAACGTGCAAAGAACAGTTTGACTTTACTTGTAAGATATACACTGAAGTATTTATTAAATTATATTATTGCAATAGAATCATAGAATCATAGAATCACAGAATCATAGAATGGCTTGGGTTGGAAGGGACATCAAGGACAATGCTCCAGCCCGTAAATAGTAAGAAATCACTGAGCTCAACCAGACTCAGTGAATAAAGGGAGCAGATACTGAAGGTAACAAGTGTTAAGCAGGAGGAGAACGCACTAGGGAAAGAAAGAGATGATGCTGCTCACTTACATGATGCTCCTCACTTACTTTTACACATAAGCATGTGTGTAAAAAGAGAGGCAAGAAGGGAAGACTTCTAAAAGTAAAGATGCTATTTACATATTTGATTTTCAGATTCCACAAATGTGTAAAATCTGAAAGGGCTCTCAGATTTAAGAGTTAGAAATCAACATGTGAGTGAATGAATTGTCTCAACACTATCATCACGAAAGTAATGCGATGCCTGCAGCAGAAAGCCATTGAAACAAGAAAAATCACTGTTAAGGCTGCACCATGCCATATGTCCTCTAATACCTAACAACAACAGGGGCACAAAAAGCAAGTCATTAAAGCTGCACCCTATTGTGCGTAGGTATTAGAGGACATATGGTGCATTTCAAGTAAAAGTATAAAATTCCATGCATTTCTTTTCTGGCAACTGTTTTTAACATAGGAAGCTTTTGTTGCTATTTTGGTCTTCTAGGAAAATTGCCAGAATTACAGCTTTTGATAAAAATGACAAAACAAAAACAACAAAAAAACTTTCACACCTAAAACCTTTTGAATTTGCAATAGATATTTACATCAGATATGCATCAGCTTTCTTACCAAAAGTCCAGAAAGTGTTCTGCATTGAAACATTTCTAACTTTTTTCACCTATTAAAGAAACTGAGTTGACACAAGATGGAAAGAAGGCTCTTTAATGAAAGTTGGTTAAAGGATAGCAAAAGGGTAGGTCTCACCTGTGGAGTCAGGAGACAAGAATAGCAATTGAAGAGGAGGGAGTTGAAAGGCTTGCTTTCTTTGTTTCTGAGAGGAAAACCTGAGAGTGATAACAAATGATATTCACTGAATCACAAGGTGGATAAAGTGCAAGCTAATTAGCTAAGTTTGTGCATAAATGAACTTTTCTCATCTAGATATTCTTAAAGTAGATCAGAAGAACTATAAAGCAGCGTTTCAAAGTGCAATTTCAAACTTTGAAGATCCCTTAAATGAGACTGACATCTTAAAATGCAGACTTGAGGAGTTTCCCATTAACATTATTGTTATTCTATAGCCCTTTGCTTATTTTTCAAATTCATTCTTATTTCTCAATTTCAAAATTGTCACTGGTGTCCCCTTCATTAAGTGCTGAGTAGTCAGTTTTAAACAAAACATTGCAACCATTGTAGTCCATTATGGTCCAAAGGGCTAGGAGTTAACAGTGGACAGAATGCTAGAAATAGGCTCAGGCACAACTCTCAGAAACACAGTGATCAGGTACAGAGACGTACAACATGAAGACTTCAGATATGGTGTGATACCTTACAACTAACAACAGCGTAGGCATTCTGGTATTCCTACACTCGATACTTTCCTTTTTCTTTGTTTTTAAACAGCTTTATAGGCATGAATCCAGTGACCTTCCTCTTCTTCCAAAGATTCCCTGGCCGTACATCACCCATTTCTCCTGCAGCAAGTCTTCCTGTAGTTTCTGTATATGACACAAGAAAGGATATATTTATTTTCCAGAACAGAATATCCTTAGCTCAGGCTTTAATAAGGTAAAAGAGGAAAAAAATGGAAATCAATTATGTTCAAGTCTCTTTGAAGTACAGTGCAATAAAGCAAAAATTGTGCTATTAAAACGGACCCACTCCTATATTAACCTAGCATCTCATTCAGTCTGCATTTTCAAAGAGTTTTTTTTCTCCCTTGGTGCCCAGACACAGACATTTGAGATGTGCAGAACAGCAAAAGGAACATTATAAAATGTCAGTAATTGCTGTGCATGCACATAAACTAGTTATTTTAAACAGAAAAGCCTTCTTAGATTTTTCCCCCCACAAAATATGTAAAGAGATTAGCTCACATTAAGGTCCAGTGGCCTGCAAAATTAAAACTGTTGGAGCAGAAAAAATCCCTGATCAGAGATTTTAAAATCTGAACGATAAGATCAACAATGGACTACCAACAAATATCAGAGGTTTGGAATAAATCATGTTGTATATCGGTTTTCTTAATGTTAAGATTAATATTTGAGAACTCAGTTATCAAAGTAAATGGGTAACAAGTGTATAGGAAACAATTTTATTTAAGTACATGATTGTGTTCACACAGTAAAGGCTTCTCTTCATAAAAAGTGGACTCTGAAGGAAGTTTTCACCATTTCCATTATTACAGCATATACTGTAAATGCATGCACATGTACGTGGCTAGAAGAACACTTCCATGTCTATCAATTACCTTTTGTTAATATTATGGAGGATGGACAGAGAAAGGAATAAAAGTGCCTGCATTTACAGCACTGTGGAAAGCAAATGTTTTGTGAATGGAAAAATATGAAGTCTTTACATACGAGAAAGTTATTTGCAGCCTAAGAAATATTAAAGTCTGCATTTCTTTTCCAAGCCACCTTTTCTTCTCATAGATGTTCCAGTTATTTAACTTTATCCAAATACCTCCCTGCATTACTAGGCTGATGGTAATATTCTTTAGAAGAATCCTGCCTGGAATTGTTTTGTTCATACAGGCTTTCTTATGATATTAGTCATGCCATTATCAAACAGATTTCTTCTTGTTATTGATTTTCGTAAGGTTACTTGCTACTAAGCCATAAAAGTAAGATCATATGGGAAGAAGTGGCACTGCAAGCAAAATAGTGCTGTCCTGAGTAGGCAGGAGAAGTGCCCTCAAAACGCCCAAATGAGCAAAGAGATGGAAATTCTTCCCATGGGAAAGCTTTCTTTCTTTTTATGATATGGATAGCTAATAAAATTGAAAAAAAAATCAAATTATACAACAGTATGTTATGATCTTATATAAAGCAGACTAAACAGATATTAAATATCACAATGATCTGATACGCAAATAGTTCCATATAACATTGTTCTAAAAAAACAGCATCATGTAACTTATGTCTTCAGCAGAAGAATAGCTTGTTATTGCAATGAATGTCAGTATGAAAACTTAGAAAAACACAAGTTTATCTCATCAGATTGTGGGTTGGGTGCCAAAACAAAGTTTACTCTGTCTGTTGTTGTTGTCCTTGGCTGCTTGAAAATACAGCTGGCAAAACAAAGCTGTCTGAAATCAAAGAGTACACAGACTTTCAAGTACTCAAATGATATTCATCCTTCCAGCCCATCTACAACAAACCTTGGATTTTGGGGTGTGTTGGGGTGTTGGGGAGGAACAGTTGTCTGTGTTTTTTTTGTTTGTTTTCAGGGTTTGCTTAGGTCTTTTTTTTCATATTTAAGAACTACATTTTTGAAACTTGCCAGCTTTGGTCCTATTCTTAAAATGAGGGTTATAAATGACTGATCTATACTTCACAAAAGAAATATCTCAAGCTTCAGATAGACACCAGCCAACATTTGTAAAAAATATTGATTCATGAGGTGGATAATTCACAGTGCCTGTTTTACATGAAATATTTTGAAACATACATTAACTTTTTAGGTGTTTTAAAGTAGTGATGAGAATCACTAGTCACCTTTGACAGTGCCTTTTTTTTCCTGAGTATTCACTTTCTCACAGCCCAAACAATAGTACTTCTGCCAAATAATGTCACGTTACGTGCTTTGAAGTATTAGTTGGCATCTGTTTAGATATTTAATCTCTATGTTGGAAGAACAGTGTGCTCCATATGAGCTGGTACAAAGCTGCTCGTAAACCAACAAGAGGCTGTCATGCTAACCTGTCAGTTAGCTAACCTTTGCTGAGGGATTTCTCCAAGTACATAGGTCATGCTGAAAGTAATGCTTCCTATTTATTTCCATGGAAACTACAACAGATACAATGAGCTCAGTATCACTGTCTGATAGAGAAAATTCTCAGCTACAAAATAGTGTTTTTCAACAGTCACCACAATGTGCTGTGCATCTTCACCAGCAATGAACACGAGCCTGCATGCCATGCCTGTAGAAATCTGCACCAGTGGAGGTGACCCACTGTCACTGTCATCACTGCTGAAATGTACTACTCACCACCTGACCGTGCTCACATCTGCTATTTGGTCTCCATCAACATTCCATTTCTACTGCACTACCTTCAGTTCTCTTTCATGTGTCCTACTGAAATTCCTCTTTGCTACACTGCACACAGTCACTTCCAATCACCTGAACTTCTGTCTGGGCAAATGGCCACAGAAGCTCTCTGATTTCAGGCTACATACATGGGATGCGTGGTCATCTGTTCGTACCTACAGGGACAATATCACAGAATCACAGAAGCACAGAATGGCCCAGGTTGGAAGGGACTTCAAAGATCATGAATCTCCAACGCCTCCCCCACCACAGGCAAGGCCACCAACCTCCACATTTAGTACTAAACCAAGTTTTCCAGGGCCCCATCCAACCTGGCCTTGAACGTCTTCAGGGACGGGGCATCCACAACCTCTCTGGGCAGCCTGTTCCAGCACCTCATCACTCTCTCTGTAAAGAACCTCTCCCTGATATCCAACCTAAATCTTTCCTCCTTCAACTTAAAACCATTTCCCCTTGTCCTGCTGTTATCTACTCTTTCAAAGAGTTGAACTATGCTTAAGCCGTATGTTTATGGCTATCTGTGGAAAACATTCATAACCCACATGCTAACTCATGAATAGCTGATCCTCATTTAATTATCAGTGCCTCTTCTATTACTCTATCGAGATCGTCTGAAATGGAGCAGAGGTTTGTCAATGGCAAGGAGGTGACCGGGACTGATGAATGAGTAGAACATTATTCATCCATCAAAATATTTTTCATTAAGAAAGCTAGCATGAACAGCTGGAAAGAGCAGAGTTGACCAGGCAGCCATACATATTGGGATATTTTTGCCCACTCTAATAGTTAATTTTGTCTCAGCTGGCAGACCAGATTTTTCTGTCTTCAAAAAATTTCTTCATGCTGGTTCATGTTCTAATAAAAACATTCTTTGAGGGTTTCTGAAGCCTTTTTGTGGTTTTTCGATATCCACTTGAAAGAAATACTGCAGGCCAATTCATTTGAATGCTCCAGCTGAACTGGACTGACACAGCATGTTAAAAAAATCCCCTTGTTAGGCAGTTTTAAGATTGTGGTAGGATCAAATTAAAATATTCCATTTAATTTAAAAAAAAAAAAAAAAAAAGACCATTTTAGAGCAAACTACTAATTCGCCTTTCTATATTTGTTTTGATTACAACAAAAACAGACTTTCTGCACTTCTGCTACCTTCCCCTTAGTCTGTCTGACTATTTCTCTTGACTCTTTCTCTCTTAATAAACCCTAGTAAGCTTTGATGAAATTTCACAACAACATATATGTTTCACATCTCACAAATCTGTGGAAAGTTGTGAAGGTAAATAGAAAGACCCTGTTAGTAACCCAAGTGAAGAAAAGATTGCAACCACTGCTCAGCCTTCATTAGACATCAGAAAATACACAGAAAACTAAAGTGGTTTCTGACAGCAGGAAATACTTGGTAGAAACACAATATCTGTAACAGGAGAAGATATCATCTGTGAAACACATCTGTAGGAAACTAGACCTTTTTAGCTCTGGTACTCAAAAAAACTTGTAAAAGAATATAATCAAATGTATTCTTGTAAGACTTTGCATGTGTATATCTCTTCAGCAAGATCAAAGCAAGCTTTGTTATTCACTCATACTATAGTAGCAAAATTGCATAGGGCACTGCAGTCAGGGCTAATGGAAAGTCCTGTGACTACACCATTGTCACAATTAAGAGTGGAAAATTGTTAAGCAAAATGTTTCAAATGATTTGCTGGAGACTTTGTTGCATTTCCCCAATTATTCTTTCCTACCTGACTGTTCAACTCAGATAGACTAAACTATGATGGAGTGATGGCATCAGTGGACAAAGGAAATAAAGTAATATCATTTACCTGAACTTCTACAAGGCTTTTGACATGGTTTCATACCACATTATTATCTTTCCATTGAAGAGAGACAAACTATTCAGAGATTGAAGAATTGGTTGGAAGGTTGCAGCCAGAGGACTGTTGTCAATGGCTCTGTGTTCAGGTGGAGGTCTGTCTTGGGACTCTTCAATGTCTATCAATGACCCGGATAGTGGGATCTTGTGTACCCTCAGAAAGTTTGCTAATGACACTAAGCTAAGTGGTACAGTTAATACAGTAAAAGGAAGGGATGCTATCCAAAGGTACTAGACAGGCTTGAAAATTGGCCCCATGTGAACACAGTGAGATTGAACAGGTCCAAGTACAAAATGTTGCATTTGGATCAGGGCAATCCCAGATATGTGTACAGACTAGGAGAACATGTCATTAAGAGCTGCCCTGTGGAGAAGGACTTGCACACTTCCCGTAGATGAAAAGCATTTGAGGAGCCAACAGCTTGCATTTGCTGCCTTGAAGGACAAATGTATCCTGGGGTTGCATCAAAAGAGGGGTATCCGCCTTGAGGCCCTGTGTGGAGCATTGTGTTCACATCTGGGACCTTGTGCACAATAAAGAAATAGAGATGTTGGAGCAGATCCAGAGGAAGGCCACTAAGATTATCAGAAAGCCCCTATGAAGAAAGACTGAGGAAGATGTGTTTGTTTTAGCTTGGAGAAGGGAAGGCTCCATGGAGACCTCATTGTGGCCTTCCAGTACTTAAAAGGGAACTTACAAGCAGGAGGGAGACCAACTTTTTACACAGTCCCATAGTGACAGAACAATGGGGAGTACTCTTAAATAAAAGATGGGAGATTTAGTTTAGGTATTAGGAGAAAGTTTCTCACTCAGAATGTGGTCAGGCACTGGAACAGGTTGTTCAGAGAAGCTGTGGATGTTCCATCCCCAGACATATTCAAGACCAGGCTGGGGCCATGGGCAGGCTGATCTGGTGGGTAGAAACCCTGCCCCAGTGCACAGGGATTGGAAGCAGATGATCTATAGGGTCCCCTCCAATCCAAGCCATTCTGTGATTCTATGATTCTGTGATTCTATGAACTTTATATATTTACTGTCTCTGAAGTTGATTACTGAATGTTCCTGGTTCTGTAAATTGTAGGTTACTCTTGTGCTTTTTTCTTCACAGTGGAAAAGAAAGCTAACAGGCTGAGGGGAGATTCTGTCTGTGCTTTATTCCTTTTCAGTTTGAAAATACACAAGTGAGTACTATTACATAATTTTTATCCACTTACGATGTTTAAGAGAAAGTTTCTCCATTTTATGGCTGGAACTGGGCATATGAGTTAAGTCGGTGTGAGGAAAAGTAATAACAACATTCCAAGACACCTTGTGATGTGAAGATTTAGGGGCCTGGAGCATCTCTCTTGTGAGGATAAAGATGAGAGACCTGGGACTGTTCAGCCTGGACAAGTGAAGACGGAGGAGGCATCTGATCAGTGTTAACAAATATCTAAATCTAAATTGCTGATGTCAAGTGGATGGAGCCAGGCTCTTTTAAATGGTGGCCAGAGACAGGACAAGGGGCAACATGGAACACAGAAAGTTCCATCTGAACTGAAGGAAATGCTTCTTTACTGTGAGGCTGACAGTGCACTGGAACAGTGCTGCCTAGAGAGGCTGTGGAGTCTCCTTCTCTGTAGATATTCAAAACCCACCTGGACGTATTCTTGTGTAACATACTGTAGGGCACCTCATTTAGCAGCAGGCTGGGCTCAGTGATCTCCAGAGGTTCCTTCCAACTCCTACAGGTCTGTGATTCTGTGATTTCTTGGAGACCTTGTTAGAATTGTGTCACTGCTTATTTTCCAGTTACATATATTTGATTTACTCATTGCTTTCATTTTTCCATTGAAGGAAAAAAAATTCATCTTGTTCATTTCATTTTTTTTTCCTTTGACATCTTTAAACTATTTAGAGAGACTGAGATGCCTTGTGCTGCTGAACTAACCGATCAAATTATTTAACAATTTTTAGTACATAACTATTTTTTACATCCCCTCAAAAATGATGCAGTGCTTCAATAGCTAAATTATCTAAATCTCAGCCTCCTCAGGTGTATTACAGAATCATAGAATGGCCTGGCTTGAAATGTACTTTAAAGACCATCTAGTTTCAACTCCCCTGCTATGTGCAGGGATGCCAACCACTAGACTAAGCTGCCCAGAGCCACATCCTTGAATGCCTCTAGGGATGGGGCATCCACAAAATGTCATCTGTATGTCATCTGGACCAGAAAAACTGAAAAATGATCAGTCTTTTCAAGAACTGTTGTTCATTTCTATTAAGGATCCTTCTGTTTTAAGGCTTTGGCTCAACCATATTATGTACTATTTTCATGAGCTCAGTTGGTATGGAATTAGAGAATTATACAAATTATTATCTGCAATAGTTAAATTCTTTTTCTTTGTTGAAAACCTTACTGAGAAGAAAACTTTGCTAAATATATGTGTATAAAACTATTAGTTTGCAAATGAACAGAAAAAAGCCTATTAAACTACCAGCTATTTTAATTAGATAATGACTCCATTCTGTCTATAACTTTTCTGCAGAGTATATTTCTTTAAATGGGGCAATCTGTATTTGAGTTGGTAGCAGTAATTACTTTAAGCTGATTTTAGAGAAGCAACTTAATGAACTTCTAGCATGGTAGGCCTTCAGATTGAGAAACAGACTTTGTAATGGAAAAAGCAATAGAAGGACCGCAGTGGGTAATCAGTGTTCTTCTCTGTGTTCAGGGATCCTCTTGGACAGCAGAGAAGGATTTTGGGAGCCCTTTGGCCAATCACTTTTCCAGTTGATTAGCTAGATCAGTAATACCACAACCCAGTAGAGTATACTCTAATAATCATGTTGAAGACTTCTGGAGGTTTACAGACTTCTAGAAAAATGATTACCAATCTGAACGTGCATATTTGTTTAGGTTAGACATGCAGAAAAACTTTTTCTCTCAGAGAGTGGTCAGGCACTGGAATGGCCTACCCAGGGAGGTTGTGGAGTCGCCATCCCTGGCAGTGTTCAAGAGGCGTCTGGATGAGGAACTGCGAGATATGGTTTAGTAGCTTGTGGTAGCAATGGTAATGAGAAGACAGTTGGACTTATAGGTCATTTCCAATGATTTTTCAGAGGTGCAAGAACTGTAAAGTATTATATTTGTAATGAGCTAGCATTTTCTTCACCATGTAAAACGTTGGCAGAAATCACGATAAATAAATACAATGTCAGGTTAGAAAAAATGTTGTAGTTTCATGTTGTTGGTTTGCAAATTGAATTTTTACATAAAATTTACACTAAATGGAACCTCATTATACAGTGATGAGGTCCAGTATGATCCAAATCATTAAAATCACTGTACTGCTTAATGATTCACTAAGTGGTACTGCAGTGTCATAAATTTAGCACTAGTTTCATGATTCAAAACACCAGACTGAGACACCAGCAAATCGTATGTGGATCATTAAATTTACAATGAATGTCAGAGATGAAATAAGGGGGAAAAAACACTTTGAGAGATAGGGATAATATGTGCTCTAAGGTGACATCCATCAAGATAAATGATCTTATACCACTTACGCTTGGATAATAATGGGGGGTTGTTTTTTTGTTATTCTTCATTCCGTAATTTCTAAAAGGGTTGGAAATCCAAGCCCTTTAAGAATTAAAGTAGCTGTCATTTTCCTGAGTACTGTGTGATCTGTTTTATTTGTATTTATACAATGTACATATGCTGTTACATTTTTCTCTGACCCCGCTGCGCGATGTTCTCCCCTCAGCGAGATCAGAATATGTCAGGTCTGTTAATTTTACAGAGCTGCCCTTGGATTACAATAGTATAAATTGAACACAGTTAGTGCTATTGGAGAACTAGAAATTAAATGTGAATTTAATGGAGTGTTTGGGTTTGGGGTTTTTTTTTGTTGGTTTTTGTGTGTGTGTGGATGGGGGGGGGGAGGGAGGAGGGCTGTTCCAATCAGAATTTTCTATTATAATAAAAGATCACATAAAGAAGAACTTCCTCTGTAATAATAATATAATTTCTCTTTTATATTTCATTTGTACAGGTATTCCAACCTACATTAGTGAATATAAAAAAAATCTTACTCAAAGACATGATACTGTCTTATTCAAGATACAAGTATGGAATACTTCAGCCTTACTTCTGAAGAGACAGAATATTTCCTTTTTTCTTTGATTGAGTATTTCACTGTTTTAACTCTTCTGTGATTCTCTGTCATTTTTATTTAGGCATCAACAAATCATTAGATACTGTTAGCTACATTTTTCAGAATTGGTATTTCATAACTGAATTTAGAGGAGCAGTGCATAGATTTCCGCATGGAAGTAATGCACAGATTTTCGTTGGGAAAAAAATGTCAGCTATGTAGAATCACAGAATCATAGAGTCACCAAGGTTGAAAAAGACCTCCAAGATATCCAGTCCAATATTCCATCTCTCACCAATATTTCCCATATCCCTCAGTAAAAATCTAAATGCTTCTTGAACACTGATCAATGTCACTGGAAAGCAGAATTTAAAGTTTTCTCAGAAAGATGGAAATTAAATATAATGAAGTGCATGTTTGTGAGTTTTATTACTATGTGAAGAAATAAGAATTCTGAAATTTCTTACGTATGAAGGAGAAATAATGAAGAGATCTCCCCAGTTTTGTCACACTGAATTATTCGAAATTCCATCTTCCTCCATTGCACCAAGTTACCAAATGCAGTAAAGCACAGGACAAAAACATTATGAGATACTACACGTGAACTAAAAGAGGGAAAAAAAAAAAAGGTGCAGAATGCAAAAAACACATTATTTGAGCAACTGTGTTTTTTTTGCTGTTTTTAATGGCAACCTAATTATCCTAAGGCATGTGAAAGATATATGTTCTCTTCTTTTATTAAGATATTTGCAGTGTAGCTATAAGCATACAAGACAACAACAAAACAACCACCAAAAAAAAAATACTCCTGGTTACGTGATGACTGTGATCACTTACAATCCAAACTGGTGTTATATGCAATTACTAAAAGGAACAATTAAGAAAACACAGTAAAAGTCCATGAGATCAGTCTCGGTTTCTCTCAGGGAATTGCCTCCTTGGTGAGTGCTTTTGTCCACCATTTTCAGGTTTCTGGTTTCATGAGCAAACTTATTCTCTATTGTCTGCTCAGACAACCTTTTTTTTTCCTTTCAGAACATAAGGTTCTCCCTTTCTTGCATCAGTCCATAGGACTAATTTCAAATTCAGCCCACACTTTGCATGGTGGAAACAATGATTCATGTTATTACAATAAGGGAGGTTTAGACTGCAGATAGATATTCATTCTGGGTCAAGGAGCAAAGTGAAAAAGGAGAAGGTTTCTGGGTGCATGTAGCCTTCTTTTGGACATATGAGAGCTTAAGCAGTGGAAAAGAATTCAAGAGCTAAACAGGACTTGAATTAATGTGAAGTAGCATTTTACACACCCACTTTGACAGCGGAAGGATTTTTACTAAAAAGGCTGCTTGGAAGTATAGTATCTGTTGTAAGGAGGTTGCAGGCCGTATGGACTGTGAAACTGTATTTAAGAATGATGTATGTCAGCCAACCTGAATTTAATATTTTCACTCCACACTGGTCTGGTAAAAGTGGTGAGATGAAAGGAAAACGAATTAATTTACCTTCAGACTCAGGAAATGCTACTAAATTTGGATATGTGAAAATACTGAACTTTCACTGGGGAAAAAAGTAAATGATTTGAGGCCCTAGTGATCACACGGAGAATCCAGACAATTTGACAGGTATGAATTTATCTCACTTGTGAATGAATAACCTTTGGTAACTCACTTGAGACTTCAATGTTCTGAACACATTTTCTCTGGAACACTTCAAAAGACACAGTTCATTTCTGTCTCTACCAAATGGCCCCTTTGGTTACTTTCAGTTTAGTGAGTTTTTGCTTTGCAAGTTTGGAAAATTAACATAATAAAAGCCTACTAGTGAGTTTTAGTCATGTAAGAATGAAGCTAGATTAACCCTTTGATTGTTCTGAAGTCTACACGATCTTTTTTTTTTTATCAACTGAGAAAGGCTTCATTGATCTTCTGTAAATCTTACTTCTGCTGTACATGGAAATTCACTTCTCTTTGAAAATGCAGGGTACATTTTATAAGAAATGTTTCAAAATATTCACAGAGTGGCTTCAGCATAAGCCACTTTTTTGCAGCTGAAAGAGAGGTGATCAGCTGTGAGTCAGTGTGCTAAAACTACTGCACGGGGACCTGCCTTAAGGTGTGCAAAGGTACACTGCCAAGAGTTGCTCCATACCTTCCACAGAGGTAGCAAGCTGGGGATATAAATGAAAGCAGCAGGCATGATCCCCAGCTGATCCTCAAAACTATGCATGATTGGGTTGTAACAGATCATAGTTTCCAGAGTATTTTTTCTGTGAGTAAAATCCGTTAAACTTGCAGATGAAGGTAACCATTAATGGATATCTTCATGCCAGTCACCATCAGCTGGCAACCATGACAAGTACAAAAGGAGTCAGTTTTTCTCCTCAGACACATTATAGAATTGTCTGAGTTGGAAGGGATCTTTAAAGGTCATCTAATCCAACTCCCTTGCAATGAGCAGGGACATGCAGAGCTAGATCAGGTTGCTCAGCCTGACTGTTAATGTCTCCAGGGATGGGGTATCCACCTCTCTGGCCAGTGCTTCGCTAACCTCACTGTAAAAATCTTCCTTATTCCAATCTAAATCTCCTCTCTTTTAGTTTGAAACACTGTGTTCAGTTTCCTCTAAGGGTACAGAATAAGACTGGGAGTAGTAGGTTACTGGTGCACACAGGAGAAAGTCACATCAGCCCATTTGGTTCATAATAATTTATGTATAGATTATTTGTTCCCTAAGACATATGACAGTTTGAGGTTATTCACTCTTTTATAAAAGAAGAATAAGCTAATTTTCATGCGTCATGAGGCAAGACCTAGATGACTGCCAAACACAGGAGACCTGCTGCTGTGTAGTAATTCAGAAATGTATTAGTTGGGCCAGAAAATGGGACTTTGAAAAGAGAGAAATCACACAAATTCCTTAAGAGATTGTATTCATCCTGTCCTCAACTATGGTATTTTTAAGTCTTGTGATCTGCCTGTATGTTCTGAGTTCATTCTGAGCAGCTAACAAGCAAGTACACTTCTAATGCCTGTGATCACAGAAGCACCAGTTAGAAACACAGCCAAAGAGCGATGCTCAGCTTCAAATTACAAAAAAAAATCTAAATTTAGTTTTACAAGTGCCAAAGCATGAGTTAGATACCTAGACTTCCATCTAATCAATACAGTTAATAGATTTTTGAGAACTTGAAAATCACCCCAAAGTACATAATGACTTTTATTCAAACACATAGCCCACCTGCTGGTATCAACTAACAATGAGGTGACCACAAAGGGAACTTAGACGTACTGACATTTAGACACTGAGGTTAGGTTTTGCTGCCTGAAGTGAGTAACTCTTGGGGATGTTGATCCATTGCTTTCTTTTATTCTCCAGTACACATTATGGAAATGCACCAACCTTGTGAGGTTTGACATACCCACCAGATATGATCCAGACAGAGAATATATACATATTTATCTCTTTCTGGAAGATTCTTCTTTTGTTTACATTTGAGAAGATCTATGCTATTGATCTGAAGGAAGGACTGATAACAATTCTCATTTATGTATCTCATAACAGAGACTTCTGTTTCTCTGCCTATTCTGGATTACATTTGAGACTTCAGCATGGCAGGGAACAAACTTCTGTTCTAGGCAGTTTTTCTAATTGCTTTAATTAAAAGTGCAAAAGCAGATATATCTTGAGATCTATTTTGTTCTGGGTCCTCCTTTCTGTCTTGATCAGACTGTATCTTATTATCTTTACCTATCTGTTCCATGTTATTCTTCTATGCTTTTTTAAACACCACACAGCTCATGGAGCTGTGAGGCCTACATTGTGGCCTTTCAATACTTGAAAGGAGTTTATAAACAGGAGGGGGAACGGCTGTTTATGAGGGTGGATAGTTATAGGAGAATGGGAATGGTCTTAAACTGAGACAGGGGAGGTTTAGGTTAGATATTAGGAGGAAGCTTTTCACACAGAGGGTGGTGACAAACTGGAAGAGGTTGGCCAAGGAGGTTGTGGATGCCCCATCCCTGGAGGCATTCAAGGCCAGGCTGGATGTGGCTCTGAGCAGCCTGGTCTACTGGTTGGCAACCTTGCACATAGCAGGGGGGTTGAAACTAGATGATCTTTGAGGTCCTTTTCAACCCAGGCCATTCTGTGATTCTATGATATGATTGTAATTTAGTTGGAAGCAACTAAAATATATTCTTTTGATATCAAAAAGGTTCACTGGAGTTTTTCTTTCCGATACTTTCATATATATTTCTGTAGAATATAATTTTAAAACTACATGTTGTATTTGGAGAATAAGGAATGTGCATGTTAAGAAATCTAAAACACAGAAATAAGGAAACACATATTCTGTGGAAGTTAAGTAATTCTGTATCTCCATATACTTATTTCATACCATGGATGCAGTCCAAGCCAGTTGTACTATAGTACTGTAAGTACTGTAATTCACTATTACCATTTTTAGCAAAGGTTAGTTTTTAAAATCTCTTTACAACTATTAAAAAAAAATTGATATTTATCATGAAATCTTTTCATGCTACATTCCATCCCCTCTTGTCCTGTGAATCAATGCCTAATGCATTGTTATTCTAATTATATACATATGATGTAATTATATTGTGAGAAGGAATCCTCCTAATAAATACAAGAGTGCTTCAGGGATGGATAGACTAAAGCAACAATGCTCTACAGAGTTCTGTGTAGTGATTCTCATCTAAACAAAAAGCTGAAATGTCGTATGAAGATGGAGCATAGTAAAGGTGACTGATTTGTCACTTTTTGCACCAATTATATCATACACCATCCAGCTACTTTACAGAAATTTTGTTTCATAATGCTGGCTGAAGATGTTTATTTCTGTTGTTGATTTGACCCATTTAAATTATGCTACTGTTTTTACGAGAGCTTCTAGTGCTTCTTAGATGAGTGACATGTTTTCTTTTTAGCTTTTTAGCTCTGTGCAAGAAAAGATGAAGCAGGACACATGCATCAGCTGTTATAATTCACCTAGTTCATATTGGTCTCATTAATGTGGTTTCAGAAGAATGTCAGAGCTGCAGCAAATGTAATACTCAGGTGACAAAAGCATTGAAGAAGCAAAATCTCCTGCTTAGGTCATTGCTACCCAATTAGAATGTCATTATTGTAATTTCAAAATTGTTACATATTTTGTAATCTCCTTAGCATATATACGTAGATTGCTCCAAAATGAATGTCTCCTATTTAGTACCATAAATGCAACAGTTATAAGGAGCACAATAACACTGTTTGATAGAGCAAATTCTCATCTACAAAATATTATTTTTCAGTGTAGTTACTGGCATTAACTATACTGTTCTTGCCAGAGATAAACAAGAGAATGTGAAGCTCACAGAGGTCTGCACCAGTGGAGGTGACTCATTATTTCAGAGCTGCTATGATGGCATTGTTGCTAGGAAAATGTTGCCCGTGCAGTCCATCTTTCATCTTCACATACAGATCTGGACAATATGGTGGGTAGGGTGCCAGTCAAGATTGGCAATGTGCTCCAAGGTTTTCAATTTGGTATTGGTCCTGGCATTATTATTTTCCAAGAGAAAAGTTGCCCTCTTCTTTGACCTGACTCTGAAACCTATCAGTTTAGTCAGTATCATGATGTAGCAGTCAGAGTTGATGATTTGTCTGTGCTCCAGGAAATCTAGAAGGATCACCCTTTTCCTATGCCTGAGGACAGTGCTAATCACTTAACCTGCTTAGGGCTGCATCTTAAACTTTATCTTCAGTGGGAATTTTACGTGTCACCACCACTCCATGGACTGCCATGGATGGTTGCATTCCAACACTGTCATTGCTGTTTCCAATGCATTGAAGCCAATATTGAACTCCTTACACAGTTCCCTGGTTGCAATCTGCTGATTCATGCAGCTCAACTGATTGAAATACTCTTCATTTCATGGCACAACAGCTGTGCATGCCCATCTGTAATGTGGCTTATCTTTCACGTTTCTGTTGCCACTACTGAAACACACCATCCATTGCCTCACTGTGCTCACATCCACTGTTTGGTCTCCATTAACGTTCAGCAAGCATCAGTGAATGTCAATGGAAGCCATTTTCACTTTTGTTCAGATGCACTTCCACGTCAGATGCCATTTTGTCTGACTGCCCCTCTGCTGCCATCTGTCACACAGCAACAACATGTAACAGAATATTGGCAGGAAGGTTCAGCCTCTACTGCCATACAACCATCATCTACCTCTGATGTCATGAGCCAACCTAATAAAGTGGGAGACACTATTTTCAGAGCAGCATTTGTAGAAATCTAAAATAATGGCCTGCATCCTAGAAGAGCATGTTGCACTCCATTGTTTGTATTTGTCTAAAGTTCCTCTGAGTGCAGTGAGGAACAGTGTACCCTGAGATAGCAGAAATGAAAATAATAGTTCATTGCACCACTCTTATCTATTGTCTCTTGTCATTGAGAAATGGCAGCTATTTGGGCTGTGGGCTACCTTAATGCTATGTTTAGGATAATAGAGTCACAGGCAGGGACCAAAGAATATGAAAACAATTGATATTCTTCATACGTTATTATGAGTTTTTCCTCTGCTTTGGCTGTTTTTCTCATGATTTTGGTGAAAGAAAAGGATATTTTTCCTTACGCTTAGAAACACATTGCTGTTAGAATGTGCTATATTTAAACAAATTTATTGAAATAATCTGTTCTGTTTTCATTTTGCAATGTTGCTTTGATTCATATGAAATCTGTGTTTCTACTTTTTTTGTTGCTTTGGTGTCTCCTTATGAAATTCCCTCCACTGCGAAAGATTTCTGGATCAGACCACATCCCCAGCTTGAATTCCTTCTAAGATGCTCATAGGTGTGAATCAGAAGAAAAGGTAGTGTTCTAGAAAGCACATCTGAAGTCATTTCCAAGCATGTGGGAACAAATGTAATGGGAATTAAATCATTATTCTGAATCAGTATAAGATGTTCATAAGTGAGACTATATGGTAATGACTAGAAGTGGCCAAAACTAATTTGGGATCATTAGGGAGGAACATGTGAAAATACTTGCAAACATGGAAGACCAATTGCTTATCTGAGTTACTTTCTGGTGGTGTTGCATCTAGAACTAACCTTTTTCAAAATAGTTATCTCATAGGAATGGTAGATACTAAAGCAGTACGTATGAAACGTCTGCATCTAGAAAGAAAGAAGTATATTAGTTTGGTCTTTTAAAGCTAAAGAAAGTCTTATAAGATACTTTCGTTTGTAAAATGACATAATAGCAGATGAGTTTGTGAATTTTTATGCATTTCTTTGCAGCTTTTTTTTTTTTTTTTTAGAGTTGTCCTGACTAATTGCAGTGGAATCACTGCATATTAATGTGACAGTACAAATCGCAGATAGCTTGTAAAATAAAAGAATGTAAATTGGATAAATAGGAAAAATAATTAAATTTCTAGGGGAAAAAAAGAATCTATCTAATACTTGAATAACTGGAGGGTGATTATTTGTAAGTAAAAAGTGCATACGGAATACTTCTAATAAATGTGGTTGACCAGGTTTACTAGTCATAGAATCACAGAATCACCAAGGGTGGAAAAGACCTCTATCATCATCCAGTCCAACCATTCACCTACCACCATTATATCCCCACTAAACCATGTCCCTCAGTACAACATCTAAATGTTTCTTGAACACCTACCTCCAAAGACAGTGATTTAACAACTTCCCTGGGCAGCCCATTCCAGCACCTCACCATTCTTCTGGAGAAGAAGTATGTCCCAATGGCCAACCTGAATCTCCCCTGGCACAGCTTGAGGTCATTCCCTCCAGTCCTATCACTGTTACACGAGAGAAGAGGTTGACCCCCACCTCACCACAGCCTCCCTTCAGGTAGTTGTAAGAGTGCAATAAGGTCTCCCCTAAGCCTCCTCTTCTCCAGACTGAACAGCTCCCTCAGCTCCAGACCTCTCACAGCTTTGTCGCCTTTCTCTGGACACGTTCCAGGGCCTCAATGTCCTTCTTGTAGTGAGGGTCCCAAAACTGTACACAGTACTCAAGGTGCAGCCTCACCAGTGCTGAGTGCAGAGAGGCGATCACGTCCCTGCTCCTGCTGGCAACACTATTTCTGATACAAGCAGTGTTCCAGTCTTACACCTAACTTGAATGTCCTCTACTTCACTCATCATTTTCCTCTGATTTTCTGAATTCTGTGTTTGTCCATTAGCATCTAATACTAATGACTGTGATAGGCTTTTTTATATTCTAAGGATATTTAAATATGGAAATAGAATTTTAATCACAGTAATGCCTGAATGGCTCAATGTTGTTTTGGGAAGACTGTTTTGAAGGTGAGGCATAGGCATATTTTTATCAGCCTAATTTAAGAACTTTAAATGATACAGTGTTACACTGCTTGGACTTATGCTTATGCAACGTGAACTTCTATTCATCAGGACCAAAATTCCTGTAGTAGCTACCGCAGTCAATGCATAAAAATTTTCATCAGGAGACACAGATGGATTTAAACACATGACAAATAGATGGAAAACACGTTACTGTTTTAGCCTTCTCACCTACTAGTTGAATTGCAGTTGAAGAATTTATATTGTGAGTTTCATTTAAGGCCAGGTTGGACGGAGCCCTGGGCAGCCTGGTCTAGTATTAGATATGGAGGTTGGTGGCCCTGCCTGTGGCAGGGAGGTTGGAGATTCATGACCCTTTAGGTCCCTTCAAGCCCAAGCTATTCTATGATTCTCTGATTTAGAATCATAGAATTTAATAAAATTTAGATTTACAGAAAAAGTTTGCCTGATCTAGAAAGATATTAATCAAACTGTAATAAGATGTAATGGGAAAAGACTGACACACTGCTATGTAAGGAAGAATCAGTCCCTATGTGTGGCAACTAAAACTTTACATACCTAAATAAATTATATTCAACATAGTAATTTATTCCACATAGTAATTTATGTCTTTTTAATGATATATCCTTACTATTAGCAGTTAAAATAATGTCGATAAAACTGAACCTGTTTGCCAAGGTACCAAACAGTTCTCACTAAGGCTTACTCGTATCTATACTTGGAATATTCTGAAACAAGGACCATGTTCCTGTCATGGTAAATTAGGTCAACGTGGCGAAACAGAGAGTCGTGGGATGATAAAACATTAAAGAGTACATTATTAACTGATGTCTTTTTCATTTTATTATTCTTCAGTGACATTTAACAAATTGAACGTTAAATGCTGAGAGACACAAAAATACTTTGTTAGATTATTAAAAAAACAGGAAGAGTTCTCTCAGCTGATATGTAATGTAATAATATAAAACTGAGCTTAGTGATAGGCTTTGGAGTGACTAGTAGATATCTCCCACCCCTGAGATAAGTTAGAGATTGTTGATCCAAAGTGCAGTCCACATGATTTATTAAGTTTCTAGTATACTTAGTTTAATGGAGTTACTACAGAAATCTTTAGTTTTGCCTCAGTCACATCCCATGAGGACTTTTTGGAATCTCGGGACTGTGTAATATGAAATGCTGCCATTTAGAAATCCACATACCTTGGAAGGTAACTCTCTGTCATCAGCATATATCAATGTCCTGGATGAACAGGAAGGTTTTTCTGGTAAGAGAATTGATAATGTTACCTAGAGCTAAATATTAACTGAATCCCATTGCTGACTTGCAAGGAGGAATGCCACATTCCAGACATAATGAGGGCAAGAAATGTTAATGTGTTTTTAAACCTATCTTCTTAGTTGCAAAGCAGAAAGGATAATATAAGTTTCTGTATATAGCAGAAAAAATTTGTAATGTGACGATGAGATTTGTAAACTTCCAATTTCAGGGCTCCCATCAGCTATCTAACAGAATAGCCTGAAAATTATGTTTCAAGAGCAGATCTATTATATTATTTTAGAGCAGCGTTGTATAAGATGCATATTCAGTTCATCCAAGCAGGTCAGAAACTGTAGCCTTGTACATTGCAATGCACTATGAATGCTTCTTTGTTAAACACTCAGTACAATGAAGCCATTCAAAGGATTATCACAAAATGTAAATAATGCAGTCAGGATATGCCTTGCTTTCTTGCTCATACCAATAGGAAATTATAGACCATGCAGAATCTATTTTATTTATAGAAGATACATATAAAATTCTAATTCTGAGATGCAGACATGATGTAGGATTGCTCACTTGGAAAGAAAAGATGGAATCTGTAGATCTTCTAACTTCCAGTCTGGCTCCTGCAAACCAGATCTACCTTTTGAACTATAATTTCACTGTGTGACTAATTCTATGTCTTTAATACTACACAAGGCACTAGGGGCATGGGACAAGGGATTTGAAACTCTATCTCAGTCTCAGAACTGTAATTATTTATCTCTGGGTGCTTCAAGCCTTGAAATATTGTGTTACAGTCCTCTGTTGATGTTATAGATTTGAGTAGATCATTGGCTTTTCCTGGAGTTACTCTCCTATTGAGTGGCATGTATGAAAGTAGTAAACATAGCTTTTTGCTACCTACATTGATGACTACTTCAGGGGTGGTTGATTTTTTAAAAGAAAATCTTTTTTGTATATTCTGAAGATTGTTTTATATAGTAATTATTGTACACAGTGATATCTGGGATTGATTCAGCCGGCAAAGGAAGAAGATAAAAATGAGGAGACCAAACTAGTATTCTGTGGTTAGGGCTCTTATATGTGACTGTGAAGTGGCTTATACTCTTGACATGTTATGTAAAGTGTGTAAGGGGCATCTCCCTGTTCAACAGTCTAGCATTATGGGTAAGATTATCATTCTTTTACCTTCCCCCTCTCTGTTTTCCCCACTTTCTCTTTCCTCTTCAGAATGAGAGATGCTAGATCTGTGGTGTTGTGATACTGCAGCAACTTCTTAGAAACAGAAGTCCATACAGTTTGGAAATAAGATTTTAGACAACCAGGATCAAAGAAGCCAACGCATCCTATATGTCCATGATGCAGGAGTTTGGGTAATAGGAATCAAAAACAGCAGAGAAGAAATGCACTAATGAACTGGGGGCCACCCAGGTTGAAGCACCCTGCCAGGAGAGGATCTGGTGGACACCATGTTGGACAAGTAAGCAAGTTGCCTGTGCTACTAAGAAGGCTAATGATATCCTGTGCTGTATTTAAAGGAGTGCTGCCAGCTGGTCAAGGAAGATGATCTTTCTCCATCACTTAGCACTGATGAAGGCCACACCTGGAGAGCTATGTACTGAGCTGGACTCTCCCCGGTATAAGAGAAACATGAATATACTGGAAAAAGGTGAATGATGGGCTATAAAGATGATGAAGGGACTGGAGCATCTCCAAATTCTGAGGAGAAACAGACCAGAGAAGTGAAGATTCATTCTCATCAAACAACAATTCCGTTATGCTGTGAAAGGATGAAGGGCACGTGGCACGTGGCCTTCAAAACCCTATCTGTTTTGGGGGTTTTGGAAAATGGGAATGTAAGAAGCATCGTGCCAAAGATCTGTTCAGGGAATTAATTTGGAGGATGGTGACCATACACAACTTTGAAATGCAATTCTGAAAATAGTTTGATGACGTCTGCTGTACTTCTATCAATCTTCTGGGTCAAGAGAATTACTTAGTCAGAGAAAGCAACTTGTTGCTGATTTCAAGCATGTTACAATGATGTCACAATAGGACACCTAGGATAAAAGAGCCATCACACTGTTTCTCTTAAAATGTTCCTTGTGCTTCTTTCCATCACACGGAAGATTAGTATCTCTAACTCCTAGACACAGGATTATGAATTGTATAAGACATCAGCAGTGTCGTCTAATTGCAGGATAAGCAATAAGTCCTGCCATTCTCTACCCTTGTAAAGAATTTACTCCCCTCCTGTTTGTAGGCTCCCTTTAGGTACAGGAAGGCTGCAGTGAAGTCGCCCCACAGCCTTCCCTTCTGCAGGCTGAACAAGCCCAGCTCCCTCAGCCTGTCTTTGTGAGAGAGGTGCTCCAGCCCTCTGATCATCTTTGTGGCCCTCCTCTGGACACTCTCCAACAGCTCCCATTCTTGTGTTGGGGGCCCCAGACCTGGAGGCACTAGGGGCCCCATGAGGGCAGAGCAGAGAGAGACAATCACCTCCCTGTCCCTGCTGACCATCCCTCTTCTGATGGATCCCAGATGCCATTTGCTTTCTGAGCTGCAAGAGCACACTGCTGGCTCATGTTCAGTTTTTCATCCACCAGGACCTCTAAGTCCTTCTCTGCAGGGCTACGCAAGGATTTCTCCTCCCAGACTGTATATTTGCCTGGAATTTCTCCAGCCCAAGTGCAGAACCTTGCACTTTGCTATGTTGAACTTCATTAGATTCACCCCGGCCCACCTTTTGAGTCTGATGAGGTCCCTCTGAATGGCATCTCTTCCTTCCACTGTGTCAACCACACCGCTCAGCTTGGTGCCATCAAACTTGCTGAGGGTGCACTCATTCCATCATCGATGTAATTGATAAAGACGTTAAAGCACATCATACAGGAGGATCCCCATAGCATCATTCCATAGCACTGCCCCATAGCACTGTCCCACAGAATCGCCCAATGGTGATATCATAGGAAAAACTACAGTGCTGCCCCATAGCAGTGTCCCAATGCACTGCTCCATAGCACTGGCTCATAAGTACTGCCCCACGGCACAGCCCCATATGGTCACCCCATAGTGTTGCCTCATAGCATCACCCCATGAAGTAACCCCATAGTGCTGCCTCCTAGTGTCACTCCATAGAACTGCCCCATAGCATCTCTCCATAATATCACCCCATAGTGCTGCCCCACAGCTTCACCCCATAGTGCTGCTCCATAGCGTCACCCCATAGGGTCACACCAAAACGCTGCTCTGTAGCATCACCCCATAGCACTGTCCCATAGTGTCATCCCATGGTTATGCCCCATAGCATCACACCATATCAACTTCTTGGAGCTCTGCCCCATAGCGCTGCTCCACAACGTCACCCCAATATCTCAACCCATTTCGCTGCCCCATAGCATCACCCCCACAGTGTTGCCAAATAGCTCTAGCCTATGGCATCACACTGTAGTATCTGCACATAGTACTGCCCCAAAGTGCTGCCCTCTTGTGTCATCCCATAGAATTGACCCATAGAACTGCCCCATAAGCGCTACTCCTTAACATCACCCCATAAATGCCACAGCACTGCCCCAGAGCACTACCGGAGTGTCACCCCATAACGACTCCCCACAGAATTGCCCTATAGTGTCATCCCATAACATCACTCCATAGCTTTGTCCCATAACTGTAGCTTTGTCCCATAGCATAAGGCCTGTGCTCCAGACCCCTTACCAGCTTTGTTGCACTTCTTTGAACACGCTCCAGGGCCACAATGTCTTTTTTGCAGTGAGGGGCCCAAAACTGGACACAGTACTGGAGGTGTGGCCTCACCAGACCTGAGTACAGGGGGACAGTCACTTCCCTGCTTCTGCTGGCAACAGCATTCTTGATGCAAGCCAGGAAGCCATTGGCCTTCTTGGCCGCCTGGGCACACTGCTGGCTTATGTTGAGCTTATGTTCTATGACAACGTGACCCACTTAGTGGAAGAAAGTAAGGCTGTTGATGTGGTCTATCTAGACTTTGACATTGTTCCCCATAACATTCTCATGGAGAAGATGGCTGCCCACGATTTGGACGGACGTACGCTCCGCTGGATGAAACACTGGCTGGATAACCAGGCCCAAAGAGTTGGTTGGTCAATGGAGTTAAATCCAGTTGGTGGCCAGTCACGAGCCCAGGACTTGGTACTCGGGCCGCTTCTGTTTAACATCTTTATTAATAATCTTGATGATGGAATTGAGTGCACCCTCAGTAAGTTTGCAGACGACACCAAGTTGGGAGAGAGTGTTGATCTGCTTGAGGGGAGAAAGGCACTACAAAGGGACCTGGATAGACTGGATCGATGTGCCACGGTTGACTGTATGATTTTCAATAGGGCCAAGTGTCTGGTCCTGAATTTTGATCACAGCCCCAGGTAGCCCTACAGGCTTGGGGAGGAGTGGCTTGAAAGCTGCCTGATGGAAAGGGACCTTGGTGTACTGATGGACAGTCAGCTGAATATGAGCCAGCAGTGTGCCCAGGTGGCCAAGAAGGCCAATGGCATCTTGGCTTGTATCAGGAATGGTGTGGTGAGCAGGACTAGGGAAGTCATCCTGCCCAGTACAGAAAGGACATTGAGGTGCTGGAGCAGGTCCAAAGAAGGGCAAGAAGGCTTGTGAAGGGCTTGGAGAATATGCCCTACAAAGAGAGACTGAAGGAACTGGGGCTGTTCAGTCTGGGGAAGAGGAGGCTGAGGGGAGACCTTATTGCTCTTCCAATATCTGAAAGGTGCTTACCACAAGAGCCGGGTTGGTCTCTTCTCACTGGTGACAGGTGACAGGACGAGGGGAAATGTCCTCAAGTTGTGCCAAGGTAAGTGTAGGTAAACTTCTTTACAGAAAGGGTTGTGAAGCACTGGAATAGGCTCCCCAGGGAGGTGGCTGAGTCAGGGACATGATTTAGCAGACAGTTGTTAGAGTTAGGGTGGTATGGCTAGACTCAGTGACCTTTGAGATCTTTTCCAATCTGAGCAATTCTGTGGTTCTCTAAATTTAAGCATAAATGTTCTGTTACGAGGTTATTGTATACAAGGTTATTAACCGATCTGATGGTTAAAAAAGCTCATTTTGTATCGTCAGCACTTGTAGCAGTTGTTGATATGTGAAGCTCTTATACAAGTTGTGGCATTTTAGATAAACCCATGTGCTATTGCAGGGGTTAAAAGAGCTGAAAAGGAAGGTGCTAGGTTCACATTTATAACAGTGAGTGCAATCAGCTTTGCAATGGATTAATGAAAAAATTCCCCATATCAGTGGTGTCCTTTTATCAGTCTAAAGGAAACAACCTATCTCAATAGCACTTTGTTCAGTTATGTACAGAAACAAGGAGTACAAGTCTACAGTTTTCATGAAGAAAAACAGCTTAGATTAGCATAGTAAATATTTCACTTCTCTTTTTAGCTATTTCTGCTAATTAAGTTTATGGGGAAAAAAATGTGATACCGTGGTGCAAACTACCAAATTGTTCCCAGCAAATAAGCTGTCATGATACTGTCCTCAATTTGTTACCTGAACAATAGTATCTCTAGTAGGAAAACCAGTAGAATCTGGGCCTAATTCCTAAAGATCTTATTCCATCTTCTGCTCATGAAAGATACTGTTTGTATATTTTAAAACCATTGCCATCTCTGCATGCATGTGATGGATCAAGCACTTACCTATGCACGGGATAGAATATTCTGAAGCAAATCTCTTTTGTCAAAAAGGGCTTTGCAAGCATCAGCTCTATTACTTACATGTGTGAATGCTTATGTCCATGTACTTGAAAGCCCCTTTCAAAATTCAGTCTATTAAATAAACCTGCAAATTAGAACACTGGTATGGTCCTCCAGCTGAAAGCCTTTCTTTAAAATAAATGTGATATTTTACTAGAAGTAAATGGAAACACTTAAATAAGTGGGTTGATAAACAGAATTGAGTTGGGGCAGATTTGTAGCATCTAATGTTTTGACAGAGCTGAAGACGCTGAGGCAGGCATTTTAGCTTAACTTGGGTGAAATAATAAATTGCAGTAACCCAAGCTAGAGATGACAAAGGCATGAATCAACTTCTCCATCTTCTTCCAGCCAAGATCCCAGGCCGATACTATGTGTATGATAGTGAAAAGAGGTTTGAATATTACATGAAGATGGCTGTCAAAAGGTAGCTATTAATTCAATATCACATCAAGGGTTTTCATGCTGACAGAGACAATATGAGATTGCTGGTCCCAGAAAAACGTTACACAGAAATAACTCTACATTTGTGCTCTTTGCAACAATTACAATTATTGTAATTTGTTAAAAAAACTTCTGATGTATAAAATCTACAAGATGGTTCTATCTGTTAAGAAATTGCTTTAAAATTCAGTTTTTAAATATTGAAGTCCAGTGTTGCTTCTGATGCTACTCTATATTCCCAAAATAGAAACACCATTCTTTTTTTTCTTTTCAGTTTTACATATTTTAAATGGGATTCATTCACTTCCACTATATGAACTGAAAATGATCAGACATACAGAGCCTCCCTGTATTAACTAGTGTTAGTTTCAACAGTGCAGGAAAAGTAACTTTATATTTGGGCAAATGTAGAACTTAGATACTCTTTAGCTACAAGAAAAGGTGTTGTAAAGCCTTAATCTACCACAACTAGGAAAAGTTCACAACTATGACAAATTTCAGATCGTGTGTTTGCTATTATATAATGTATAGTTACATGTAATTATAATGCATAACGCTGGAAGCTCTTTAAGGACACCCTTCTGAGAGTACAACAGCTCTCCATTCCCCAGCAGAAGTCAAGCAGGGAGTCAGGCAACCGTTGTGGCTGTGCAAGGACCTGCAGCTTAAACTGAGAGAAAAGAGGGAAATGTACAGAAAGTGGAAGCAGGGTTGTGTATCCTGAGAGGAATACAGGGACACTGTCCACATGCGTAGAAATAAGATTAGGAAAGCCAAGGCACGGATGGAGCTGAACTTGGAGAGGGATGTGAAACATAACAAAAAGGCGTTCTACAGGTACATAGGCAGAAAGAGACAGTCCAAGGAGAGTGTTCCCCCTCTGATAAATGAGGACAGAGAACTGTCTTCCTAAGACATGGAAAAAACCTGAGGTGCTCAATGAGTGCTTTGTCTTGGTCTTCATGAGTGGTCAGGCTTCCTCATGTCCGTCAGGACCTTGAAGCTCTATGTGTGGATGAGAGGAACAGTTTCTGTCCCACTGTAACAGCGGAACAAGTCCAAGACCTCCTCATGAAATTGACTGTGTCCAGGCCTGGGGTCCCCAGCATGAAAAGGATGCAGAACTCTTGGAGTGGGTCCAGAGGAGGGTCACTAAGATGATCAGAGGGCTGTAGCACCTCTCCTATGAGCAAAGGTTGAGGGAACTGGGCTTGTTTAGCTTGGAGAAGAGAAGGCTCTGGGAGACCTCATTGTGGCCTTCCAGTATTTGAAGGGAGCGTATAAACTGCAACTGTGTAAATGTGAGGCCATTTCCTCTCATCCTGTCACCTGTCACCAGTGAGAAGAGAAACCAACCCCACTGTCGTGGTAAGCACCTTTCAGGTATTGGAAGAGAGCCATAAGGTCTCCCCTCAGCCTCCTTTCCTCCAAACTAAACAGCCCCAGTTCCTTCAGTCTCTCTTTGTAGGGCATATTCTCCAAGCCCTTCACAAACCTTACTGCCCTTCTTTGGACCTGCTCCAGCACCTCAATGTCCTTTCTGTACTGAGCTGCCCAAAACTGAACACAGTACTCGAGTTGGGGGTGACACTGGAACAGGTTGCCCAAAGAGGCTGTGGATGCCCCATCCCCGGAGGCATTCAAGGCCAGGCTGGATGTGGCTCTGGGCAGCCTGGTCTGGTGGTTGGTGACCCTGCACACAGCAGGGGGGTTGAAACTAGATGATCCTTTTGGAGTTTCAGATTGTGGTCCTTTTCAACCCAGGCCATTCTATGATTCTATGACTCCACAACTCCATGACTCTACGACTCCATGACTCCACAAGATGCTCCTCATCAACCTGCTGTACATGAGCAGAGCTTCGCACCAGATGTCTTCAAGAAACTCCTTCCAACTTTAACCACTTTGTGCTTCTGGAAATCTGGAAACTAGAAGGAAGGCAGCTGAGAAAAATGCAAATTTTGTATTTACATTTGTCAGCGTTTGAACAATGTTAGTTCCATTATACAAAATTCTGGTGAGAACTGCTCTCACATATGTGCTTTGTTTGTTCTTAGTGACAGCAGACAGACACAGAGTGACAGTTGGAGTGAAGCACTGCAGTGACAGTGAAGGAACCCAAAGGTCTGTGACGTGAGAAGGAACCCGGCATGGTGCGGCCACTGACACAGAGGCTGAGAAGGGATCGCTGCCCACATCCAGCAAAGAGTACAGCCCGGTGAGCTGCGTGATAACTGGTACAGCAACCAACAGGAACAGTGGTCAGTTGTGCTCATGCATGGGATCCCTGCTGGGAACTCCAGCCAGACACAGTGGACATTCAGCCTTTGCATTGAGAAATGCCCTGAAAAGCAAAACACAAATAAATCAAAACTAAGTGGAGCAGTGCTACGGGGCAGTGCTAAGGGGTTATGCTATGGTTGATGGCATGGGCCAGTGCTATGGGGCAGCAGTATGGGGTGATACTATGGGGCAGTACCATGGGGGGTCGCTATGTGGTGATACTAAGAGGCAGCGGTACTGGGGACATTTTGTAGCTGAGCTATGGGGCTGTGCTTTCAGGCAATGCAATGGGGCAGCACTATGGCATGGTACTATGGGATGGCACCGTTGGGTGATTCTATGGGGTGACACTATGGGGCAGCACTATCGGGTGTTGCTATGCAATGATGCTATGGAGCAGCATTATGGGGGACATTTTATGGCTGAGCTATGGGGCAGTGCATTGGAGCAACACTATGGGGCAGCACTATGGCATGGTACTATGGGATGGCACCATTGAGTGATTCTATGGGACAGTGCTATAGGACAATGCTGTTGAGTGATGCTATGGGGTGACAATATGGGACAACATTGTGGGGGCAGGGTTATGGGGTGACATTATGGGAAAGTGCTGTGAAGCAGCACTAGGGGGTGATTCTATGGGGTGACACTATGGGGCAGTGCCATGAGTTGACACTATTTGGTGACTCTATGGGGCAGTGCTATGGGGTGATGCTATGGGGTGATGCTATGAGGCAGTGTTATGCAGCGATGCTGTGTGGCAGTGCTATTGGGAAGAGCTCCTGGAAAATGATATGCAGTGACACTATGGGGCAGAAAAATGGGATGGCAGTATGGGTCAGTTCTGAGGGGTGACGCTATGGGGCTGCGGTTTGCTGTGACTCTATGGGGTGATGCTATGGAGTAACTCTATGGACCAGTGGTAGGAGGTCACATTATGGGGTGATGCTATGCGGTGATGCTATGAAGCAGTGCTACGGGATGACATTACAGAGAGATGCTATGGGCCAACGCTGTGGGACACTGGTGTGGGAGTTTGTTTTGGGGTGATGCTATGGGACATCCATAATGTCACTAGGGTGACATTATGGTTCAATGTTATGGTGTGACACCATGGGGCAACACTATGGGATGATGCCATGGGGTGGCGATACAGAGTGATGCTATAGGGTGACATTAAGGGGCAGTTCTATGAGGTGATACTATAGAGTGAGACTATGGGGCAGCACTACAGGGTTGCATTATGGGGTGATGCTGTGGGTTGACACTGCAGGGTGATGCTATGCGTCCGTTCTACAGGGTGATGCTATGGGGTGATGCTATGGGACAGCGCAAAGGGGATATGCTATGGGGTGATGTTAAGGAAAAGTGCTAGGGGGAATCAGTATAGGGCACTGTTATGGGGTGAGACTATGGCCAGTGCTATGGGGTGATGTTACAGGTGGATGATATGGGGACACACTATGGGGCATTGCTGTGGGGGGACAATACGTGTCAGTGGTATGCGGTGATGATATGGGGCAGCGCTATGAGGGACATTTTGTGGATGAGCTATGGGGCAGCGCTTTCAGGCGATGCCATGAGGCAGCACTAAGGTGTGGTACTATGGGATGGCACCGTTGGGTGATTCTATGGGACAATGCTATGGAGCAGTGCTATGGGGTAATGCTATGGGGTGACACTATGGGGCAGTTCTGTGAGGTGATGTAATGGACTGACACTCCGGGCAGTGCTCTGGGGCAGTGCTATGGGTTCACGTTATGGGGAGATATTATTGGGCAGCCCTATGGGATGGAACTATAAGGAAATGTTATGCGGCAGTTCTGTGGGATGACACAGTAGGACAGCACTATGGGGCAGTACCATGAGGCAGTGCTATGGGGAGATGCTACAGGGTGACGCTAAGGGGCAGAGCTATTTGGCAACAATATATGATGATTCTATGGGGCAGTGATGTGGGAAGAGATATTGAGGTGACGCTATGGAGCAGCGCTATGGGGCAGAGCTCCAGGAAGTTGATATGGCGTGATGCTATGGGGCATAACCATGGGATGACACTATGGGACAGTGCTATGGGGTGATGCTACAGAGCAGCGTTTTGGTGTGACCCTATGGGGTGACGCTATGGAGCAGCACTACGGAGTGAAGCTGTGGGGCAGCACTATGGGGTGATATTATGGAGAGATGCTATGGGGCAGTTCTATGGAGTGACACTAGGAGGCAGCACTATGGGGTTACTTCATGGGGTGATGCTATGAGGCGACACTATGGGGTGACCATGTGGGGCTGTGCCGTGGGGCAGTACTTATGAGCCAGTGCTATGGGGCACTGCATTGGGATACTGCTATGGGGCAGCACTGTAGTGTTTTCCTATGATATCACCATTGGGCGATTCTGTGGGACATTAGCTTCTCTGGCTGGAAGGAATGTAAAGCAATTTTGAAATATTAATTTTGTCTAATATTGTTTAGCTTACTCCAAAATTCACAACTAAGGTATTAAAACAGCATTAAACGTAGCGGAAGCACATGCTGTAACTCTGCCATTAAAGGTCTCACTTAATCCATTCACTCTATATCTTCTACTCATTGTGATACTCCCCTTGGCCTTTACATTCCCTGATTCTTACCTAATTTTTGATTATTTCTCATCTCAGTACCCTGAATTTGCGCATGCTGTCATACCAGTCTCCCACACTTCTTCCACTTCAGTAATTCTTCTCCCTGCTTTTCACCTTATTCTGTAGCAATAAATGCCCAAGAAACACTACTCTTCTACTCCTTCCGGTTCCCCCTTTGGACCACAGTCAGGGAAACAGGAGCACATGTTCCTTCACCAGAAGACCTGAAATAAACGTTGATTAATGGGGAAGCCCATCCAAACTTTTCCTGTCTGCCTCTTCTGTCCCAGCTGTCAGGAAGACCGAAGAACCTATATTACACATCAACAAGCCAAAGAAAAATCAGGTGCTCTATGCAAATATATTAATGTTTGCAGAAATGTACTGCTGTACATGCCCTTCCTCATCCCAACACTTTTTCTTCAAGAGAACCATCCCCTTTTTCTGTTCCTGGACAGCAAGAAGCAGAAAGTGCTTTTCTATTGTTACACAGCCTAAAGTACTTGCTTCTGAATTTCCCCATTGCCGTATAATTTATGCCATAGTTGTTTTTGAATTTTCCCACTGTCTATGTCATATAATCTATGTCACTCACAGACAATATATTAAAGTCTCTGCTCTTGCAGATTGATCAGGCAAGATCTGCCCTTAGTGAAGCCATGCTGGCTGTCTTGAATCACCTTTTATCTCATATGTGCCTTAACATAGCTTCTAGGAGGATCTGCTCCACAATCTTCCCAGGCACAGAGGTGAGGCTCACCGGCCTGTAGTTTCCTTTGGTGTTTCCTGGGTGTTCCTTTCTCCCTTTCTTAAAAATGGGAGTAACATTTATCTTTTTCCAGTCACCAGGGACTTCACCAGACATCCACGATTTTTCAGATACGATGGAGAGCAGCTCAGCAACCACATCAGACATCTCTTTCAGAACCCTAGGACGGATATCATCCGGCCCCATGAACTTATATACGTTCAATTTGTAAACAATGAGTCCTCATGAGGAGGACTCAGACTTGTTCCACTGTTACAGTGGGATAGAAACCACTCCCCACACCCTCATCTAGAGGCTTATGGTCCTGGCAGACATGGGAAGCCTGACCACCTGTGAAGACTGAGGCAAAGCACTCACTGAGTACCTCAACTTTTTCCATGTCTGAGGAAACCAGCTCCCCGTTACCTTTCATCAGAGGGGGAGCACTCTCCTTGGCCTGTCTCTTCCTTCCTATGTACCTGTAGAACCTGTTCTTGTTACCTTTCACATCCCTCACCAAGTTCAGCTCCATCTGCACCTTGGCTTTCCTAATCCTATCTCTACACACATGGACAACAGCGCTGTATTCCTCCCAGGACACACAACCCTGCTTCCACTTTCTGTACATTTCTCTCTTTTCCCTCAGTTTAAGCTGCAGGTCCTTGCACAGCGACAGCGGCCGCCTGCCTCTCCAGCTCGACTTCTGCTGGGGAATGGAGAGCTGTTGCACCCTCAGAAGGGTGTCCTTAAAGAGCTGCCAGCTCTGTTCTGTGCCCATGCCCTTAAGGACAGTTTTCAGGGGATCCAACTCAGCAGTTCCTTGAACAGCCAAAGTTTGTTCTCCTAAAGCACAGGGTCTGAGCTCTGCTTTTTGCCAAGCCCACATTCTTCAAGATCACAAACTTCACCAAGATATGGTCACTACAGCCCAGGCTGCCTCCAATCTTAACCTTCTATTGCTCTCCTCTGCCTTAGTGAGCACCAGGTCCAGTAAGGCTTCACCTTAGGTTTGTCCATCTATTACCTGGACCAGGAAGTTGTCCTTGACAGACTCCAGGAATCTCCTGGATTGTCTGCCATCCGCCATGCCACTATTCCAGCAGATATTTGGGGGACTTTGAGACAGCAGATGATCTCCCGCTGCTTGAGGTGCACCTGCCCCGCACACTTCCTGTAGGGATGGCAGAATATGACTCCACCAATCGATCCCCTTCCCACAATCCCGGATGCTCCTCAGCCTTTCTACTTCCTCCTTTAGCTCTACCACCTGGCTGAGCAGATCATCCACCTGCTCACACCGCACACAGCTGGCATCCCGGCTGCCCTCCTGCAGCAGTGACAGGGCCAGGCATTCTCTGCAGTCTGAGACCTGAACTGCGGCGTGGACATTCATGCTATCAGTCTGAGTCTCTGCGCCCCGCCGTGTGGTGACCACGGTTGCACCTCGGTGTGTCCGGAGAGCAACGACCCGTTAAGTGCCCTGTTAAGTGCTAAGCCCCCTCCTATACGGCACGGTGCCCCGCCCTGCCTGCTCGCTCACTCGCTTCACAGTGATAACAGCCCTCCTCCCTATGTAGTCCCGTGAATGGGTGGCTTATGAATTCCTCTTGTTAAAACAGCCCACGTGATTCACGCACCCTGACGGCTCCTCTCCGACCCTGAGGCTTTTTCTAAGCAGGGCGCGTGGATGCAGAGCCGTTGCCCTGGCAACACCCGCTTCACGCCAGCCGCTCTCGCGAGAGCTGCCGGGCTGCTCTGTTGTCTCGGGGCTCCCCGGATGAAGGAACCGACCGAAACCTCCCTGTACCTCGCGGTCAGTCGCTGCGCTTCTGGCCGGGACAGCTCCGAAGCAGCGAACCTCGGCGATCAAGCTGAAGAGAGGCTTGATCAGAGGAGGTACATTCTCCTTGATTGTTCTCTTCTGACTAATGTACTTTTAGAATCCCTTACCATTTTACACCTCACCAGGTGCTTTTCCATCTGTACTTTGGCTTTCCTCATCCCATCTCTATGCATCTGGACAGCATCCCTGTATTCTTCCCAGGCCACCTGTCCCTCCTTCCACTGCCTGTATATCCCCTTTGACCAGCAGGCCCTTGCTTAGCCATGACAGCTTCCTGCCTCTTCTGCAGGAGAATGGAGATCTCTTATGCTCAAAGAGAGGTCCCCTGTAGTTAAGAAGCTGAGTCCTTCTTAATGCTGTCCTGTACACAGTGTTTTCTCTTTTTTTCTTATTTTCTAAATAAAACCAGATGATAATAGATAAAGCAAACGTAATCCAGACATAAACGGTATTCTACATTATGCCAGCTTTATATATATACACTGTCAATCAGCTGTTTTCAATAAGGTTTGAAGTGGTAAGTTTAAGAAATTGCCAAGAACAATGCTCCAGAATTTCAGTTGTGAGTGACGAGCTCTGAACTAGTACACTGGCACTGCAAATCTCTTCACTTCATGAGGCTCTTCTTGCTCAACATGACATCACACTTGCTAAGAAACAAACTCTTTTTCTTCTTTCAAATTCTGACACGATCACAGAGCTGAGGTTGGAAGGTGAAGCTTTTGAGGAGCACTGTAATTTACCATAGTGTCAATTCTGTGCTCTAAATTAAGGGTTACAGTGACAGTAACTATTGAGAAAATTAAGATGCTGGCATGGGAAGTCTTTCTACTGTGGCAGAGTATTAAAATTTCGCAGTACAAGTATTCAGCATTAATAGATAAATTTCAAACATCAAACTAGATTTTCAAACTAGAAATTGAAAGAGCATGTTAGAACATGAACTGCTGCACTGAGCAGATAGTGCTGTATTCTGGATTTGAGTGGAAGTTTTCACTTTGATTTTCTTTCAGGGAATGGTTACTAATTCACAGTTATATAGATGAAATGTGCTATATATTATTTCATTAAGTGGTGTACTATTAGAGTAATGAGGGGACTTTGGGTTTCATTTCAGCCAAATTCAGTCTTGCTTCTCCAAAAGGGATTTGCTCCTTTAGGTATTATATGAAGGAGAATAAGCTCTAAAACACTAAGATGTTTATGCCTATCTGTACATTTCTCATAGGTCTGTTAGTCAGTTGCTTTTGTAATGCTACCTTGGGTGGGACTCTTTCTCTAAAGGAGAAGGTCTTTTCTCAAAGCAGGCCGAAGTAATGATTTTGCCATCAAGCCAAAATGAGGCAACGTTAAGAAAGATATTTGGTTAGTGCAAAGTAAAATTTAATTTCAGACATTTTTTCTTTAATGAAACATTATATTCTGTTATTGAGATATATTACATTAGCATAAAAATAGCTTTTGAATGAGACTATCAGTATTAGTAACCATATATATATACTTCATAGTAGTTTATTTATGCAGCTGAGGCAATGCAGACAAAAATAATTGTGAATAAATATTATTTTGTTTACTGCACCATTAAATTATATTATTTATTTATTTATTTATTATTATTTCCAGACCATCAAGGCTTGTTTTAGGCTTAATATATTTAAATTAAACCTTTGTAAGTTGCTTCAGAATTGATGTCCTACATACTGCAACAGAATTTCTGGGCTGTCTTTGTGTGTGACTCCTTCTGAAATGGTGGATCTTGAAACTCAGGAGACAGCTCTGAGGAGAACTTGGTATATGAGCTTGTATGCTCTCTGCTTTAATAATATAGGTATTCTTTTTGGCAGCACCAGAAGGGAAAGTTTTTCTGTTATAGATTGGTTTTGACTTGTATAGAACTCATCACACCCATATTCATGCTCCTATTTTTTTCTCATTTGTGTTAGCTCAGAAGTAGATTGTGAACCTCTGTAGGTAGTCAGACACACAAAATCCAGACTGAAGTCTGAGCAGCTCTCTTTGGCTTCTTTTTTTTTTTTTTTTTTTTTTTTCTCCCACCATTTTCCACCAGTTAAATATTTCCCTCTACAGGGTCCTGTTGTAATCATAGGAAAAGGACAGAAATTACTTCAGTGAGAAACTGAGGGGAGATCTTACAGTGATGCCATGATGATTTCAACAACTGAGTTTTTCAATTCCACATCATTTTTTGCTGACCACAACTGTGAATAACATCCTACTTATAAGGGTTTCATCAAAAAAAAAAAAAAAAAAAAAAAATCAAATGGAGTTTCCTTTTACTGCAAGTAAAATATGCTTTTTATCCTCCCTGATCACTTTTTTTTTCAGAAAGATCAATAGTGAAATGTTGCTGGCACACCTCACTGATTTGACTTTTTTTTTCATTACTATAGTGTGATTTCACTGGTTTTAGAAATCACAGAATCACAGAATGGCCAGGGTTGGAAGGGACTTCAAGGATCATGAATCTCCAACCCTCCCGCCACATGCAGGGCCACCAACCTCCCCATTTAATGCTAGATCAGGTTGCCCAGGGCCCCATCCAATCTGGCCTTGAACACCTCCAGGGACAGGGCATCCACAACCTCTCTGGGCAGCCTGTTCCAGCACCTCACCACTCTCTCTGTAGAGAACTTCCCCCTGA
This sequence comes from Phasianus colchicus, assembly GCF_987193195.1. Classification (NCBI taxonomy): domain Eukaryota; kingdom Metazoa; phylum Chordata; class Aves; order Galliformes; family Phasianidae; genus Phasianus; species Phasianus colchicus. Next base: position 157,726,260 of record NC_143436.1, read on the forward strand.
CATCCAACCTAAATCTCCCCTCCCTCAACTTAAAACCATTTCTCCTTGTCCTGCAATATTTAAATCCTTCCAGAACTATCAGGAAGAAGAATTGGTTGCCAGCAGTGAGAGGGAGGTGATTGACCCCCTCTAGTCAGCTCTTGTGAGGCCCCATCTGCAGTACTGCATCCAGGCCTGGGACCCCAGCACGAGAAGGATGCAGAGCTCTTGGAGCGGGTCCAGAGGAGGGTCACTAAGATGATCAGAAGAGGGCTGGAGCACCTCTCCTATCAGCAAAGGTTGAGGGAACTGGGCTTGTTTAGCTTGGAGAAGAGAGGGCTCCAGGGAGAGCTCACTGCGGCCTTCCAGTACTTGAAGGGAGCATATAAATAGGAAGGGGAATGATTCTTTACATGGGTGGAGAGTGACAGGAGAAGGGGGAATGGTTTTAAACTGAGACAGGGGAGGTTTAGGTTAGATAGATAGGAGGAAGTTTTTCACACAGAGGGTGGTGATGCACTGGAACAGGTTGCCCAAGGAGGTTGTGAATGCCCCATCCCTGGAGGCATTCAAGGCCAGGCTGGATGTGGCTCTGAGCATCCTGGTCTGGTGGTTGGTGTCCCTGCACATAGCAGAGCGGTTGAAACTAGATGATCATTGTGGTCTTTTTCAACCCAGGCCATTCTATGATTCTATGAAGAGGTATATAAACTTTGTAATCAAAGTTTAGTTTTGTCTTATCTGTCTTGTCATCTCTGGTCCATGTTTTGCATCCTTACTAAAGCTGAATATGTCCCATTACTTAGTCATATACAAAGTACTTATCAGAATAATAGAATGCCCTACACCTAACATAGTTGGTAGCAGTACAAACTGCGGCTTTAATTTGTATTTGTGCTGTAACAATTACTTATTTTACGTTTTGCCATAACAGTGTTATACTGCTCCTATACACACCATAACTGTAAAACATACTCTGCTTCTACATTCATTTAAAGAGCAACTACTTGATAAGTACAAAGTAATTAAGCAATAAGACATGACAGGCAGTGCATTTCTGGGGAATTATTGCACTTCTTAGATTCCTTGAAAGATATGAGGCTAAAGGTTGAGTGACTTCAGTCACCTGAAAAGTGGAATTACCTCCCAGAAATGCATTGCTTACTATAGTTTATTGCTATTATGAAATGGAAATTGTGAAATCAAAATAGGAGGAAAAGATTAGATCTATGCATTTATGGAGGATTACTTATAGAAGTATGACATCACTGTCAGCTCTATATGTGTCGAGAGAGTTCTTAAAGCCGTTTCAGAATTAGCACGTGAACAACAGGGCTCATCTGAAACTGCTGCTTCAGCAGTCTTCATTATCATCTTTACCTAGACTGGCCCCCCAACATTTCCCTGCAAAATCATTTCTGTATTCTCAGTACAGATTTGTCTCTGATACTAATCACACTACCTCAGGAGGTGTGGTTATTCTGAAATAATCATACCCCCTGGAGGATTCGAGGCATTTGGTTGCTTCCTTGCCTTGTAACACCCCAAGGTCATTATCTCATGATAATCACATCTCCTGGAGTTGCCTTATTGCTTAAGTGTAACACTAAATTTTAATTACAATGAAATAGAGCTCTTTTGGTAGTATGTACAACATCCTGTGTGCACAAAGCCAGATGGAAGTAATGCCTGGCTTTTACTGTAATAGCATGTGGCGGGTTTGTGCTCCAGTGCAATAAATGATTATGTTTTTGATAAGAAAATCATTCCAAACTGAATCTACACTAGTGTCCAATGTAAGATGGGCTTTTAATATTGTTTTGATTTGTTGCAAATTTAATTCCAATTAGAAACATACCGTGAAGAAATACACTGATAACTTTCTACATCTCTTAAAGTAGACACACTTGCTACTGAATTGCACTCTGAGTTTGCTGAAGATGGAGAGTATAATGCTCATCTCTTTGGACATTTCAAGCAGTCATCAGTGAAAAAATGATGTCTGCTTTGAAAAATTAGGATCAAATATGATTCAGAATTTCTGTTTCTTTCAAAAGACTCAAAAAAAAAACAAACATACCAAATCCATGCGAGAAATGCATTTCTCATTTTTAACTCTTTTCAGCTCTGAAGTTCGAAATACCATCACAGGGCCCATCTAACCAGAGGTTTCTTGAGAAAAGGTTAATTTTGTAAAGACATTTAAAGTTCACCAAAGAAGAGAAACTGTTATAAAATTATTTTGCTTAAGAAATTAAATATATGTATTTATTAAATAGTTTTGGTTGTTTCCACAGCAAGATCTTACAGATTTTAAAACACTTCCTGCATTAGCTAGAGAAGTTATCATGTTTTATATTTACCAGATCTTCAATAGGATGTTATACTTGGAAGTATTAAAAATGCACTTCTCCAAATCAAATAGATGAAAATATATAACATATGTGAAAGTCCAATAATTTAAACAACCACTACAACAAAAAGAAAACATATAAAATAAAAAATACCATATCTGTTGGACTACATAATGCTGCTGAAAGCATCACACTTATAAATGATTCTGCACTGTTTTGATCTCAATTAGAACTACAGCTGTGTTTTGAGGCACTTACAGATACATTTGCTGTTCATTCTTAGTGAAGCTCTTGACATAACACTGCACTACTGGGTGCTTTCAATGCTTTAAGAGTTCTTATTCTTCTGTTATTCTTTTTTAGACATTTACATCAAAGACAATAATACAAAATCGTTTGTGAGGATAATCAGACTCCATGATCACAGTTTTTCATGTTTTATTTTGTTGATTTGTCTTTCTGCACTGCAGCTTCAACAATTAAATGTTAACGCATTTAGCACTTGAAGCTGCATGTACTGTCATGTTTATTGTTCTTAGCATAACCTTTATTTCATTATTAAATCAGCGTGAAAATAAAAAGACTGTTCTCTGCTATGATCTTAGTTTAGGTGTGCTACTTAAAGTGGAGTTCTTAGTTAATTGCTTATAATATAAAGTTTCAGACAGGTTACTCTGCCTCAGCAAATCTCCCTGCTAATCAATTTCTTTTGTCCCATCCAATGACACCTTCTTGGAAATCAGTGACCATTTTCTGACTGACTAGTTAGAAATTGATTTTATGAAGATAATAAGCTTCTACGTGGTCTGTTAAATGAGTGGCTCTCAAAGAAAGGAGACCTGATTGGTGTTCTCCATCAGGAAATGAGGAAATGTTTCATAATAAGGAAAAAAAAAACCTAACAAAATATCATTTTGTAGTAGACCTTCCAGGACTGCTGTGTGTGAGAGATGTTACAAGTTAAATTGAATCAGTTTTTGTTTCATTACATTTCATTCTATTGGAATTATTTTTTTAACACATTTTCAATGTGAGAGTCTAAGTCTTTCCTCATATATCATGATTTTCCCATTGAAATCAGTAACTCATTTCAGGAACAGTTAGTTTTAACCTATTAGAAGAGAAACTTGTTTTCACTACAGCTGTGGGAGTGTGGAAAAACAGGAAAATCTGATCAATCCTTCCGATACAAAATTAGATTGATTCTGCAGTATAGGACAATGAAATTTAATTAGGTTTCTTCTGTGCTGAAGTTTGCAGTTCAGAGAAGGATCATTATATTTTCATAGTATTGATGATTAATTGCTTAATAGAGACTAGACAGAGTTACTTTGGATACTCTGTTCAGGATCACCATAATAACAATAATAATAATAATAATAATAATAATAATATAATGTAGCGTTAGGAAACCAAATTATTAACTGTTGCACAAAGTGGCTATATTGTGAATATTTCACCTTTACCAAAGCTTCTTATCTTGTTCTGCTCTTGTGCATAGGTCAAATTATGCACTGCTTTGTGCTAGTTTGACAAGAACTAATGTGGATACTTAAATATTTTAAAGGCTGCACATTTCAGAATGATAAAATACTCAACTGCTTTTCCTTTCCTGTTGAATTTGTGGTTAATGGTAAAACAGTATATATATTTTTTTCCACTAGTAATTTAACAACAAACACTAAAAATCTTTTGAGGAAAATCAAGAGAGAAAATGTTCAAATAAGGCCACATAATAACACTTTCTAACTACAGTTAGTTTTTATTCAGCCATAAAATCTATCTTTCATATAGAAACTCACTTACATGTCTTACTTCAGTGAAGGTTATTTGTAGACTGAAGGTCTTTTCTTGTCAAGATATGATGAATACCATGTGTGAAGACAGAAGAGCATCAGGACCTGTATTAGCCGGAAAACCCACTGATCTGTGAATAACCTAAAAAAGAAAACCTGAAGATTAGCAACGTCGCTTTTAAGAATGATCCATCAAATTCAACAAGCAGATTCACAGAGATGAATCATCTAGTTCCTTTTATTCCAACAATACAGTAAAGGTTATTTCCTTTCCTTACAAATAGAAGTTCCAAAACGAAGGGAATAGAGACTTACAAGTCTTTTTCAGTCATAAGGCAATGATTATACATTTTTTGTGTGGTGTGCTTTTTAAAAATTTATTTATTTTTCAAATGAAGTAGATATGGGTTAACCTATCCAGTACACAGCTAAACAGCTGTCAGCTTCCATTTGGACACACTATTTTTAGTGCATAAAAAGATGGTGATAGATGGATGTTAAGAATTTTTTTTTTTCAGTTTCTTTAATTGATATGAAGACATAAATAAATTTAAGTATGGATGTAATATAGATCTCTGTACATGCAACAATATCCTGTTTGTACTTACTGAGGATCACAGAATCACAGAATTGTAGGGGTTGGAAGGAATCTCTGAAAATCATCTAGTCCAAATTACGCTAAAATACGCTACTCTGAAAGTCCCTTCTATCTCTTATATTTACAAACTGGGAGATGCGACACTGGAGAGCAGCCCCTCTGAAAGGGATTTGGGAATCTCAGTCAACAGCACATTGGATGTGAGTCAACTGTGTGCCCAAGCAGCAGGAAGGCCAAAGGTATCCTAAGATTCATCAAACATGGCATTGCTAGCTGCTGGAGGAGAGTGATCATCCCAATCTACGCTGCACTGGTGCAGCCTCACCTTGAATACTGTGTGCAGTTTTGGGTATCAGAATACAAAAAGGGCATAAAACTATTAGGGAGTGTCCTAAGAAGGACTACAAAGACAATGAAGGGTCTGGAGGTGATGTATGAAAAGCAACTGAAGTTAGTTCAAGCCAGAGCAGAGGAGACTGGGGACAGACCTCATGACAGCCCATAGCTCCTAATGAGGGTAGTGGAAGAGCAGACCTGAGTTCTGCTCTGTGTGACAGCAACAGGGCCCAGGGAACAGCATGGAGCTGTGCTGGGGGAGGGGCAGCTGGGGACTGGGGACAGGGTCTGCACCAGAGGGTGGTTAAGCACTGAACAGGCTCCCCAGGGCAGTGGTCATGGCTGTGTGCTGCAGAAGTTCAAAAAGTGCCTGGTCAGAGCTCTCAGACATGTGGTCTGATTGTTGGGTTGTTTTCTGTGGAGCCAGGAGCTGGTCCTTGTGGGCCCCTTCCACTTCAGGATATTCTGTGATTCTATTAGTCTTTGTAACTAAAAAAAAACTGGAAAGGGGGGAAATTCCAGTGATTGTAACAAGTTTAAAAAGTGAAAAAGCCATGAAATATATGTTCCATGGTCATCTATCATATGTGAACGTAGAAGACGCTGTCAATAGTGCTCAAATGCAGGACTGCAGCAAAGTGAAGAACTTGAATTTGGCAGTGAAAGTCTATCTGCATCATTGATTTGAACTTTAGTTTAAACAGACACCCCTTCAATTTAATTTCCCATTCTGATGATGTTAAAGCAAGCTTGCTACTAAATAAAATGGAGTTAAAGAGACATGTTGTTTGATATAGCAAAACAATGAAACAATTTAATTAGGTGATAATGTTTCTGGCACTGGAGTATACACAGCAATAAACTGCTTTTGCAGTTGATTAAATGCTGAAGTGAAGCAGAGCGTGAAATCTTTCTCCCAGGATTGAGCTGCCTCTGGATCTTCCCATTATCTCTGGATCTCCCCACTCCTGAAAGGCAGTGGAGCTTGCTAACGATGCTCTTGTGATTCTCATTTACAGGTGTTGAGAGTGAAGCTTTCAAGGATCCAGGAGGTGAGCAATGGCTTTATCTATTTGATTTTTTACATCACTATGTTCCTGCAGGCAGTTCCCAAAGAGACTTCTTATTCACTGGTTCCCTCCCTTCTGCTTTCATATGCAATGCAGTGAAGGTATAGTAATACATCCTGGGAGATACAGGCACCGAAAAGAACACATGCCCAGTGGCGGGTTCTGTCCTACAAATTTTAAATTCCAGGCAAGAGTTTGGTTCCTTAGCTTCCTCTACTTTTATTAGTAGTGAAGTATGCAGAATAGCTTCAGACTGCCTTTGGAATGAGAAAAACAACTGAAATTTTAAGAATGGAAAGCTGCTCTCCTTCTTCAGTCTGTTTCTGAAACAGAACCACATTTTATGATAACCTGGACTACAGATTATTATGAAGGATTTTGATGACCACTGTTTAAAAGCTCTTTAAGGATATTCCAAATTATCTTTTTTACTCTGTGGAAACCTCTACTTATTTCCTATAACATAAGTTATATAAAACAAAGCCAAAATTCCAATTTGTTTTGGTACATTAAGTTGTTGAAATAACATTTGTATTGGACAGTATCCATTTCTCCCCCCAACTTCTATATCCTTTTCCAGAGGTCCTCTCTTTTGTCAGTACATTACTATGGTGTAGAAACATTTTGTAATAGAACACAATAAAAAAAATATTCTCAACTATAATTCTGAAGAAAATATTTCTTAATGGAGATCATTTAAATTTCCTGTTTGAACTCCTGTGGATGGATGCATTTCCTCAGAATTCTGCAATTTGCTATTAAAATACTCAGCCGAAAACTTCACTTCCAAGAAATGTCCTTGGTTTGGCCATTACATAATTCAGTACTTCTGAATACTTCTGGGAAGCTCTGAAGTTAAATTTTTATATTTAAAAGTCTAATTGCTAAGTTCCTAGGTGAGCTTTTTAAATGCAAATTCAGTACATCAACCACCTCTATTCCTCTTTCATTCCCATGATCATCAAATCAAGCACCCCTCTGTCAGTCCAGGCTTCCTTCAGATTTGTGACCTGAACTGAAATCTTAACAGCTCTTCCAACAATTAAATCTCTGACAAAAGCTTGTATTTCTTCACCACAGAATGGCATGTTCAACAAAATGGCTTCCCTGGGGCCCAATCTCCATCTTTAAACAAAAACAGTTCTGGTTCTCTGGAGACATTATATTTATTGAATGTAAATGTCATAATAGCGTGACAGGTGTTCAAGCTTGTCTGAATTTTGCGATCTGAAGCTCTAGTGTCCTACTGCCTGCCCCACAATTAATCTTATTGTCTTCATGGGGTCCCAGGGTCTATCTGCCCAGATAACAAGGGGCAAAATGACCTGTCAGTTAAGCTTAGAAAAGTGCTAAATCCTGGAAGAGCACTTAAATCCAGCACTTAAAAGGACCTCCTGTACGGAATTGCCTTCCCTACATCTCAACATTTTCCCTAGATAAGATGATGGAGAAAGGGCAAGAGAAAAATCAAAAAACAAACTTAATAACACCTTCCCTTCCAGAGGCTATGATTTATAACAAGATTTTGAGAACATTCTGAACCTATTTCATGATGAATTACAGTATACCTTTACAAGTGACTGCTAAACCAGGAGTTCATGACGGTACTACTTGTGTTACTCTCATACCACTCCTTGTTCTGCCACTAAAATTTAAAATGTGATACATACAAAATAGATCTATAAATTTATATAGTAACTATCCCAACAAATGCAAACTCATTCTGAGTAACCATAAAATTACCTTCTGTTATCTATCACTCAGTGAATTATAGTTTCATCACTTACAACAGCCAGCAAAACTGAATAACACTGCCTGCCTACTCACTATTTCACTGTTATATTCAGTGCAAGTGCTGCAGCTTGCAGAAAAAAAGAATAAACAACAAAAAAATTAGAGTTGAATATATGGTGTGGTAAATAACGGTTGTGTTATCAGCTCTGCACTGAATGCAATTTTTTAAAGTCAGTGTCTATCTCTTTAGCTTTTAGGTTAAACCACAAATAAATCAGTATAATTTTGGTCTCTAGATATGCCAACTGGGTTTTTACATTTATGGAACATTCCTTTATCAAATTACTTTTATTAAACACTGAAACTGAATAAAATACACAAACCACATAGGTTTTAAGTGGATACAAATTGATACAACTGTTTATGTGACAGAGTGCTGGAAAGGATAATCTCAGTGTCAATAATAAACTCTGCCTTTAGTTCCTCCTGTCAGGTAAGGCAGCTTCTCTACTATTGTTGCCTGAAGTGGAGGCTGATCACTGTCATGATGGCATAACTTCTTGCCATCACAAGTCAGTGCCAAAGCCATAAAAAACCCACTTCCTTTTTTTTAGGCTGACATTTTGGTCACGAGAAGTCTCACGCTCTCATTAACAGAGGTAGGTACACTGCTTTGTGGTTTTTCTGGCCCATCACAGATAAGTGTTAGAGATACGAACACTGAAACATCAAAGGAAGATGTAATTAACATATGCAGATAAAAATTACAGATGGAAGACATTCAGTAATTTCATGTATGTTTGAAATTTTGATTTCCTGCTCATGAACAGAAAAGACCAAATGCATCATCTGCATTATTTTTCACTCACTTGCTCAGTCTAGGTAGGAACATGAATGCTGCACGTGTTACTAGGATATGAGCTGGTACAACAGAGAGCCTTGCAATGGATCTAGAGTTTCTAGTCCTGCCTTCAAACAGCTTTTCTTCAAGAAAAAAGGAAAAACTTGTGGCATTTGGCTCTTAGAGTCTGCATTCTCAACATATATTTTATCTATATTCTATTCCTCAGAGCATCTACTGTAATCTTGTTTTTCTCTAAAACGTGATAATAAACATTTCAAGCTGAATTTAACGATATATCTAGAGCTTATTCATTCAACATGTGATAAGAACCTTGCCTGCTATTCCAAATTTGCAAATAGAGCTTGACATCAGTCAGAAATCTAGGTCTTTTAACGTTAACATTTGAAAATTGTGAGCTGTCTGCTGTAGAACTTTCATGATATGGTCTTATAAACAAATAAACTGGAAGGTCAAGCTGCCAGTGCCTTGTATACAAAGAAGAACAAGAACGTGCTCTCTGAATAAAACTAAAAGTAATGTTAACTGATCTACTACAAAGCACCAGGAATAATTTAGCATTTTAACCAAGCAATTGAAAGAGCAGATGAATACTTCTGCTACACAATAGAGGGCTTAGACGTTTGGGCAGTGAACTTCCATAACCCATACTTCTTTTCATTTTAATATTCATGTTTATTATCCAAATAGCCTTTTCTTATAATTTAGCAAAGCTCATTAATAAAGCTTGAGACAGGCTCAAAGGATGGAGGAAAATTCTGACATTAAGATAAAATGCCCATTACCAACTCTATTCTGATTGTTTGCTGTAATGTAGACGACTTGTATTTACTGCACAGAATTTGGCCTCTCCTTTCAAGACTGCGTATCTTTGCTTTATTATGGTCACTCCTTTCTTGTTTCTTCTTACTTGATAAATCCAAATCTCTCTCCCCCCTCACTTTTTGTATCTTTCCATTATCCTTGCCTCAGTGTCATCCCTTTTATGCTTACATTCAGTGTTACTGCTTTGTTGTTTGTGGGGTTTTTGTTTCTTAGTACTTATTTTTATTTTTAGAAAGAGAAAAGGAAAATTGAAAGAGCAAAAATTTGTTTTCAAAGCTACTTCCAACTATTGCTAATTTCTTGTCAGCTGGTATGTTTTTACATCCTTTTGGTTTGTGTGGGGTTACTGTTTCTTGATAGTCAAGATAATTAAGGATGAAAATTCTGTGAAACATGAACTGGGCTGTTCTAATGAAGGACACATGCAATGCCTCCACAGTAATATAGTAGCAACAGGTAATTAATTCTGAACTTGAACAACATAATATCTGTAGCATTTGGACAAATCAGTTGTCAAGATTTTATGTTTTTTGTTACCAGTATTCCACATAATAACATCATGTAAAGCACTGGGAGCACTGTAAGAGCAGAGCAAGTCTGAGACTGCCTCATGAGACTGAATGTGTACATCTATGGGGCTGGATGGCACGCATCTCAGGGTTCTGAAGAAGCTGGCTGAGATGGTTGCCAAGTTGCTCTCCATCATATTTGATGATTGAAAAGTCATGGCTGTCAGGTAAGGTCCCGGGTGACTGGAGGAAGGGTCACATCACTCCCATTTATAAGAAAGAGAGCAAGGAGGAACCCGGGAACTACAGGCCGGTGAGTCTCACCTCTGTACCTGGCAAGATCATGGAACAGATCCTCCAGGACAACATGCTTGATCACATGAGGAAAGGGCATGTGAGCTGAGAGAGCCAGCATGGCTTCACCAAGGGAGGGTCATGCCTAACCAATCTGGTGGCTTTCTATGATGGAGTGACGGCATTGGTGGACAAAGGGAAGATGACCGATGTCACTTACATGGACTTGAGCAAGACCTTTGACATGGTCCCCCACCACATCCTTATCTCCAAATTGGAGGTCTGTGGATTTGATGGGTGGACCTCTTGATGGATAAGAAATTGGTTGAAAGGCCACAGACAGATAGTGGTGAGCAGTGGTTCTGTGTCCAGGTGGAGGCTGATAAGGAGCAGTGTCCCCCAGCAGTTTATCATGGGACCGATACTCTGTAACATCTTTATTAAATGACATCGACGATGGAATCGAGTGCACCCTCAGCAAGTTTGCTGATGGCACCAAGCTGAGTGGTGCAGTTGACACAGTGGAAGGAAGAGATGCTGTTCAGAGGGACCTCAACAAACTCATAAGGTGGACCTGGCTGAATCTAATGAGGTTGAACAAAGCAAAGTGCAAGGTTCTGTATTTGGGCTGGAGAAATCCCAGCCAAATATATAGACTGGAAGGAGAAATCCTTGAGCAGCCCTGCAGAGAAGGACATGGAGGTTCTGATGCATGAAATACTGAACATGAGCCAGTAATGTGCTCTTGCAGCTCAGAAAGCAAATGGCATCCTGGGCTCCATCAGAAGAGGGGTGGTCAGCAGAGACATGGAGGAGATAGTCTCTCTCTACTCTGCCCTCGTGGGGCCTCATCTGGAGTACTGCATCTAGGTCTAGGGGAGCTGTTGGAGAATGTCCAGAGGAGGGCCACGAAGATGATCAGAGGGCTGGAGCACCTCTCTCACAAAGATAGGCTGAGGGAGCTGGGCTTGTTCAGCCTGGAGAAGAGAAGGCTCTGGGGTGACCTCACTGCAGCCTTTCAGTACCTAAAGGGAGCCTACAAACAGGAGGGGAGTAAATTCTTTACAAGGGTAGAGAATGGCAGGACATGGGGAAATGGTTTTAAGTTGAAGGAGGGAAGATTTAGGTTGGATATCGGGGAAGTTCTTTAGAGAGAGTGGTGAGGTGCTGGAACAGGCTGCCCAGGGAGGTTGTGGATGCCCCGTTCCTGGAGGTGTTCAGGGCCAGGTTGGATGGGGCCCTGGACAGCCTGGTCTAGTATTAGATATGGAGGTTGGCAGCCCTGCATGAGGCAGAGGTTTGGAGCTTGATGATCCTTGAAGTCCCTTCCAACCCAGGCCATTCTGTGATTCTATGATTCTATGAACATACTTCTTATGGTTAAATCTTTCAAGCTAAGAAGGAATTTATTAAAAACCAAGTTCTCCGCTTTTGTCAGAGACTTTAAGGACTATGCCTGTTGAATACTCGTCCATATATTCAGAGAAAAAATTGTCCTACTTGTTGGAAAATTGAGAAGATTTTTAAGCGTCGAATGGTCTGCATATTTAGCTCTGAAAAATAATGCCTCCTATTTATTTCCGTGGAAACTCCAGCAGATAAAAAGAGCACAATAACACAGTCCCCCTTTTCCCCTGCCATTCTGTCCTGCAGCGCGATGGTCCGAATGGGGGAGACATTCCTCAGCTCATCCCTTTCTTCAAACTGTTATGGGGAGAGGTGAATTAATTCTCCTTTAATATCTTTTCCTATAGCACGTATTTCTCAAATAATGGCTCTGTTGTTGCCTTTATTTGCTCTACAGTTGCCCACACAGTCCGTCTTTCATCAGCCTGAACAGATGGAAATCAGAAGGCACCAAATCCAGAGAATCTGTGAGTGTGATAGCACAGTCAAGCCAAGATTGGCAGTGTGCTCCATGGTCTTCCAGCTGGTATGGGGCCTGGTGTTAACGTGTTGCAAGAGAGAGGTTGTCTTCTTCTGTGGCCTGACCCTGAATGTTGGAGACTTCAGCTCTGTGTTGTGATGTAGCAGTCAGAGTAGCTGGTTTGCTCAGGTTCCAGGAAATTCAGAGGGATCACAACTTTATATCATTCCAGTGTTGCCACCATTGTTTCCAACTCACTGAAGATGATACTCAGTCCTGTTCATAGTTTCTGGGTCATAATCCATCATTTTTGTGTGAATAAGTTAATTGAGACATTCTTCATTTCATAGCAGTTGTGCATGGTCATCTGGAACCTGACTTGTCTTTCACACTGATGTTGCCAATGCTGAAATGCACCACCTCACTGTGCTCACATCCACTGTTTGGTCTCCATTGTTCAGTGAGTGTCAACCAATGCCAATGGGTGCAGTCTGCATGGAGGAATTCAGTGACATGCCTTTGCTTCGTATACACTTCCATGTCTGATGCCATTTTGTGAGATTATCCCTCTGCTGCCATCTGTTGCACGGCAACAAAATGTAACTGAACATTGTTGGGAAAGTCCAGCATTCACTGACACATCACCAACATCCACTCTGACATTGTGGGCCAACATAATAAAATAGGAGACATTACTTTCAGGGAAACCCTCATAAATATTAAACAGCTTCATTGAACAGAGTTGTGCCTCCATTTTAAGTTAATCAGTCCAAATAGTCTTCGTAGGCCTTGATATGTTTTCCACTCATTTCACCATTGTTTTCTGACCATCTGTTCTACAAAATTATATTAGGAAGAGGAGGGATATTATTACAGTTTTATCTGTATTAATAATAATAAAAACAAACAAATGAACCTCTTGCACAAAACACCTCATATGTGTACAGTAATATTCTTTCACCTTCCAAAATACTTGCTGAAATACTCCTTGCTGCATCATAATCTCAAAGTCATGTGCAGGTATGCAACTCTGCTGTACTTAGCAATATACATAGAAATCATCTTGTGTCAGTGCTCTGACCCAAACTCTGGCCTTTTTCAGGTCAGATGCAAAATAAGATAGAATTCAATTGAATTATATTCTCCAGTATTCAAAATCAGTAGAGATGCTTGTAATATCTAGTTAATATGTAAAGACCTGGCATACACTTGAAGTGTATCTGTAATACAGAATTACTAATTACAAGTGCTATCACAGTGCAGCTGAAAGGTAAATTTTGTGAGTTAGTGTTTTTGTTTGAGAAAAACTTCTGGTACTGTTTAGTACCGTGGAAGTACACATTATATGTTATATTTTATCTTTTGATTAATCTTTCTCAACCTACCTTCATCTGTCTGTCTGTTTTGTCCACTTAGAGCTTTTAGAGGAAATGACTGATATTTTACCTGCAGCTAATGGGACCTAAGCTAGCTTTGATCCTTTTGAATAAAAATAAGATTCATACCAAACGTGAACCATATTTTCAGATGAATAAGTAAGACTCAATAGCATCACTGAAAACAGATGATCAAGAGTACCACCCATTTTGTACCTCCCTTGTTTCCCAGTGGGAAAAACCCAAAGACAACCAGCAAACCAACTCTGCTTTATGGTGCACGCAAATCTCCAGACAATGCATGCTATGAATTGGATGCTATGTATGTATTGATAGTGTAACATATCACAGACACAGTAATTTCCTTAAAGAACTGATGTAGTGTTTAATGTATCTGAAGAATGCCCTTTTAATGCTGTAACAATACTGGAGATCCCATGACAAATATCTGCCAGCCTAAACAAATTTCAGGCATGCATGGGAATGATGAAAAATCTTGAAACAAACATATGCTTTCCAGTGAAGTGTCAAAGGTCTTTTGTAAGTCAGTGTATCTTAGAAAAAGAGGAAAGTTTTAATCAGGAACTGAATTGAATCATCTCGCAATGATGTTATTTGATTTTTGTGGCTCACCTTGTCCTTTAGCTTGCTTTTTCAGAACTATTGCAATATCCTCAAAGTTCCAATGGTACAACATGTCAGTATCTGTTATTCTGGCATAATTTCTGATACATTGATGCTTATCAATGTAATCATGTAAGGCTCATCTTCCAAAGGGAAACAAGTGAAAGATCATAGCATCATATTTCACAGTAGAGTGGCTGTCATCACAATATATCATGCGCGTGTGCAAAGGTCATGCTGTAAATCTGTTTTATTAGGGCCAAATTCTTATTGCCCCAGAACAGGGAAGAAAGCAGTACATGAGGGAATCGCTAATGTTACAGAAGGCAAAGAAGTCACTCCCCACAAGCTATGTAACACAGCCATTGCTCCCTCTTGCTATATATTTGTACCATATTGTCACGGAAGTGTCTAGATAATCTGTGCCCGTGACAGGGGGCAGCAGGCCTGTAGGCCCCCTGGCCCAAAAATGGGAAGGGAAAAGGGGAAGGGTAGGGAGATGGGAGCTGGCCCCAGAAACAGAACAGCAGCAATGATCTAAGAAGAAAAACTTAATTTTACTAAACATGATATTGGAATGCAAGATAACACAATATAATACAATATCATTGAAATTGAGGCTAATAAATAAAATGAGAGAGAGAGCATCCGAAACTGAAAAGCCTACTTTGAACTGAAGGCACACAGTTGGGAAGCACACCCACACACTCCAGGCAGTGAGCGAGAGGAGCCAGAGAACAAGATCCCATGATTTCCTCCCATGGCTTATCTTCCTCTCTGAATGTGAAGTGCCCTGGGATATACAGTTCTTCTCTTCTGAGAACCAGGCATCAGGAAAGTTGTCAGTCCGTGGAACTGGAGTATTAACTCTTTAATTACCTGTGCTTTACATGATGTTATGATGTGGAATACTGATTACAAAATCATAAAACCACGATACATATAAAAGAAAAAAAATTTTCTTATAGACTCTCATCTCCATAGAACCTCTTGTATTGTGAGATATAAATCCATTCAAAGGTAGAACACTTTTAAAGTATGTTCTGTTTTCAGCACAGTTTATCTCTTTTTCTCATCTCTACAATTTCTCTAGTCAGTACCATCTAAGTGCTGGGTGAGATAAATATTTCTATTAAGAGGAAGTTGTTAAAATGATAAAAATTTATTCAAGCAGTAATTTTGGTGATCTTTCCCTCTCTGCTTGTGGATCTGGGTCTGCAAGATAAAGCACAGATTTCCATGTTTCTTCTCCTTTATTTTACAGAGTATATATTTATATTTAGTAACTGTGGTTGCAAGCATCTTAAAGTTAATATTCTTCTCCATTCTCTTCCAGACTCTGCTGCTTGCTTGACTCAAATATCCAGTTTTAAAATTTATTTATAAACATCTGACAGCTGACCTATTTCTGTACTGAAGGGAGCTAGTCTTTAGACTTGTTATTAGGAAGATATTCTTTACTGTGAGGGTGGTGAGACACTGGAACAAGTTGCCCAGAGAGGCTGTGGATGCTTCCTTCCTGGAAGCATTCAAGGCCAGGCTGGATGGGGCTGTGAGCAACCTGGTCTAGAGGGAGATGTCCCTGCCTATAGCAGAGTGGTTGAAACTAGATGGTCTTAGAGGTCCCTTCTAACTCAAACCAATCTGTGTTTCTAGGATTCTATGTGACACTAATGAATGTTTCAGAGACAATTTTGCAGTCAGAGTCTAGATCAGACATTATCAGAGATAATCATCTTGTTATTTCTCACTTTGTGCTTCTGTTAGCTCATGTCACCAGTGGGAATTGAGTGGACTGTTACTCAGGCGTTGTTCTTCAGTAAGGCATTTGAATCACAGTCACTGATTTAGTCACATATCCATAATCTCGTTTTCCCATTGGTCAAACGTAAAAGAGGTTAAGAGCCCTTTGACTTAGGTATTTCTGTAATGACTGTTAAAATCAATTCCAGCATTAAAGTCTAAGAATGAACAATACATTGAGTGGAAAATTGATTAAATGGTCAAAGAACAGCCCTATGTGGCCTCGTTTGCTTTTCCAATTAGTGCAGATGTCACAAGTAGTCCAAGTGGCCCTCAAACCTTCACAAAAATTGTCCTTGAAGCTTTGTCTTTTTTTTTTTTTTCTGAGGCTTTCTTTTTGAAAAAAGTTGATTTTGCATTGAAATTATCAGTTCTGTGTATTTTCTTACTCCAGATTTGCAAGAAAGTAACAATTCAGTAACGTAAGACGTGAATTGCGCTTTTAAATGGTAAGACTTTTGGGAAAAGAAAATGAACATGTATACTTCTGAAGGATTTGATTTTTTTTATTATTGATGAATTCCCTCTTAGTTTGTTTCTATTCTTTGGGAATGATAGTTCATGCATGTATTTTCTAGAAAACAGCTGACAAGGAGATAGCTGATATCTGCAGCTGTCTCAAATTGCTTCTGACCAGACTTCCTGGGTCCGCAGGTGAAGAAATGATGGGAACATGTTTGAATTCATTTAGGATATCTCCAGTAAGTCATGTGATTAAGGCACTTAATTGGAATTTAGAAGATCTGAGTGTAATTCCAATCCCAGTTCTTCTACAGGCATACTATTTGATGCTGAGAAAGTCATTCTGGAGAGATTTTTCATGAGCTTTTAGCACCTGCCTAACTCTGCTCCCATTGACTTCTACATAAAAAGAGTTCCCAGCATATGCCATGATATGCCATGTAATATCATGCTATATTGGTAACCTCTCACTGTGTTGTTTCTTAGAAACTAAAGATAAAGGAGGATGAATAATAAATTCCTCTTTCATTGCTTTAAATAAAAATTATAGGGATTGCATTAATTTCAGTGTGCAAATATGTAGGAGAAACATAGGACTGTAACCTTAGCACTGCTATTTCTCTCTGCAGTTTCTGTTTGCCATGTAACATTCATAACCGCAAATACTGAGATTGTCTCTTCATTTTAGCCATGCAAATAATTTAGTTATAACAGACAATAAGTTTCTTTTAAAATACTTTAATGTTTTACTAATTTAATGTTCCCTGGTCAAATTCTTTTTTTTTTTTTTTTCATTTTGCCTTGTAGTCTAAATTTCCCTTGATATTTGTAATTATATTTTATTGTGATTATAGTGCAACATGCTGTATTTCTCAACCAGCTGACAGTGAACTAGAATTTCTATCTAATGTATTATTAAATGTAAAAATAAAGACACATTAAGATCTCTTATTTATTTCATTATTTTTGCAAATTCAGAAATCAACTGCTTGATTAAACTTAATGCATTAGAAAATATATCGTTCATAATGTGTATGAAGGTCTTCAGCCATAGTCGGATCCCTCATTATGTTGTTATAATTACAAGCCAAGTTGCTGCAAGTCAATCTGTGCACGAACTGAATTTCTGCCATGATATTTGTTATAACAGAGAAGTACCTAATGGATTAAATGGCTGGCCTTTCAAAAGATAGTGGTGTGCTTACAAATGAAGCCATGGCAAAATAGTTCAAAAGATTCCCACAAAGTAATCAGATAATTCTTCAGGTTTTTCACAGTTTTTCACGATGTTGTTTCTGAAGGGATATGATTTGTATCAAAGGCTGGGTCTGTGTTTGGCCAGAGATTTTTTTCTGGGTGATTATTGTTACTTCTCATTTCATGGAAAGATGTGGAAGGTAACTTTTCTCTTTCGGTAGCTCTTTCAGTAGATCAAGTTTTATTTCACTCTGTATCTGAAATAATGTAATGCATTTCACATTTACTAGCAATGCACATTTACAGCAAATCCTGACCTTTCTTTTTTGGAGATGTTGTCCTGTGCGAGATTAACGCAATTGGGTCTGATTCTTTATATTTGGGGAAAAAGAAATAGAATTAGGAAAAAAAAAAAAAAAAGGCTTCTTTGTGAATTATTTTGAATCTAGCATTGAATACCCATAAAATCATAGAATGGTCTGGACTGGGAGGGATGTTTAAGAAGATCATCTAGTTCCAACCCCGTATAGACCAGGTTGCTCAAAGCCCCATCCGGCCTGGCCTTGAACACCTCCAGGGAGGAGGCATCTGCAGCCTCTCTGGGCAACCTGTTCCAGTGTGTCACAACCCGCAAAGTAAAGAATATCTTTGTAATAGCTAGACTAAATTTACCTTCTTCCAGTTTAAAGCCACTTTCCCTCATCCTGTTGCTACCTGCCCTTATAAAAGGTCCCTCCCCAGCATTCCTGTAGGCCCCCTTCAGGTACTGGCAGGTCACTATAAGGTCCCCCTGGGGCCTTCTTTTCTCCAGTCTGAAGATCCCAACTCTTTCAGCCTGTCCCTATAGCAGAGGTGCTCTAGCACACTGATCATCTTTATGGCCTTCTCCTGGATCCACTCCAACTCCTCAGTTATTACTGTTTTCAGTAGGAAGCTACTGTTAGTAATGAGTAGGGCTATTTGTTTTCTGATGCTGAATGGAACTGCTTTTTTTGAACATCACTACAATAGTCATCTTTTCCAGTAAACTCTCTGATGGATCAACCAGTGCAATTCTTTGGGGATATGAAACTCCTGGGACTAAGACTTGAAATACTTGATCCTTACTGATGGGCAATAGGGATAGTTTATGACTAGTGAAATCTCTAACCAGAATATTTAGTTCTGGTGCTAACGTCTTTCCTTGATTTCTAGTGTAAATTGAAAAGCTATTGTGTGAGATCGTTCAAGATGCTATGGGTAATAAACATTCAAAGTTAACCATAAATGAAATAAATAAAAAACAGATTCTGTTCATAGGATTAATGTGTGATTGTTGAGTCCTATAAGTATGATTTCGACTTTCTTCAACTGTGCAGAAAAACTCCAGATTTTACAGGAGATTGTCTACAGAGGGCATGTCATAGAAAAATTTCAGTATGGTGGCCAAGTGAGCACTTTTCTCTGTCTCAGTTCCTAACTAAGATTAGCCAGAAAGTAACGAGTCATTACTGGAGTCTTGAAATAAGCTGATCATCTGATATGCAGACAAATTATTACTTTTAACTTTCGTCTCAGTGCTGCTGAAATCCTGCTGTGATACTCACTGGGATTCCTGCCCTCAGTGATTTTCAGGTTGGTACAGACTGCTTTTCAGACTGACACGATGACTAGAAGGTTAGATAAGTGCTTACGTGTTCAGTAGTACATTGCCATCAGCAAACTCGGCCACCTTGCAATCCACTTACTCTTCCAAATGATGAAAAAAATATATTAACACAATTGTAGCACTAACCCCTGAGACACACAGTTATTAATATATCTATTCTTTGAGGTTATAACTATTTATTTCCTATCATTTAATCACTTTTTAATCCATGACAAGCCTTTGCCCCTTACTTCATTGTTATTTATTATCTTTAATATTCTTTTATGAGGGACCTTTTCTAAAGCTTTTTGAAATCCAAGTAAATTATGTCCACTGGGTCATGTTCATCTACTGTCTTATTAATATTTTCAGAACTTTCTAATGCATTAGTGAGGCACAATTTTCTGTTACAGAAAGCTTGTTGTTTTTTCTCTTGCCAATATTTAATTTCCCAAATGTTCCACTATTTTTTGTGTACTTGATTTTCAGTCACTGTAACAAATAATAATTCTTAAGACCTCCCCTAAACACTTTAAAAAATATAAGAAAGATGCTTACAATGTTCAGTTTCTCAGGAAATGCTGTAATTGTTAAAGATACAGTGTGATTTGTTTTTAAGCTGCTCAGAAGGTCAAATATTTTTGTGAAGAATTTTCACTTTAAAACAAAATCAGTGTATCTTCTCATAAAAATAGCATGGAGAAGGAACTTTCTCAAGTTATTTCTTTCACAGTGCTGAAATATTTATAGCTTCTAGGATAAATTCAGACAATTCTTGCACTTTCTATCTTTATTTCTTTAGTAAAAAATCTCAAGAAATCTAATTTTCATCTATGTACGTCTTATTTCTAATTGATAAAAGGACAGGAAAAGGATGATTTTTGAAATCTTAGATTTAAGCTGAGATTTAAACTTTGTAAACCTTTTTCACAAAGCACAGTTTTACTACTTGATCCCTTCCAAGAGATCAAGTGCCTTTGTCTCTTATGGCCCTGTCTCCTATGAGAGAGAGAGAGAGAGCAAAACTGTTCTAGGTCAGCTACATTAACCCATTCCCTCGTGGAGTCTTGTGTAAGAAAACACTGCTCAAAGAGGGAAAGAAATAGAAGAGCTTATGATGTTTTGCTGGGAATTTGGGCTTTATCTCAGCAGTACTCTGTTGACAATATAGCTACAACAACCTACAGAACTGGAGTTTTGATTTAGCTGCCAGATTTGATGATTATGATATTTTTTTTTAGTTAGCTATCTGGTTTTGGGCATGGAATTACCAGATTTCTCTGGTTTAAGTCTTATAAGGCTTTCAGGCACTGATAAGCAAATATAGATGAAGAACTTACACTGTGACTATTTTTC
Source organism: Phasianus colchicus (assembly GCF_987193195.1). Taxonomy (NCBI): domain Eukaryota; kingdom Metazoa; phylum Chordata; class Aves; order Galliformes; family Phasianidae; genus Phasianus; species Phasianus colchicus. Next base: position 157,746,929 of record NC_143436.1, read on the forward strand.
CTTCCTGGAGATCTTCAAACACTGACTGGACATGGTCCTGGGCAACCAGCTTTAGATGGCCCTGCTTGAGCAGAGAGCTAGACCAGATGATCTCCAGAGGTCCCTTCCAACCTCAGCCTTTCTGTGGCCATGTCCAGAAAGTCATGTGGTAAGGACCAACTATGGTGTCAGTGCAGCAAAAACAGATGTGCCCAGAGAGTGCAGGCAGTGGAATATTGCTATGATAATTAAAATGATTTGTGTATGATCTGGAAACTTAGATTGTATTTTAGTTAACTATGGTGAATATAAATTACAGATTTTGAATGACTCAAAATGTTGCAGGAGAAGTACCAACAGAAAAAGGGACTCATTTGACAGGAAGAGGTCCATGATTTGTAGTGTTTTTATGGTATTTCTTTGATTTTTTTTTTTGTTGTTGTTGTTTTTGTCTACGTGTGTCTGTTTGTATGTGTGCTTGTTTGTTTATTTGTTTTGAAGCTTTAAAAGTACCAAACAATGTAGGTAATTGGTTTGATATCTTGTAAACCTCAATAAAGCTCCACATTCTGTTGAGGTCATACTCATTATTTCAGTGGACTGAAATACGTAGTATAGTTTGTTTCCAGAGCTCCTATCCCTTTGTCAAAACAACGTGAACTGATTTCATAACTTGCATGATGTTTGAACAATTCACATGTCTATAACCATGTCAGAAAAGGCTGTGTAGCAAAAAGCAGGGTTGGTTTGTATGACATATTATTTTAGTGACTGTCCCTATCAAAAGGCATTTGGGATCAGAGTAAATGATTGCATTTGGCGACTGGCTGACTACAACTTAATAAACCTGGAATTAATAGAAAGAATGCTTATTCAATTTGTCTTTTTAGGAGTGTGGCCTTATGCTACTTGAACAATGTCAAATCCCCGAAGCCTGAGGATTTTAAGATGGTGATGGACAGGAATTCAACAACATGCAAGGCATGGTTCCCTAAGAGGTGAAAATTATAATTGTATGTTGGGTTTGCTGCCAATAGAGCAAGAGAGTTTCTGAAAACAAGTTTTTAAAATTAGTCTTCTGTTGTTGTTGTTGGAAAGCTATGAAGAACCATTCATTAAAGGCAACAAAAGGTAAAAATTTCCTATGCTAATTGAAATCTTTCTCAATTTCATTTTTGGCTGATTTTCATCATGTTCTGCTTTTTTAGAACAGAATCTTCTTATCAGGTTTGCAATTTTTATTATCTAATAAATCTATAACTTAATTATATTTGATATAGCATTGCCAAATACGCAGAAATCATGAGTAAAACTTCCTGAATTCATTTTTATTTTGCTTTTTTTTTTAATAACTTGTTTGATTTCTACCATTTACAGTTTTAGGAAGTGTTCTGATATTTTTCTGCTTAGTTATCAGGGCTGAGAACACTGGAAACATGATATTTTTAATGAAAGTTAATAGCCTCTTAATTAGCATAAATCTAGGTATTGGGTCTTTAAGAAAAGCATCAAATATCATGAGACTAATAATAAAATTGCAAGAGTTGGCAATGTTGTTATCTGAAAATGAGTTAAGATTTCGTATTCTGCCAGAACAATAGTCATTTGTCTCCAATTTATCAGTAGCCTTTTAACTTTTACAGTTATGTCAGAGGTGTGGAAACATTTATTTTTATTTCTTACCTACAATTTACTTGTCTCTCTCTTAACGATGTTGTCTGGGTCTTCAGGCAAAGTATTACACATCAACTTGTCATTAAGTCACAGTTTTGAAATAGGACTCTTTATCAGTGTACCCACTGATAATTAAAGAATTAAAGAAAAATGCCAGTCCTCCTTTCCAAAGAAGATTTTTTTCATTCTACTTGCTTTTTCCCCCTTTCTTTCTTTCTTTTTAGTTTTCTTGCTGCTCACTCACTTTCCACAGTCATTAATCTCCAACAATTTTGAAAACAGAAAGAAAGATGTCAGGAAAATATGTTTAAATGCTAGCCCAAGTGAAAAGAAAGTTGCTGATATTCTTCCTTACATATCCAGGACAAATTTGTACTCTGCTAAGCTGGTTTATACAGGGTATATGAAGATGTCACTATTACTCAAGAATGTTTCTCCTCCCGTGCTGGTAACTGTCAAAATGTAAGAACTATAGACCCAGGGTTTCAAATTTGTAATTTTTTCCGTTTGCACTATGGAAGTGTGCCTCACAAAACACTACTATTACTAGGTAAGCTTCTATATGCTTAAAGACTAAAGATTATGTGTTTTACAAGAGATTAAATGCAGAACTGACGTGACTTGCTTTAGCTAGAACAGCAAAATGGAATTTGGCTGTGTCAGAAATGAGAAGTTGAACTTGTCCTGGTTCTCAAGAAATGGAGAGGGACAGGGGTGTACAATGAAAAGATAGTGATGAGGTAGAAAACTATAGAAGGGAGAAAATATGAAGCTGAGCCTTGTGTTATCATAGTGTAACAGTTCCCTGTATCTTAAACGGAGAAAGCCTAGCATTTGGTACTGTGCTCTTACTTTTGCTCGGAGAATCACAGAATTGTTCAGGATGGAAAAGACCTCAAAGGTTATCAAGTCCAACCATGATCTAGCCATACTACCCTAACTCTAACAACCCTCTGCTAAATCATGCCCCTGACCACCACATCCAAATGGTTTTTAAACACATCCAGGGATGGTGACTCAACCACATCCTTGGCGAGCCTACTCCAGTGCTTCACAACCCTTTCTGTAAAGAAGTGTTCCCTGATATCCAACCTAAACATACCCTGGCACAACTTGAGGCCATTTCCCCTCATCCTGTCATCTGTCACCTGTGAGAAGAGACCAACCCCACTCTCATTGTAAGCACCTTTCAGGTATTTGAAGAGAGCAGTAAGGTCTCCCCTCAGCTTCCTCTTCCGCAGACTAAACAGCCCCAGTTCCTTTAGTCAGTCTTAGCAGAACTAAAGTTTATTACCAGACAACAGACTAAAAAGTCAAAGAAACATTGCAAAAATATCTTGCATATTGAGTGTAGAGTGGAAATCACTTCCTAATGGCATTTTTCTTCCTATTGACATTCTCTGTATATACCAGAAAGATGTGTCACAATTCAGTAGACCTTTGAGGTACACAAGTACAGTTACTATTCATTTAAGAAGGAAATTTGCTTAGGTGCTGGATATTAGAAGCCTAGATTATTACTGCTTGGTTTTAATTCTATACTTTTTATAACACGTGAGATTTAATTACATTCTTAGTTTTATTGCATACTGAAAAGACCTTCCTCCATTAAAACCACTAACACTTAGTTCAAATATAAAGTTGGAAGTCAGATTCAGACATCATTTAAAATCTCTTGCAAATCCTGTGAAGCCTCTGCTACAGATTTTCAGCATGCTGAAAAGAACATTTGCAATGGTTTTACTATAGGTCAGTGTGAAAAATTAAATAAAATAATATCTCTTTGAATTAGTAAAGAATATATAGCCTTCAGATTTTTGAATAATAAAATATGCTTCAGTATTTTTCTCTCTCACTTGCAATGTTGTGGTAGGTCAGGAATATTCTGTATCATGCAGTATGTTCCAAGACTCATTACTTTACTAGATTATGTGTCAACGGTTTACGGGCTGGTTTGGCCCGGTTCCGTGACTAGTGAAGCGGAGGGATCTGCAGATCCACGCCTCCGGAAAAAGGGAACAGGGGACCCCAAAATAATTAAAAACAGCGGCAACGATCTGAGGAGAAACAAACTAATTTACTAAATATATTATCGGAATACAAGATAACACACTATAATACAATATAATTAAATTTGAAGCTAATAAATCAAATATAATGAGAGAGAGAGAATGTCCGAAAGGTGGGTAGGCCTCACCACAACGCTGAGGTGAGATGCGCAGTCCAGTTGAGCAGCAGGGAGAAAAGGGAGGAGAGCCGACGAAGAGCAGACAAAGAAGAGCGCATCAGGTGACCTTGCCAGGAGTTGTATCTCGAGACTCTCTGTGACCACAAAGTCCCCTGGGGTATGTAGTTCTTCTTCTCTTCCAGGCTGGTACCCAGAGCTTGAGCATTAACAGTTAAACTCCCAGTGCCCCACATGATGTTATGATGTAGAATACCGAAAACCAAAAATCACAAAACCATGACATTATGCTTTCCATTTCTATTTTCAGTTTGATTAGAAAACTACATATAAGAAGACAACGCCAAAGAGCAGAATACAAGCTCAGAGGTTCCTTTCATATCTTCCTGGTTATTTCTTCCCCTGCCATGCTAATTTTCAATTATTCACATCACAATTTGAGTCAGGTGCCAATGAATTTATATGTAGGTATATATTTTATTTTATATGCATTACATATTGGTTGCTCTGAAAGTAATGCTTCCTGTTTATTTCCATGGAAGCTACACCAGCTACAAAGAGCACAAGAACTGTTTGGCAGGGCAAATTCTCAATAACACTATTTTTCAACATAGTCACTGCAGTAGTTATGCATTTTGGCCATTGATGAATGGAAACCTGCATACACGCTTGTAAAAATCTGCATGGCCATCCTGAACATGGCTTGTCTTTCACCCTTCTGTTGCCACTGCTGAAATGCACCACCCATTTCCTCATTATCTCCCATCCGCTGCTTGGTCTCCATCAACACCCTGCAAGTGTCAATGAATGTCAATGTGTGCCATTTTTTCTGCATGGAGGAATTCAGTGACAGAATTTTGCTTCATATACACTTCCATGTCAGACACCGTTTTGTCAGACTGTCCCTCTGCTGCCATCTGTCACATGACAACGACATGTAACAGAATATTGGTGGGAAGATTCAACCTCTACTGCCATACCAACAGTGTTCGCCTCTGACTTTGTAGGCCACTTGAACAAATAGGAAGCATTACTTTTGAAGCATCTCTCATATAACATATTTATCCAATATTATATAATATGTAATATGTGTGAACTATATGCATATTTTAAATATTTTTATTGAGTATTGTATTTGAGAAGTGTCTTTGCATGCTAAGAAATCAACAACCACTACCCACAACTTTTCCATTTCTGTCATTTCTGTTCCTTCCGGATTTTTTGCATTATATTTTATATCACATAATAAATTTTTATCCAAAGCATAATGTAAATATTTAAAGGATCATAACAGTGAATACCTCTTAATACCAATTAAATAGAATGATAAGCAAATCCATAATAAATATTTTCCATTAAACATGAAAACAGGAAGAAGCCCTGATGAGCAAAAGGGAGATTCTGAGGTGAAATCTGCAATGCCATAATTGGATCCAGAATCCTCTTCTGTTTTTTGTTTTGTTTTGTTCATTCAGTACGCTACCTTGGGAAATGATGTCTAACTCTTTTAAGCATCACCTTCACCTTCCTTCACAGACTTTGGAGATCTGCCATCCATGTGGAGGAAACCTCTGTGGATAGCTCAGATGAGCTATCCAATCTTGTAAATCTGTGTAGGGCATAGAGCTAAAATTGTCCCTTCCATCATATGTCTCTCTTACATGTTAAAATATATCTCAGGTACTTGATCTGCCACATAGGATCTGTTTGCATGGTAAGCCATTGCTGGAGAAGGACAAAATTGAAAACATCCTCAAAAGGAGGTGATAACTGGAAGCAGGGATCTCTATGCCTATCATAAAGAGAAAATTTCCTTACTGTCATTTAAAGGCAGTGGTGGTTCATCTGTCAAGGCCTGTTACCAGAACAACTGGATGCTGATGGCAGTCCTCCTATAAGAGAAAATAATTAATGAAAAATTTATGACCTGGATTGTAGAAATTGCTGCTGGATACTCCCCAGATACATTAAATTAATAAAGCTGAAGTCTAATTAAGCCATATCTTTCTGTTTTCTTGCATGACTGGGACAATGATGCGAACTCAGCAGAACAGAGGAAGGGAAAGTTAGTTTGAAAGGATGAAGTTTGAAAAGAAAAAGCATGAATATATTAAAAGGCAAATGTAAATAAGGGAGCCACAGAAACTGCATGTAGAGATTCTTACTAAGTTAAATTTTGTAGAAGTTTCAAAACTGTACAGAAAAAAAACCAAAACATTTTGGCAATGAGGAAAGAGAAATGAATTTGTTCTGTGAGGAATCTTGATATTGAAGTGAATGCATTTGGGAAGAAGGTAAATAATACATGACTGAATTTTAGGTGTGAGACAAAAGAATGAAAAAATCTTTCTTCTATTATTTGAACTTTTAAACATCAGCCTGTAGACACTGCTGTATGTTTAGAATTTACTTTCCTATTGTCATAAAAAAGATAAAATATTACAGAAATAAAACATACATGGCCTTAGGTTTACCGAATTTGTTCTTGGATACTTATTATTTTGTTAAAACTTAAGAGAGAATTGACTGGAAACTTTTATCACAGTGGAATTTTCTTTTTCTTTGAAATCTCAGTGCTTTTCAGCTATCCTGAATATCACAGTACTGTAGATATTGTATTTTGTGTGAAGCCCTTTTTAAATTTCAAATATAATTTCATATTTTTTAAATCATAGAATCATAGAATTGCTCAGTTTGGAAAAGACCTCAAAGATCATCAAGTCCAACCGCAACTTAACCATACTACCGTAGCAACCCTCCACTAAATCATGCCCCTGACCACCACATCCAAATGGTTTTTAAACACATCCAGGGATGGTGACTCAACCACATCCTTGGCGAGCCTACTCCAGTGCTTCACAACCCTTTCTGTAAAGAAGTGTTCCCTGATATCCAACCTAAACATACCCTGGCACAACTTGAGGCCATTGCCCCTCATCATGTCAACATTGTTAAAATGTTAACTTTTAACAATTTTTAATAATTCAGATATTCAAAAACAGCTCACTGAGATAAAAGAATATCAGATTATTCAAAGAGTAAATATTAATACTATATTGTAATCTGGAATGCATTAGTTGATTTTTTTTCTTCACAAGAAATAATTTTTATTTTAACAATTTAAAATGAATCTTGAAAGTTCTTTATGCGTTTCTTGTGCTGTTCCTATGAAAAAAAAGAAGAGTATTTGTTTAAACAGGAGAGCTGAACTTCCCTTGTAGAGTAATTCTTGATCACGGGAAACGAATGCACTTGGAACACTATTTGTCTTGAATCAGGAGCCTTCCCTGAAAGGGAAGCAACAACATTTGAAAGATTTGAGTTCCCACTATGAAAAAATGATAAGAAAGTTTATATTCTCCTATATAGTTGAAAAGTTTAAAGTTTACCCTCTTAGGTACAAACTTAATCCTCTCTCATTAACAGAGTGATGAACATCTAAGTTAAGGATCGCAGGCTAGCAATAAATGTCATCACCAAGCAGTAATAAATGGATCTAAAAGTAACTTTTTTACTCTTTTAAAAAAAGCAATGAACCCGAATACCAGCTTTGGCTTGATTTTCAGCTCTCTTTGTTTGATGCTTACAGGCAGAGTTTAGCAAAGGAGCGTCACAGTAGCAGTCATGCTCATGTTCACATAAACTGGGAAGATCAGAATTGCAGCACAGCACATCCTTCTCCTAGTCCAGGAGAAGCAGTTTATAGGACATTACATTTTTAACTCATGAATCTCAAGCTTTGTTTTGTTTTGTTTCCTTGTAGTTGTAGCGGAAATACAGAAGCTACTTATTTCCATTTGCTCAACTGTGTTTGCGTGGTGCTTTTGTGCTACCCTATGATTTTGTGTTATTAAATTTTTGTCTATTTAAATGTTCAGAACATAGTGTGTTAAGTTATTTGGCTGATCAAGTAATGTACAGATAGAGTAAAAACGCATGAGTGATAGAATAGGGTTATAATAAATTTTTTTAGTGTAGTGACATATCTGTTGGCAATAAAACTACATATTATGTCTACTTTCTATGTAATTGCTCTTTGAAGTAAAAAAATTGCAGACTGAACTTGCTCAAACTTTCTGACACAAATTGCTTTATTAGATATTGATTTAAAATTAGAAGTGAAACTTGTGAGAAAAATGAACATTTTTTACTTGTCTTGACAATGCAAGAATGAATTCCTTACTTTTCTGAACTTCAGTTTTATTAAGTAACTTTCTGTAAGACAAGTTTCAGCAGATCAGCACAAAATTTTCTTAATTTCATTACAGGCTGTAAATTAAAATTAATGAGGCTGACACCCACAATTAACAATGAAAAATGCAGATTGTTATAATTACTTAAGCAATAACATTGCTTTACATAGAAGACTTAAGGTGCTCCACAAATTATTTACAAGTGTTACATAAAACACAAAAAATGACAATTTCAATTTATTTTGTCAGTATAAAAAACAAAAATCCTTACTAAAACCTTTCTCATTTGGGAATCTCTTGCCATGCATAATTAAGCAAATTTGATTGCAATTAAGCCTGGCTTCTACAGTGGAGTTTTAATTAATGCAAATCTGGCGTCTACATCTATAAGATTAATTTTCGTGAATTAAAAGAAAACAACAAAGCATATTTGAAAGAGCAGTTGTATTGTTGAAAGGATGGAATGCAAAATCTGATTATTTTTCAGTCTTCCATGTGGATAGCCTTTGACTTACACTTTAAGGAGGGATATTTTATTTGGTTTTGTTGTTTTGTTTCTCATGGCATTATTAAACAGGATCATAACAATTACACCAAGCTTCTCCTAAGGAACATCTTAAAATGTAATTGTATATATTTAGAAGAAGAAATGAATGATAAATCTAAGGAGTGAGGACACCATTAGACTTTTTCTAAAGCAGTCATTCTTGTCTCTAGTTTGGGGCCTACAATATCATGGGAGTACTTGCAGTATTTTTGGATATAGTTCAGTAAGACTTGCTCTTAAAACTTCCCAAAGTTTGGAATGACTTTTATTGGAAATGAAGACCTTAGTTTGTCTAGCAGCCTGCTTTGAAATTGCTTTCTTTGTTTTTGGCTTGTTTGTATTTAAATTCATATCTTCAAAAGAAAAAGAAAAACCCTACACAGGGAATTCTGTTCTTTCAAAATTGTCCTGTAAGAGTAACCTATTCTGTTATCATTTCCACATAAAAGAATTATTGTTTTAGAAACCTTATGACTTCTCTTGCTCTTTAATACAGTACTATTTAATGCTTGTAATTTTGTTGTTTGAGCAATAAAACTATCATATAGAACCATTAGTGAGAACAACATATATTGCTTTAAAAGCTATTATTCCTGTTGACATACATAAGGTAAATAACTCCTTTTTACATTCATGCTCTCTACAAGATGTCAAAAGTCAGGTAATTCCAAGGAGGCACTTAACCGGCTGGCAGAAATGTTCTATCTGTTGTGAAAAGCTTGTTTTTCCTTTCTTTAAATATATTCCGATATTTTATTCTATTGTTAACCACCACTGTTCATTCTTTGTATGGTCTTGTTTTTTAAAAAATGTGAATTGGATACATCGGGAAGTTATTGCTTTCTTTCTCATCAAGAGTGAGAATGCTGAGCCAAATCTGTGCTGGAGAGAAGATAGGTGCCAAGCTGCAATAGCCAATGGGAGAAAATGAACCACCAAAATACTTGCATGCAGACTGATGTGTGTGACCCTGATGTGAAGATCTGTGAGAAGTTAAATAATAAGCAATGTAATTTTTCTCCTAACACAATTTCTTTTTACTTTCTTGTCTTTTATTCAAAACTCAGAAACTTCCATCCTGCTATGTGAAAAAACATCTAAACTGATCATTTCCAAAAGTTACTCTAACAAGGGAATTTTTATTTTATATGTGTTACCCAGGAGTAAGTGCTGCCACATTTGGTTCCTTCAGTACAGCTGTTATTACGATTCCTAAAGCTACCAAAATGAGACAGTGAGAGTGCTCACAGAAGTAAGTCCAGCCTTACAAACATACACACTGTTTTTGCAGCAAACAAAAATTATGTAGGTTGTTTTGCAAGTAATGCCTCTTATTTAATTCCATGGAAACTACAACAAAGAGCACAATAACACTTTTGATAAAGCAAATTCTCAGGTACATAACACCATTTTTTTAATATAGTCACCACCATTAGCTATGCATTATTGCTAGTGATGAATAAGAGCCTGCACATTATGCTCCTAGAAATCTGCATGGCTGTCATGAACATAGGTTGCTGTTCACATTGCTGTTGTCACTGCTGAAGTGCACCACCCACCACCTCACTGTGCTCACATCCACTGTTTGGTCTCCATCAGCACTCCGCAAGTGTCAATGAATGTCAATGTGTGTGCCATTTTTTCTACACGGAGTAATTCAGTGATATACCTTTGTTTCATACACACTTCCACGTCAGATACCATTTTGCTCCTCTGCTGCTATCTGTCACGTAACAAGAAACTGTAGCAGAATATAGGTGGGAAGGTTCAGCCTCTATTGCCATACAACCAATATCTGCCTCTGATGTTGTGGACTAACATTATAAATAGACGGCATTACTTTCAGAGCATCCCTTGTATTTCTAATACAAAGCAGAATAACAAGTGCAACAAGAAATCTGAGCTCTAAGATATATGCAGCAGCAATTACAGCAACAACTGAATTGTCCCCTGAAATCTGAGACCCTCAGAAGTTGCTCCTTTAATTAAATAGAATTAATTCAAATATGTTATGCCTTGCGCTTTCTCTGAAGCTGCTGGTACATTATTTTCGTAAGAATGATGACCTAATTAAATAGATTTTGGCAGAGACTCACAAAATCTGCACTTATTTCATTCACTCAGGAAAGACCTTTATAATTCTTTCATAACTGCAGGAGAAAAACTATTTCTCAATACCTCCTCAATGTATAATGAACATTAAACAGGAAATACCAGCTTGATGTGCCTTTATTATTTTTCAGATGTTGAAAAGGTGTAGAGCAATACTGGAATTATTAATAGGACTTGGGTGCCTAATAGCCTTGGGGTTCTTTATAAAACTCAATCCAGAAGAGAAGCGTTCTCCACTTGTTTGCACAACAAGCTAGTAGAATCATTTCACGTATTTAAATCACAGACCAGACTAATTACTGGCATGAGAATCTCCAGATTTTCCTGGACTGGTTTCTTAGTTCTCATTTTGTTATCATTAGTATTTCTGATCTTTTCATTTTCCTCACTCCTATTAACTTTGATAATCTTTCTCTAGTCTTGAGAATTTTGATGTCTTGATTCATCACAATGTTATAAAACTTTCCAGAAAAGTTTTACTAACTGGTTGTACAAAGAAAAAGGGAATCACAACTTCTTTCTCTGACATGTGTATGTGTGCATACACATTAGCCTTGTTTAGAGGATGCTTACAAAACTGTTCTCCTACGTAACGGATATGGAAAAATGGCATTCCTGAGAATCCTAAAAGTCACTGGGAAACAAAAAATGTGGGAAGTAGAAAAAACAAACAAACCAACAAAAGGTCAACACCAACCTTGCTGATTAGCAATCCTATAAGACTGCTTTAAACACTGTTCTATAGGAACAAAATTATTCTGGTCTGCTTTGATATTGCCCTTTGGATTCCTTGTAGCTCCCTTTAACAAAGCAGTAGGAGTACCTTTCACCAAAGCTAATTCCCACTCTGGTGGTTAGAATGAGTTTAAGAATGAGTGATACAGGAAATACTCAAGCTGAGAAACAAACATCTCACAATTTCCAGGAGCAACAGATGTTTTTACCCCACATTCAAAAGCATAAGGAGAAAAAAAATGAGGAAAGAGGAATACTGGTTTCAGTATTTTTGAAATGATGATGACAATACTGGAATATTGCAAAGTTTGTGCAAGATAGATCCCATGAATGCTCACACATGAATAGAAAGAACACCATATACAACTCTGTCAGGATCTATTAAATCAATATGAGGCTGAAGATGGCAGTTTCCTGGATCACATCATTACCGGTGTTGAGATGTGGTGTCATCACTATGAGCTGGGGTCAAAACAGCAGACTATGGAGTGGTGACATGTCAATCCCATTGAAAAAAAAGTTCAAGACACAGCCCTCAGCAGATGGAAGTCTTGTGTGTTGTCTTTTGGCATAGCAAAGGGGTGATTTCAATTTCCGGGAATCTGGAAAAGTCATTAATTCTGACCACTACATTGCAATGCTGACTAAGCTGAAGTCTCCAACTTCCAGGGTGCGATCAGTAAAGAAGACAACTCTTCTCCTGCAACAGATAAATCCAGGCTCCATATCACTTAGAAGACTGTGGAGCACATTGCCATTCTTGCCTGAACTGTCCTGCCGCACCCACCATATTGTCCAGATTTGTTGCCTTTTGACTTCAATCTACTCAGGCTGATGAAAGAAGAACTGCACGGCAACATTTTCCTTGCAGAAATGCCATCATAGCAGCTGTGAAACAATGGGTTGCTTCCACTGGCATAGATATTTATGAGCATGGTATGTTCTTGTTCACTGCTGGAGAAAAAGCACAGCTAATGGCAGAGACTACAATGAAAAATAATGTTTTGTAGATGAGAATGGCACCCACTGACATTCATCAACACTTGCTCAGTGCTCACGGGGACCAAACAGTGGATGTGAGCGCAGTGAGGAATTTCAGCAGTGGTGCTTTCAGCAATGTGGAAGACAAACTACATTCCAAATGGCCATTCAGATTTTTACAAGCTTGGCATGCAGGTTCTTGTTCATTGCTGACAGTAGTTCAGAGCTAATGGCTGTAACTATGTTAAAAAAGAGTGTTTTCTAGCTGAGAGTTTGCTGTATTAAATGATGTTATTGTACTCTTTGTAAACATTGTAATTTCCATGAAAATAAATAGGAGGTATTACTTTCAGAGCAACCTATGCACCTTGTTTTGTATGTGCACTAATCAGAGTAATTGAAGTAGACAAAGGAGGTAGGACAAAATTGCCAGAACATGCTCTAAGCAATATAATGCAGTTGGAGAAGATGGGAATGAGAAAGAAATTAAGAGGATGGAAGAGGAAATTCTGAGGAAAATAGAGAAGGCTGAAGATATTATAAGGAAAAAAAAGGGAGAAAGTGAAGTCAAATATGTATCACAGTACTTCAACAGCTATTCAGGACTTTCAGATCAAAAGAAGCAACTTCTGTGGTTGTGTTTCCATCAGCATGACATCTTTCCCAGCTCAGTCTGGAAGGGAAAGATTTTATGTGTTAGGAAGGTCATAGGTAAGCTTCTTGAATATTTCCGCAATTGCATTAGTTTGTGTGGATAAAATTGCAATGTTCTTGTTTCTGAGTTAAAAACGTGCTTTTTAAGATTGTCTGGTAAATTAATATACTGGATTCTGAAAATATCATCATTTTTTTCTTGTTTCTTGATGGAACCATATTCTCACCATCTTAACTGTGAGTGAACCATTTTTTCCTGAGCTTGCTGGGAAAAAGCGTTGAGGTTTAGTCTTACAAAAGGATAATAACAGACTGTTACTCTATAAATTAGAGCTATTACTTAGCATTACCTTCTTTGAAAGTAATGTCTGAGAATTTTTATTTGTGCAGTTGAACATTTGCACAAACTAATAGTGTATTCACGCCTTTGAGATTTGCAAGTGCATAAGAATAACTGTGAGGAACATCTAAGGAAAACTGTATTTATCTCCAGAAGAAAGTTACATTTTAAAAATCTCAGTAGGTAGGGACAGAATATAGTAGAAAGTCATAACATAACAGAGAAAATAGTACTGGTGGTCTTAATTTTAAAATCTAAGATTCGTTCATTATAGGAACATTGTGTGATAATTGCAATATACTTTTAAGATAATTTCTCTTACTTCATTAACTATGAAGAAGATAATCAGATAATCCCATAACAAAAAATACAGCTTCATTTTGTTCAACTATCTTGCCCTTGTTCTTTTTTTTAATACGTGATATCTTTTCTCCTGATTCTTCTCTGTGCTACAGTAATTCCAGTTAAAAGACAAAAATGATAAATATTTCTTACCCAAGTTGAAAAAGAAAGGATTTAACTTAGTCCATTTGTTTAAGATTAGTTTTATATTCATTCACCTTAAAACCCAAAAAAGGGTTTTTATCACATGAAATGTTTTCTATTATTTACTATTAAATGAAGCATAATATCAATAAAGTGAATTTCAAATGACTTTTCCAAGCATTTTTAACATTGTTTAAAAGGTGTATTTAGGGGTTTGTACACAATTCCTGTGAGCGCTGTATCATTCAACGTTCCTTGCAGATTACTTTCGTTCTTCTAATAATAATGTGAATTGCCTTTACTAATTTGTTCCATAGAACTAAAGGGAATTATTGTCTGAGCATTTGGTGGAGACTGAACTGAAGAGAGAATGTTCTGGGTTTCAGCTTTGTAATAATTTGCTTTCTTCCATCACATTCAGGGATCAGAATCTCCTAGTTAACACAATGGGAAAGTTTAGAGCAGAAGGCTAAGTGCAATTTGCTTTGAAGACAACGATCAGCCATCTTGAGAAATGATACAAAGATCTGAAAATGTAGATCGTGATTTTGAGCCAGTGTTCATGGATGAAGGATAAAAGAATGTGAGATCTTCCAGATAAGGTTTGGAAGTTACTGATAAGGTAAATCTGTGCCAACAAGCATTGTAACGTTAATGATATTAACTTTACAAAGTGCTTTTGTTGGAAAAATCATTCACTATTTAAGTTGATGCTTATAAGCGACATAAGCAAACATTTTAATAATAATTTGAACATAGTCTTATAAGCATATAGAAAGCAATTTGGTAGAAACTTATGTTACACTGTTAAAAGTAACTTTTCTAGAAAGCTGTAGTTAGTTTGACTAGTAAAATCAGTATTTTTAAGCAATTAAATGTTCATGCTTCTAATGTAACGTGTCACTAGATGTCACTCTGGATTCCATTATTTTATATTCTATTTCCACTTTTTTTTCTGTCTTTCTATGTGTGTGTACTTTCCCCACAACAAACCCGAATAGACAATGTAAAATGTGCATGAATAACACAGAATTGCTGACTGAATGTCAATTTTCTAGTGTGTGACTTCTATTGATCATTCATTATTGACATGAAGGTCTCTAGTGCCTCTGCCTTCCTCTTTAAACTCTTTCTCAGCTAAAATTTCCAAACAACAGAATGAGAAGGCCTTGAAGAACGGGATGATTCAGGTCTCTCAGGATGTTTTACAGAGTACTTTGACCTCAGGAAGGCATCGGAGATACTTTTTATAAAGACTCGACGACTGCCTGGAATAAAAATTTAAACACTGGAAAAAAAAAGAACCTCCTACCTAAATCGAACAGCTTTCATTGACTTTTTTTTGGTGTAACTGTAACTGACTGCTTTTGGCAAACATAAAGGCTTTTTTGAAACAGTTTTTTAAATGTATGCATTTCTCTCCCTTGTAGCCAATAAAATATAAATAGCATTTTCATGGTGACGAATGACCTGCGGTACACTATTCTATGATCACGGTTCCAGGATTTTACTTCTTTTGGCTTTGTATACATTAATTAAGTATACACAATCAGGGCTGAGTGCAGAGGCAGCTAAATAAACAAATGACACTGTAGAAAGGTCTTTCTGCATACTAATCATATCCTACATCTGCAAGCAAAAGCTCTATAAATCGATTTGCTCTTTCACATCAAAAGACAAACAGTGAGGCAAGTCAGCAGTTCCTTTGTCAAAGTCACAGAGATTGCTGTTCTTCACAAATGCATTTCTACAGAGCTGGATTCAACCATTTGATGATTAGCATTATTGGCAACTCTTCAAAGAAGATTCATCAAGTAATTTGCAATTGGATTGGTTGCCATTTTTGTGATTTTACCCCATGAAATTGAACAAAAAATGATTGACATTTGAATTCTTACTTGGAGGACAAAGTGAACCAGCATAAGTAAAAGAGGCAATCAGATTCCCAAGAGGTGAGGAAGCTTCTGTGATGTCTGGTGATTCCCACGTGGACGAGATCAGATATGTCTGAAAATGAAATAAATTTTCAGAGCAGAGGCAGGTAGGAAAACACATATTCCTGTGAACATATAGAGAAATAAAAAGGCTCAAAGTACTCATTTTTTAATACATATTTAATATATTTTCAATGTGTAAATCTGGGTAGATATGCTCTCTAAAAACTCCATCCACTCATATTTAAAAAAAAAAAAACTCAGAGGAGGAAGAAAAAGTCTATATATTCACAGATTTCAGGTGAGAGAACTGCATTCTCTTCTATCAGTCACAGAGATGTCTTGGAAAATGAAAGAATAAGACAATGTATTTGTTCTTGCACTTAAGTAACGTAGTTGTGTGAGAAACTGCAAAATGATGTGATCAAGTGCAAGAACCATGAGGCCCTTGATAGCCTTACCCGCACGCGGATTTCCATTTTAATAAATTAAAACACAAAGCAAACTAACAACAACCTCTGTAAAGATTTTGTATTTTGCTTTCTGCTATTTCTTCTATCAGAAACATATTTCAGATCCCTCTCTGCCTGGCAGAATTACAAAGATGTTTGGTTACCTCCTTTGGGTGCGCTTCTCTCTGAGAAAGGGGAAAGGTGGAACTTAATACAGAAAGGTACAGGAAAGAGAAGTTTAAATGAGCTCATTTGCTGATAGCTTCATAGACCTTTTCTTTAGATTATATATAATGTTTGTTTTATTTATGATGAAGCTCATATTTTCATACCCTCATTTCTAATAGGTTTTTCAAATTTTTGATCTATAATGCCTGAAGATATTTTCGGACAGACTTGTCATTCATTAGTCTATTCATGCTACATACATTCAGGTAAATCTATTCCATACATAGTTATAAAAGCTGAAACTTGCAGAAAACTTCTGTCTAATATTCAAGTTCTTATGTTCTTCATTGTAAATGTTCCTGAGAATTAGAACTTTTACATCAAGGTAGTGGTATAAGTAATATGAAATACAAAGTCTGCTCCAAAAGTAATGTCTCCTGGTTTATTATGTTGGCCTGCAACATCAGATACAGCTGTTGGTGGTGTGGCAGTAGAAGCTGAACCTTTCCAACGACATGTGGTTACATTCTATTGCCATGCAGGAGATGGCAGCAGAGTGGCAGTTTGGTGAAATACCATCTGACATGAAAACGTATGACGGAAATGTGTGTCATTGAATTCCTCCATGCAGAAAAAAATGGCACCACTGACATTCATCAATGCTTGCTCAACACTTACGGAGATGAAACAGTGAATATGAAAACAGTGAGATGTTTCAGTAGTGATGCATTTCAGCAGTGGTACAGTACTGTTAATAGCAAACCACATCCAGATTCTTACAAGCTTGGCATGCAGGCTCTTGTTCATTGCTGACAATAGTTCATAGCTAATGCTAATAACTATGTTGAAAAAGAGTGGTTTGTAGCTGAGAATTTGCTCTGTTAAATAGTGATCTTGTGCTTTTTGTAGCTCTTATAATATCCATGGAAATAATAGGAGGCATTACTTTCAGAGAAATGTAGAATGATAAACTTCAATACAAGGTAGAAAAATGGGAGAATTGACTGGAAAGTTGTTAAAAGACAGCAAAGCGGTTTAAATTATTTTCCATGCTCATTTACTTTAATTTGGTGTGAGATGGGATTTTTTTAAATCAGGTACTTTTTCCTTTTTAAATTTTTTTTTTTTATTTTTTTCCCAGAAAAATATTTACCAAAACCAAATCAGTTCCTTAGTTGTAAATTTTCACTGAAGTCATAGAATTGCTCAGTTTGGAAAAGAACCTAAAGATCATTGAGTCCAACCACAATCTAACCATACCACCCTAACTCTAACAACCCTCTGCTAAATCATGTCTCTGAGCACCACATCCAAATGGTTTTTAAACACATCCAGGGATGGTGACTCAACCACCTCCCTGGGGAGCCTATTCCAGTGCTTCACAACTCTTTCTGTAAAGAAGTGTTTCCTGATATCCAACCTAAGCTTACCATGTCACAAATTGAGGCCATTTCCCCTCATCCTGTCACCTGTCACCAGTGAGAAGAGACCAACCCTGCTCTTGCTGTAAGCACCTTTCAGATATTGGAAGAGCAATAAGGTCTCCCCTCAGCTTCCTCTTCCCCAGACTGAACAGCCCCAGTTCCTTCAGTCTCTCTTGGTAGGGCACATTCTTCAAGCCCTTCACCAGCCTTCTTGCCCTTCTTTGGACCTGCTCCAGCACCTCAGTGTCCTTTCTGTACTGAGCTGCCCAAAACTGAATGCAGTACTCGAGGTGAGGCCTCTTCAATGTCAAGTACAGAAGCAGGATGACTTCCCTAGTCCTGCTCACCACACCATTCCTAATACAAGCCAGGATGCCATTGGCCTTCTTGGCCACCTGGGCACACTGCTGGCTCATATTCAGCTGACTGTCCATCAGTACACCAAGGTCCCTTTCCATCAGGAAGCTTTCCAGCCACTCCTCCCCAAGCCTGTAGGGCTGCTTGGGGTTGTTGTGACCAAAATGCAGGACCCGACACTTGGCCCTATTGAAACTCATACAGTGTATACATACTCACTTGGTCCATCGATCCAGTGATCCCCTTGATCACTAAGGTTTTCTGCTTTGGAGCCCTCCCAACCAAAACCACAGTGACTGACCGCGAGGTTCATGACAGTTTCTGTCGGTTCCTTTACCAAGGAAACCCTGAGATAACAGAGCTGCCCAGCAGCCCTGGGGAGAGCAGCTGAAGTGAGGTGGATGCTGCCAGGGCAACGGTGACTGCACCCATGCCCTCAGTAAAAGCCTCAGAGGAGCCACAATGTGCTGGTGCGCAGCAGGCATGGAGAGGAGGAGTCAGGGTGTGCGTATCACGTGGGCCATTCAAACGTGGAGAAACCATAAGCCACCCATTCACATGACTGCACAGTGAGGAGGCTTGTTATCTCACTGTGCAGTGAGTGATAAGTGCGGGGCACCTGTTAACGGGCTGGGAACGTGACATGGGCGGAGCCAGCGCTGCCGGTACAGGGCAGAGCAAATCAGTCACACCCCATTAAGGCTACCCTAATAGTGCTGGTGAGTCTGCTGCTTTGCTGTGGCTGCATCCCGGTGGAAAGCTACTTAGTTCAGCCTGGTTCCATGACTAGCAGGGCGGAGGGATTTCGCAAAATCCGCACCTCCAGAAAAAGGGAACAGGAGACCCCAAAATAATTAAAAACAGCGGCAATGATCTGAAGAGAAACAAATTAATTTACTAAATATAGTATCAGAATGCAAGATAACACACTATAATACAATGTAATTAGAATTGAAGCTAATAAATAAAATATAATGAGAGAGAGAATGTCCAAAAGGTGGATAGGCCTTACCATAATGCTGAGGTGAGATTCGCAGTCCAGTTGAGCAGCAGGGAGATGAACAAGAGCCGACAAAGAAGAGCGCATCAGGTGACCTTGCCAGGAGTTATATCTCCTCTCCGACTGCAAAGCCCCCTGGGGTATGTAGTTGTTCTTCTCTTCCAGGCAGGTGCCTGGAACTCGAGCATTAACACTTTAAGTCCCAGTGCACTACATGATGTTATCATGTGGAATACCGATAACCAAAAATTACAAAATCATGACAGCTACTGCCAGCAAAAATGTGGAGACCCAGACAGAGGTCCCACAATGAGATGCCAGTGCATAGGTCTATGGCTGCAGTGAATGCCAGAGCCTGGCCCTTGCAGGGCAGGGTGTCAGAGACAGTACTTCTGTAAGTTGCAACCAGCTGAATGATTAACTGAGCCCAGTGGTTGACCTGAAGGAGGAGATGGAGAGGCTGAAAAGTATTAGGGAGTGTGAGAGAGAGAGTGATTTGTGGTGCCAGTCCCTACCAGCCCTGAGATCTTGGCAGCCAACTGAGACTCCACACGAAGTCAATCTCCATCATCCAAAATTATTAGCCCACATATAGTCAGAAGATGAACTGTTAACCATGTCACAATTGTAAGCAAATCATATTTTTCTTTCCAAACACATTTGTTGAGAAACAATAGTGAAAAAATTGCTTCTCTAGTCATGACAGTGGTCAGAACAGTGCAAATGCTAGTTGAGTTTCAGAAAGCTTTGTGATCATATTGTCCAAGATTAAACTGTCACAAGTGTTAGAACCCTACACACAGGATACAAAGCACTTCCTATCTGACACTTAGTTTGGTGGAAGCAGTCACTTCAGCAGCCTCTCCATTTCCTCTTCAAAGAAATTCAGCAATGCTACAAACTCTGGATCTTCCATGAAGAGAAAATCCCAACTTTTCTTACTGGAAATCTTAAGTTTGAGTGCACAATTAACACCAGTATCTGATATTGTAACTCTAATAGCTTTTATCTTTGTATCACTGTGAGTTCTCTCAGAAAAGCTACAACAAAATTAAAATAAATAAAATGTATTATGAAAATAAATGAGTTCCTTTTTAACCTGAAGTCTCAGGAAAAACTCCCTGTTTATCTGTCTTCTTCCTCGCCTGCCTGTCTTGCAAAACAGAGGGATAGTCTGCTCCTGCGCCTTGAAGAGCAACCAGCCTTCCTTACCATTCATGACTGAATCCCAAAGAACTGTTCCTACTAGCGTCCTGAAGAGTTCAAAGTCCACCTTCTGGAAGTCCAAGGTAGCAGTTTTGCTGGCCCCCCCTTCTGATTTCACCAAGGATTGAGAACTGTATTGTTTTGTGGTCACTCTGTCCAAGATGGCTCCTGACCTTCACATCTCCCACCAGTCCTTCTCTGTTTGTGAACAGTAGGTCTAGCAGGGCACCTCCACTGGCAGGCTCTCTTATCAGCTACATCAGGAGTTTATCTTCAGTACTGTCTAGAAACCTTCTAGACTGTTTTTTCTGTGCTGCACTGTATTTCCAGCTTGTATCAGGGAAGTTGAAGTCCCCCACGAGAACAAGGGCTGGTGATGGCAACTTCTGCCACTTCATCCATCTCTTCACCCTGGTTAGGCAACCTATAACAGACCCCACCAGGATATCCATCTTGTTGTGCCTCCCCATGATCCTTATCCATAGAGATTCAATCTTATCATTCCCAGCCTCAAGCTCAACGATGTCAAAGATCTCTCACAGACAGCCACACCATCACTCCCCCTTCTTTGCCTGTTCCTTCTGAAGAGCTTATAGCCATCCATTGCAGTATTCCAGTCGTGGGACAGATCCTACCACATTTCTGCAATAATAACTAACGTCATAGTCTGCCTGCCATACAGTGGCCTCCAGCTCCTCCTATCTATATACCATGCTGTGTGTATTGGTGTAAATACACTTCATCTCACCCCCAGTCCCATCATCATTCCCCTAGGCTCATCTCTAGCAGGCCTGGTTTTATCCCCTTCCCTCTTCATATCTAGTTTAAAGCCCTCTCAGTGAGCCCTGCCAGATCCTAGGCAAGGATCTGTTTCTCCCTTTGAGATGGGTGAGACCCATCCACAGCCATCAGGTCAGGTGCCAAGTAAACCACCCCATGGTAAAAAAAAAAAAAACAACAAAATTTGCATTTACACCAGACTCTGAGCCACTCATTTATGAGATATGTTTTCCTGTTCTTTCAGTATCCTTCCCTACCACTTAAGGGATAGAGTGAAATACAACCTACACGACTGCTCCATCAGCTACCCATTCCAGTCTCCTGAAGTCCTTTTTGATAATCCTCAGGCTTTTCTCAGCAACTTCATCACTGCCGGCCTGAACTGTAAATAAAGGATAATAATGAGAGAGTGAATCAGACCAGGAAGTTTCCTAGAAATCCCTGAGTCGAGCCCCAGGGAGGCGGCACACTTCCCTGCGGGTAGGGTCAGGCCGACATACAGGGCCCTCTGTTTCTCTCAGCCAGGAGTCACCTACGACAATCACCCTTCTGTCCTTCTTGGTGGAGGTGGTCTTGAGGCATGGACTAGACTGCCTCACCGTAGACAATCTCAAGGGTGGGCCTCCCACCGCATCCTCACTTATCTCTCCCTCAAGTTTCAGAACCTCAAATCTTTTACATAGGGGAACCTGGGGAACCAAGGTAGGTTTGAATGGGGTCTACTTGTGATGCTGATCTGGGACCTGCTTCCACTCTCCTTAAATTGCATCCCTCTGCTCGACGATGGCAAGGGAGGATGTCCACCACCATTTGGGTGTATCCCCCCAGTATCTTTTTTTCAAGTTCAACAGATTGTTACTCCCCCAATCTATCTTCTGCTCACACTCTCTAGTACTCCTTAATCTCTCCACCTCCTCCATGAGCTTCATCACACTGAGCAGATCATCCACCTGCTCACATCTGACGCAGGTGGAATCCCTGCCACCTTTCACCAGCACTTACAGGCTCAGGCACTCTCTGCAGCCAGAGACATGAACCACCATATTTTTAGGCAGGCACTCTGTCTGAGTTGCCACATTCTTTCTTGTGAGATCTCTCTGCCTACGGAGACCATGGCTGGATTTGTCTGGGAGGCAGCCAATAGGCGAGTTGGTCTCCCGAGTGAACAGAGATACTCTTCCTCCTTGCCCTCCCTGTTCAAACTGCTCACACAAAATTCAACAGCTGGGACTGTTTTGCTTCTGTGCTGCCAGTTGTTCTGCTTTCGTTGCTATAAACACCCCCATAGGGCATTTGCCACCATCCAGGAGTCAGAGTAGAGGTAGAGCACTGTCTGCTTTTTAGCCAGTTGGATGACTTTCATGTCTACAATTGACTTGATTCAACTTTTCCTTCAGTAACTTCTGCAGCTTATCATGTGGGACTTGGTATGGCAGCCTTCCACCTCCAATGATTTCCAATATGCTACAGGACCCATCAGCAAATTGGACACATTTCATTTTGTGACATTTTATCATATAGTGGAGGCTCATCTGTACCTGACACCTCCTCTTCTGGTGATATTCTGAAATCTTTACCTTCAGGCCAGTTCATAATCACTCCTAAGATTCCTAGACAGCTGGGACTCCCTATTCGGGCCGATTGTGTGATCAGCGCAACCCACTTACTCAGGTGGATGATACATGGAGGAGACTCCCTTTGAACATCCAGCCCAGAACAGGCAGTCTGGGTGCCAAAAAGAGCTGTGCTTTGGTACCACTACCAAATCTGCCTGGGCCCCTTCATACGCTGCCAATATTTCTTTTTCAGTTGGAATATAGCAAGCCTTGGATCCTCTCTGTCCTCGATTCCAAAACCTTAAGGGGTGACCTTGAGTTTCTCTAGGGGCTTTCTGCCAGAGGCTCCAAGTGGGACCAGTCACCTGGTTGCAGTGCAGAGCACATTTTTTACATCTTGTCCAGTCTGGACTGATCCAAGAGCTTTTGCATGAGCTTTCTCCTGTTTAACTTGTTTAAAGGCTTTTTTGTTGCTCAGGGCCCCCTGTGAAAATGTTCTTGCTTCCAAGTCACTTGATTGAGAGGATTTGCAATCAGATTGTAATCCAGAATATGTATTCTCCAGAAACCCACCACACCTAAAAACGCTTGTGTTTCCTTTTTATTAGTTGTTGGAGTCATAGCAGTTATTTTATTGATCACATCCTTGGGGATCTGACAGTGTCCATCTTGCCATTTTATTCCTTATATCTGGATCTCCTGTTTAGGTCCCTTGACTTTACTTCCTCTTGTTTCAAGGCAAATGGTAGTGTTGTGCTTCCACCCCTGGAACAGTTGATTCCATGTGCAATAGACACCCCTTCAAGTAAAATCAAACTGTAGACTGCACTCTGCTGCCAGTGGAATTGAGAAAAATGCATTAGCGATGTCGGTTGTGGCTTACCACTTTGCTGCCTTGGACTCCAGATCATATTGAAGTTCTAGCATATATGGTACAGTAGCGTTTAGCAGTGGTGTGACTTCATTCAGGCCTTGATAGTCCGCTATTGATCTTCACTCTCCATTGGATTTTGCACTGGCCATATGGGACTACTGAAGTGTGAGCAAGTCTTGCTGATTAATCTTTAGTTCTCCAGTTAATGAATCATCTGATGAATGGGAATCGTGGAGTCCTGATCAGTGCGATATTGCCACCATTGCACTGTTTGTCTACTCCTAGCAACCCCAAAACAGAAGGGTTCTTTGAGAGAGACAGCTGTTTAATGGCCTACATCTCCAAGGCAGCTATACCAAAAGCCCACCAGTATCCTTTTGGATCCTTGAAGTATCCTCTCCCAAAGTAATCTATACCAAGGAGATGTATAAAAAATTACAGCAATGTGTAGAGAAACTGTAGATCGCAGTATCATCATATTTGTTTGAAGAAATTGGGTACAGAGTGTTTTACAGAATGCTGATTTCCCTATGTATTTTAAATGTTTTATCTACTTTTGGTGGGTGCTATTCAAATACGTGTCTTCAAAAAGAAATTCATCACCT
This sequence comes from Phasianus colchicus, assembly GCF_987193195.1. Taxonomy (NCBI): domain Eukaryota; kingdom Metazoa; phylum Chordata; class Aves; order Galliformes; family Phasianidae; genus Phasianus; species Phasianus colchicus. The sequence goes on from NC_143436.1 coordinate 157,771,171, forward strand.
CTGAGATCCAGGTTTAGTGTAATACTACGTAAGATCTTATGGAATATCATCCTTGGTGTTCAGAAAGTTAGTTCTTTGAGTATTATATCTCCAAATTATACTAGCATTAGAGAAAGATTGTTTTTATGAGCGGAAGTCAGGATATCACTCACATTAATTGGCTAGGTCATAAAGCTATGAATTGATGACACTAACTACTATTCTGAGGGGAATACTATCGTAATGGATTTTAAGAAGACATCTGATTCTGGGGATTATATTAGCCAGAGCTACTATTCATTCAGTCGCTGCTTGGAGATTATTGCAGCACTTTGTATTTTCCTAACTACAATAGTGCTAACCATTTTCAATGCTGTCTTCGTAGTCTTTGCAAACTCTTGACAATGTTTGCCAATCAGATGTAAAGCATCAGGTCATATGAGTTACAAATGCCAAACAGCTAGAATTTCCTTTGCTGTTGTAGTAGCTCACCTCTGAAAACCTCTCCAGTTTACCTGGAGCTCCCATAGAAAAAAGAATCTATGCAGTACCTTACTTAGCATGGAAATACAGGGGAATTGAACTTGGCGAGGGATGTGAAAAACAATTGGAAGACCTTCTACAGGTACACTGGCCAGAAGAGACAGGTCAAAGTGAGTGTACCTCCTTTGGTAAATGTAAAAGGAGAACTGGCTTCAACAGATGAAGGGAAGGCTGAGGTACTGAGTTCTTTGCCTCAATCTTCACTGGCAGCCACGATTTCAGTAATTCTCACGTCCCTGAGCCTTGCATCCCTAAACCTCTAGGTGGGGACCAGAGTGGTAAATCCCCCTCCCCTTGTGAGGACAGAGCAGCTCTGAGACTGCCTCATGAGACTGAATGTGTACAAGTCTATGGGGCCGGATGGCGTGCATCCCAGGGTTCTGAAGGAGCTGGCTGAGGTGGTTGCCGAGCCACTCTCCATCATATTTGAAAAGTCGTGACTGTCAGGTGAGGTCTTAGGTGACTGGAGGAAGGGTCACGTCACTCCCATTTACAAGAAAGGGAGCAAGGAGGACCCCGGGAACTACAGGCCGGTGAGTCTCACTTCTGTGCCTGGGAAGATCATTGAACAGATCATCCTGGATGATATGCTTGATCACATGAGGAAAGGGCATGTGAGCTGAGACAGCCAGCACGGCTTCACCAGGGAAAGGTCATGCTTAACCAATCTGGTGGCCTTCTATGATGGAGTGACATCACTGGTTGACAAGGGAAAGGCGACCGATGTCATTTACCTGGACTTGAGCAAGGCTTTTGACATGGTCCCCCATCACATCCTTATCACCAAATTGGAGGAATTTGGATTTGATGGGTGGACCACTCCATGGATAAGAAACAGGTTGAAAGGCCGCAGACAGAGGGTGGTCATCAATGGCTCTATGTACAGGTGGAGGCTGGTAATGAGTGGCGTACCCCAGGGGTCTGTCTTGGAACTGGGGCTCTTTAATATCTTTATCAATGGCATCGATGACGGAATCAAGTGCACCCTCAGCAAGTTTGCTGATGACACCAAGCTGAGTGGTGCAGTAGACACGGTTGAAGGAAGGGATGCCATTCACAGGGACCTCGAGAGGCTGGAATGGTGGGCCTGGGTGAACCTGATGAGGTTGAACACAGCAAAGTGCAGAGTTTTGCACTTGGGCCGGAGGGAATCCCAGGCTGGAAGGAGCGGTCCTTGAGAGCAGCCCTGTGGAGAAGGACCTGGGGGTCTTGATAGATGAAAAACTTAACATGAGCCAGCAGTGTGCCCTTGCAGCTCGGAAGGCAAATGGGATCCTGGACTCCATCAGAAGAGGGGTGGCCAGCAGGGACAGGGAGGTGATTGTTCCCCTCTACTCTGCTCTTGTGAGGCCCATCTGGAGTACTGCGTCCAGGTCTGGAGCCCCCAGTACAAGAAAGACAGGGAACTGTTGGAGAGGGTCCAGATGAGGGCCACGAAGATGATCAGGGGACTGGAGCACCTCCCCTATGAGGACAGGCTGAGGGAGCTGGGCTTGTTCAGCCTGGAGAAAAGAAGGCTACGGGCTGACCTCACTGCAGCCTTTCAGTACCTAAAGGGAGCCTAGAAACAGGAGGGGAATCAACTTCTTGAAAGGGTAGATAACTGCAGGACAAGCAGAAATGGTTTTAAGTTGAATGAGGAGAGATTAAGGTTGGATGTCAGGGGGAAATTCTTTACTGAGGGAGTAATCCAGTGGCCCTCTTAACTCAAAAACAGCATTTGTTGATCAAGATTTTACTGAGGATGGGGGATACCTCACTCCCTCTATGTTCAAAACACTTGAGGATACACACATGAACGCAGAATTTTTGGAAGTGATTTATGGCCTTCTTAACTCAAAAACAGCATTTGTTGATCAAGATTTTATTTCCTTGGGAAAAAAAATAAAATGAACATCTGGAAAATTTATTTCCTATCCTTTGTTCCTTTGTTCATTCATTCATTCCTTCTCCTCTCTGTCTCTCTCCTTGCTAGAACTCTCTACTGGTGTTCAGTTTTTACTTTAAATAGCCTTTTAATGTTGATGTACAGTCATTTATTTCTGCTTCATGAATGTTGCAGTGTTTACTAATTAGGTGTGGTGTTAATTCATTTTCTAATGAATAGATGTCTTCTTTCACAAAGAGCCATCATAACTGACTGTTGACTAAAATAGAAGTACAGTTGTTGTGAATACCAGAATTATCCTTCTCAACTTTTGCTTGAACTGTACCAGGAACTCCAATTTTGATTAAATAATAAGAAAACTCGAGACTGCTAAAATAAGCAAGAAGGCTTCGAAAAATTCATGTTTCAGAATTGAGCTCAATGCCTTTAGTTAACTCTGAAGTTAGCTGCAGACAGACCTTTATGTTCTTACAGTTGAGCATATACAAAGAATGGCTGCAAACCAAGTGTTGAAACTTGGGGCATGCCCATGATTGATGAAGTGGATGGCATGATGCCTCTTGAGTTGCAGAGTAGAGTGCTATGGTTTATGTGCTTATACATTTTTATGTACTGGTGTTGACTCTGACTCTTTAACTTTTAACATGCCAGTTCAGTGTATGGCTTAAACATCCTCAATAGCTATCTTCAACTGCAACCCATTGATTTACTTTCTACTGATGAATGGAGCTATTTAAAAAAAATGCTGGAAAAATCAAAGTTTCAAAGTCAACAAAATTAACTTGGATCTGCTAATGGAGCTACAGTAATGGGCAAAATTAGTCTTTCCCTCTGACCCCTCACACAATGTAGAATCTTCAGAGAATACTGTTCTTCTGTAGCACTTCCAAAGCTATATATATGTATATATATAAAAAACCTGCACAATTGTTCAAAAAAGTTACTAAATTACAAGTCCGTAAATTTCCTATTGCTTTGTTAACTTAAAATGACCTCATTACAACACCAAAGCAAATTATATGAAGATGCTTAATGTAAGAATACTTGATTTTCTAGGGCTTTTGCTTGTGCCTAATTATTCCAGTAGAGAGAATTTTCTTAGGTGGTCAGAAATTCAATTGGTAAGCATAAGTTGAGATGTGCTTCTCTCTCTCCCTCAAGTTCTCTCCTGAAATATTTGTGAATTTACCTGTTTCTGTAAAATAAATGTTCACACGTATTACTTCATTAAGCATAAAATAATACTGGACTGCAATATCAATACTTAGGACTGCAGCTCACAAAAATTATGAGTAAAATGATTAGTTCAGCTCAGAATAATATATTTGCCTGTGGCTAACAAGCTTATCTAATATCTTTTGTTGATATTTTTTTGTTGTTTAAAACATTTTCTTTTAAGGGGTACAGTTGATTAAGGCAGGTTATCACAGCATATATTGTCAGGTTTTGAGATGAGGTATGACAAGTTATTTGCACTGGTTTTTCTTGATAGCAAAGTTATTATTTGTTATATATTACTTGTTAAATGCATAATATTAGTATGTCATTTCTGGCAGTAGTTAGGAAATTACTGGTAGATCTGTACTGAAAATTTAAACTGGTAAATGTGCCATTATACATTATTTGTGAATGTAATTTTCAGTGCAGTATAACATTATTGGTAAAAGTTATCCTATTTTTGAATATGGATCTCTTTTATTAACTGCATTTTGTCAATCGAGTAGAATTTGTTAACTGCTTGACTTCTTTTCAACTATGGCAAATTTGAGTAATTAAAGATTTGTCAGTGATAGTAGATGAAAATATGATTTTATTCCATAGTAGAAATAGTATTTTCAATTATATTTTTGGAGTATCAACTTACATTAAGAATTTCAATTAATTCTTTTCTTCAGGTAAATGAAAATTACTTTGAAATAATGAAGACAAGAAGAACATGTTGTATAATTTATACTTTCACTTTTAGGATTTGCTCCATATTTATCTTTAATTTTTTTGTGGCTTTTAAATTTATATATAGCATTTGACATCCCAAATAAGATGAGCAGTTCATTTGGTGTAACAGTCTGTCTCCAACAGGCTAATTCTTTTTCTGCAAGTGGTCTTTTTAAACTCAAAGAAAGCTATACAGAAGCCACCATTCCTAAGAGTTAAATTTAAACAGCAGAAATATTACCCTTTGCCCTCCAAATAAATCTAAGAATTCTCTGAACAAGGTGGTTTTTCAAATTTCCTGTGTAACCGAGACTGAGAAATACATGCTGTATAATGAGAACTAGTAGAAGACTCATCTATCTCTTCATAGAAAATGCAATGGTCAGGAGATGTCATTGCAGAACCAGACAGCGTATTCTTTCTTTAAGTTAGATATATAAAATTGTCTATCCTCTTAAACCATTTTATCTTTTCTGTCTCTTTACCCTTGTGAGTTGTATTCATCTATCATCACTTTCTTCAATCCCCGAGACTTCAGGATTTTTCTTTTTGCTCACAAAATATCTTCATCATTTCTGTGTTAGTCTTTAATATCTAGCAATTGTTTTCCTACCCTCCTTCAGTCATTATAATGAACAGAAACATACTTTAGCTGCACATAGATCAAATATATTAGAGTCTTGTTTTGAAAGTGTTTTCAAAGCCACCGCAGAAAGGCAACTAAGTGTTAAAATAGAAATTTCTTAACCTTCACAGAGCTTACTTTCATACACCGTTCACTTCACTCACTAACAAAATCATACCCTTGTTGCATATTTTCTTTTTATTGTCTTTAAGGGGAAAGAATCCATCACCATAAATCTTAAATATCTCCAAAAATACAAGTAGAAATACATAAATATACGTAACAGATGCACAATTGCCTCCTGGGATGCATGTATTATGCATACAGAACTATCATAACATCCCTCAAACAATCACATTTTTTCCTCTGCTCCCTGTCTCTACACCCATCTCATTTTGGCAATGTACTTGGTTGTAATATGGACACTAAAATGTAACTAGCCCTGTAAAAACATATTTACCGATTTTTGGAAAGTACTTACATATATAAATATAGAATCAAATATATCCACCCAGATAAGAAAGAGTAGTAACCATATAAAGGCAATTTCCTTTACCCTTTGGCCAATTCAGTGAAAACAGAATTATGATTTTTGAGAAAGAGTGGTCTTCTGGACAAATGAATAATCTAATTCATGTGGTACAATTTCATAGATTTTTAAAATTTTATAACTTCCCTTTTAGAGATAAGAAAAAGAAATGAAATCTTACTTTTATTCTGATAAATCTCTCTAATTTCTCTCCAAGTAGGTAGATAAAGTCTATGATATTACTGCTATACTGAAATGACTCACTGGCTCTGAATTTTAATATACTGGGAATGTCTTTGAGAAAATTTCAGTTTTCAGTTAACAGAAATGACCTCAAAGTTAATGTTTTACTTTAAAAATTAAAACAAAATGCATTGATATATTAATCTTGCATATCACCTAATGAATGAAACAAGTCACTCTGAGTTTTGGCAAGCTCTCAGATAGATGGTCAAGTATTTTAATATCTTATTGGTTAAATGCTTATATAAAGTCTATTCCATTAGATAGGACATTGCACATCACTAAATGCCTAGTAGAGGAGCAATAATAATAATAATAATAATGGGCAATATGATAAGGTTTGGGCAATATGGTTAGGTTGCAGTTGGACTTGATGATCTTCAAGGTCTTTCCCAATCTGAGCAATTCTATGATTTTATGATAACAACAATTATTCAATAATTTCTGGAGGAAAATATACTATTTCTTATATGATGTTTTATTTCATTTCATTTTATGGACTAAAGGGGACATTGTATGGCCTAAACATAACAATGTTGGCAGATTAATAATAGTTCTGAGAGACACAGACCTATTCCTCAGTATTTTTACTTTTAATTGCAATTGATTTCTAAAGATATATATGATTTTAAAGATTTTGAACTCTGTTAATAATTATAGACATAATACAGCCTTCCATATAAGCAGTAATAAAAAAGTGTTCACAACTACTTATGGTGAAATTATAACAATTTAGCAAATCATTTCTAATTTTTGTGTGTGTGTATTAATATTGCATATATAATAATGTGTACGGAATTCAGATTAACTGTGTTTAACATTGCAACTCTTCTGCCATACCTTTCTTCCTAAGTATGTGATATGAACCATGACATTACAATCTTAAAGCTGTAACAAGAATGAGTTATGTTTGTACTATTTCCCATTCTCATTATATTCTTTGTCACAAAATGAATTAATGTTGTGCCATTCTCTGTTCTCATTACAATCTTTACCTTATGAATGGGACATCAGAATTTTAATGTCTTTTGTAATCTTTGAGTTATAGGAGTGTGTTACACTACTGTGACCTTGTTAATATTTTGCATGGTGATAGGTTGGCCGCACTCTGCTGCGTGTAAGCAAGCAAGTGAGGTTACATAGAACAGCCAATCAAGTGGCTTTGACAGTGGCTGAACAAAATTGTTCTACTAACCTGTAGCCCAGGGACCTGCATGCATTTCTGCTTCTCTTGAAGACAGCTCACCTCAACAAAAAGCGTTAGTTCCCTTCCCAAATATGAATCAAACGTCAATATTTCAGCTTCTGCAAATTGGGAAGTGCTCACAAGAGTAAAAATCTGCAGGTGTATACACTTTTTCCAAGTCCTTTTGTTCTCCTTTACCTTCATGGTTTCCACAGCTTAAAAAACTCTTGAGTGCACTGCTCCATAACCAAAAAACATTGAGGCTTCTAACTCTGTTTTTCTTAGATTCACAGAAGTAGGTAGTTAAGTTTTTACCTCTTTGCTGGATCTGATGCAGAGAGTATGTGACTGACACTTAGAAAGTTTAGAAAGCTTAATAAATGTGTGTACATATTATGCCTGCTTTCCATAGCTTAAATTTGGATATACAGTTAAGTTACCAAACATTTTCAGTTGTGTTTCAGCGGCTTTCTGTCTTTTTGGAGGATTTCATTTGATAGAGGTTTGTTTGACTGTGATTGTTCTAATTTAAAAAATATATATATTTAAATCATAACATAGTCTGCTCTGTCAGAACATATTGCAGAGTGCTGGAAAAAAAAAAACAACAAAAAACCAACAGTATAAATTATAAAGAGGTTTCATGTTTATCAAGTATGCTTTTCATGTTAGCTGATTCTTGAAAGCATTTTCCAGTTTACCCAAGCTAAATTATATATATGACAATGAATAAATGTAGATTCTTTTCTTTTTTTTTTCATCCTATCTTGTAGTAAAGACATGTTCATAGCACTGAGGAGATGTTATTAAATCTTGTTTTGTGAGAAAAATTCTAATTCAGTTAGGAAAATGTTAATAATCGTATGTTGAAGATATTAACAAGTAAATTGGCATATGTCAGTCACTGCTGAATTGGAATACCACCAACTTATTCTGTTACAGAATGTATAATTTTCCACTTAACAAAAAAGTAACTATAAACAGCAAATAATTTTTCACTTATGTGCTGCTGAAACCCATAACTACTAGATCACAACCCATTCATTCTGAGATATGAAAGTAGATTGGATTGTTTATGAAACTGTCATTAAGAATTGTGCAAAATCACTCTGACCCTGTAGAGAGTATGCAGATGAGAGCAGTTATTGGAGCTTAAGAATTTAGCTGTGAGTGACAGCAAAGAATACGGTACATATAATTCCTCACTGTTTGTACAGTATAGCTTTCAGTTCTGGAGTGGTAGTGGAGTGGTATAAGAAGCCCTGATCAGCAATGCTCTCTGCTTTTTTTTTTTGTTATTGTTGTTTTTGTTGTTTTGTTTTGTTTTGTTTTCCCTCTGGAACTCATCACAATTTTTCTCAGCATCTCAGAAATGTTAAATTAATGCATCTTTATAAGATTTCCAGTAAGGCAAAGAAATTTGTTACAGTTGAAACACTAAACATAGATAAAATTATTAGCCTGACTTGCCCTGGTAGAAGTATCATATAACTTAGTCTGTATAAACATAGCCAGATGCGTGAAGAAAAAGTCAGGGGATGGAACTGAATCATTAACCAGTTAGGAACATGAGAAGTAGAGAGCTATTTTTATTATTGCTAAAAGAATTTAAGGGAGGACACTGCTTTCTCAAAATTCAGAATGTGAGGCAGAAAATACAAGTGAAAGATTCTTTACTGGGAAAAAAGAAACCAACCAACCAACCAAACAACAACAACAACAATAAGTATAGATCCAGGTGTAGATTAGGAACATTCTCATCAAGAATAAGCTACGTATGGATAAGAAGTTTCCTTCCATATGTAACTTATTGCACTGCTATGTCATCCCAGGAAAGGATCCAGGAAACCCAAATATACCACATACATTTGGCTTTTCTGCAAGGAAATGGAAGGAATTATACTCTGATACACAATCACAGAACAACATTACAGTTTTATGAATATACATTTTGACAGCTCATTGGTTACTAAATGAATATCCTAAAATGTACCTAAATATTTTTCTTTTCTTTTTCCTTTGTATGGGTCTTTTTGCGTATTCCATGTGTACTCTCCAGTCCTTTGTATTTAAGTTTGTGTTCCTGTCAGCAATTAATTATAGAAAACTTAATTGTAACTTAACAAAGTCAAATGAAGACTGTATTTAAAGTTTACAATATTCTTAATCTTTGGAGTTTTTACTTCATTTGACATGGGTAATGAAGTTAGTCTAAATGAAGTTCATGTAACTCTGTCCTAAAACATTGGTCCTTAGAACATGTGAGGATGAAAGATCATGAATTTTGAAATTTGAAGAAGGCCCTTTGCAAGTTAAGACCATAGTTCTGAGATGCTTTCCGATTTTGTTAAATGCATTAAAGCAGATGATTTATAATTGATAGCTTTCAGCAGTCATAATTTGACTTTAATTTCCATACTTTGTGGTGGCCAGACCTAAGACTATTTGCTTTAGAGGAGAAATTCATTTTCTTCTGATGCATTTCTGTTTGCTTCTTAATTTATTTGAATTTATGACTTCAAAATCATACTCTCTAAAACATTCTTGGTGCTACATTTTTTCTTATAAATAAACTTTTTTCTTAATACTAAAATCAGTTCAACCGATGATTTTACTAATGTGGCTAAGATATGTGGTTCAATAGCACATGTCGTATTTCAAAATATATGTAAAGCTGTGGCTAAAACTGAAGTAGAGCACTGAAGTGCCAAAGCACAGACTCCTTCTGCACTCTAAAGTCTGTCCTTTTTCATAAGGATTTTTGTTTACATGATGGATAGCATTTTCTCTCTGACATCTTTTTCATCTGATAACCTCTGGCTTTTCAGAACTGGTGTGGAAAAACCATCATATAAGATAGGAGGATGAAGCACAAATGCGTGTATATACAGGAATTTGTTGTCAACTATCTGAAATCTGGGCTGATTGAAGGAAAAAGACCTAAACCAGGTAACAGGGTATGACTTCAGAAAGAACTGTTGTTTTCTACATCTCCTTTCTTTTTCATAAAATCAAGAAATGAAAATTTTCATTTATCTGAAGGGTTTATGCTTATATATCATTACTTCAAGCCACTACCACAAATCATAGAACAGCCCAGATTGGAAGGGATGTCACAAGATGATCAGGTCCAACCTCTCACGGGAAAAGAGAGCCTGGATTATATCATTATAGAATACTAGAATCACAGAGTCATAGAATGGCTTGAGTTGTAAGGAATCATCTACTTCAAACCTCCACCCGCTAGATCAGGCTGCCCAGGGCCTCATCCAATATGGCACTGACCACCTCCAGGGAAGGGACAACTTGTTCCATTGCCTCTCCCTCTGAGTAAAGAATTTCTTCCTAACATTTTATCTAAATATCTCCTTTTTTAGTTCAATATCATTTCCCTTTGTCCCACCACTATCAGACCATGTAAAAAAGTTCCATCCTACTTTAAGTGAAAAGTCACTTACCTAACTTTATCTAAGACATTATCTAACACTGTCCAATTGCATCTTGAAAACTTCCAGCAACAGGGATTCTACCATAGCCCTGGAGAGATTGTACCAGAAATTGATTTAGCTTTTGTGGAAAATGTTTTCTTAATAAAAAATAAAATGTTAGCAAAAATTTGACATCACCTTTCTTTACAAAGGTAATTTAACCAATATTCTGTGAAAGAGAAACTTCTCTCAAAAGTAATCGCCAAATACAACTACCTGTAGTTACAAGTATGCTAACACTGCATTTGTCAGCATTCTAGGGTGTCAAGTAAAACAACAAGTCTTATTCAGTTGAAATTGTGAGGGGAATTTAGATAAGCAGAAGGTAATTATCCAGGTTAAAATTTGGCCATAACACAGGAGCTGGCACCTTCTATCAAGAGGTATGTAATCATGTTGCGTGATTTTTTGCAAGAAACACTATGTAAAGCAGTGCTAATTTTAAATGCTCTTATGAACATGTTTTGCAATATATGTTATTTTCAAGACTCCTAGAAGACTCTCTGTAATTGCTTTTAAAATATTTCTCCAGTGCAGAGATTTTATTATTATTATTATTGAGAACATCCTCTGAAAAGCACAGACATCCTCTTCAGCAAAAGAGCCAGCATTGTCAACCACTGATGCAAAACCCTGAATCTGCTTTGACACCCCAGAATAAGCTTCTGGCAATGTTATGTCTTTCTTTTAGATGTTTGGATAAATCACACAGCTCAGAAACTGCTTCATATATTATGCCTAAGTTATAAACAAATGCTGCTGAGGTAAGGATATTTCTCAGTCCAATGTACTTTACTCACTGTTTTGAATCCCCAGACGTCACTTGGCTGCATCATTGAAATGTTTGCTCAAGGCTTGACTGTGTGTTCCAACAGGCTTACAGAGATCTTTCATGAGACCCAACCAAGCAGATGTCTATATTACCACTAATTCTCTTCTTAAGCACCTGCTTCTCTATCCATAGATGGTAAAACAGTAATGCTTACGGTCATTACAGGTGAGGGCTGTCCTCGTGTAACATCTTCAGTAAACAGTGCAGATTCCTCACTTAATGTGGCTCATGGTTGCTGGCAACTGACCTGGACTAAAACAGAAGATTCACTTAAGTGTACTGGTACTGTTGAAATATTCACAAGCTCTGCAGCAGGCTTACTGCTCTAATGGCTGTTTGTTCAAACTTTTCATTTGTGCATTTGATCTCCAGCCACACTGTATCTCTTCATTTTGGGTTCTACAACACTCAAAGCTTCAGTGTCTGCACCTAGGCAAAAGCAGAGGTTTCCTAGAGATGGTGATATGAGAGTACCACAAGAATAACACTGTGTAGGAGGATTCCCAAGGTACACAATAGGCAATAAGGAAAGATGCATGAGATTTTGTCATTTTCCTATTTTAAGGGTCTTTTTCACAGTATTGAAAAAATGCATGTTTGTGAACTAAATCCTGAGCAAAAGAATAGCTTCCCCACTCAGACATCTAAGTTATTGTTTGTACTGTGTTGTTTATTTTCTCCAGTTTTAAAAGTTAAATTCTGGAAAATGATTCATTTTGTCTTTCATGCATGGCATATGCAATGAATTGTATTCTGGATGTGTGCAGTTTCTTTTGTATTCACTATAAAACAATACCAAGATTCATCTAGGCATGTAGGCTAAAAGGCTAAAGACCCCCTAAAAATTAACTGTGGATAATTAAAATGCTATTTTGTTGTGTTATCCATGAATATATAATACCCTGCGCATTAAAACGAGTGTTCAGGATGTAAAGGATCACTGTCATTAGACAAACCTTAGATGCTGGAACTCATATCTCCTACTCAAATGAAGTCCACCACCAGTGTCTACTTCAAATCCATTGTGGCTGCAACGTAAAAGCTATCAAACAATAAACTGCCTAGGAATTGGGATACTGTCTAAAAACAGTATTTATCCAAGTCTACATCATATCACAACCACAAAGGATTCAAAACACATGAACTGCAATTTCTCCCTAACGAAAGAATAACACTGCTTATGTTAATTTCTATTTCATACTTTGGTTCACTTAATATGTTATTTGTGACTTCTTGGGATTTAATATATCCCTTTGATTGCCAAGTACCTTGCTTCTAGGAGAAAGGCAATGTAGGCTGGAAGTTAAAAAAAGAATTGCATAGGTGAATTAACGAATGCTCTTGTTCATGTGGAAGGTAGAATCACAGCCATGTAACAGTTTGTACCACCATAGAGAAGGGAGAGGTTAGTACTGATGACTATAAAGGTAGACAATTAAAATTATGGATGTGGAATAAACTTTCTTGTTGTATTTAGGATTCAGTTTAAGTGAATGTTAAAGGAATTGTTACAAGTTAAAGTTTTCTAAGAATATTTTTTGTTTGCTATGGTTTGGTTTTGCTGAAAGAAGAAAGTGGGGGTGGTAGTTCTAAAATCAGGTCTTTTTTTTGTGGGTGTTCTTGCTGCATCCAGTGTAAGGCTCTTACACAAGAAAGTATGGTAGAAGTTGGAATTACGCTGAAAGAAGTAAAATATCAGTGAACTGATGTATTCATATTTTCTGTAAGAAACATGCAATTTAATTACATTTATAAATTCTGAACTGGTGGGCACAGTTGGAACAGTCTGGAATAATTCTCATATGTGTCCCTTCAAGTGGGGAGGTGAAAAGAGGAGATGCTGGGCAATAGCATCATATGGCAAAATACAGTACCAGTTGCCACAGTTTCAGGAAGACTGCTACAGCAACAGTTTTTGCATAAAGCCATTGGCAACCAATAAATACATAGAAAGATATAATGATAATGAGCTTCTGCTGCAGATCTCAACACAAGAGACAAAAGAACTTAAAACCACTGGCCTAGCTCTTGTGAGACTGTCCATGACACTTGTAAGAACATAAAAAGAAAGCTGAAACTAAATGCACACATTATGTTCATCCCGGTTAGAGAATTTCAAAGGCAGTACACAGGGTTTATAAAAAGCACATTAGGAAATGATATGCTACAGAGAAAGTACATACACTAATATATGAGGGGAAGACACTAATGTCCTAGCAGCCTCCTGTGCCTATCCATGAACATGCAGTACTGTTGCTAGATGGGATTAAATATGCATACAGAGAAATATACCTGTTAGTACTGATAACAGGAGAGGATGTAGTTTACTGTTGCTTAGCAATTCCAAATATTATTAGTGTGCATGCACTGCAAGTTTATTTATGTATACATAGGAGCACCTACTGAAGTTCTAAGTCCTGGGCATAGCAGTCCTTTCCCAGAATCCTGAATGCTCTTGGGTCCCTTCTCATGGGATCTCTATCATGTGAAAACAACCTGAATTTTATATTGATATTTATTCACTGTGAACAGAGTATCACACTGAATCACAGTATCTCACAGTATTCTCCTGCGGAAACTGGCTGCCCGTAGCCTGGACAGGTATACCCTTCTTTGGGTAAGGATAGAGGGCCGTGCCCAATGGGTAGTGGTTAATGGAGTTAAGTCCAGGTGACGACCTGTTTCAAGTGGTGTCCCCCAGGGGCCGGTACTGGGGCCTACCTTGTTTAATATCTTTAATGATGACCTAGACGAGGGGATTGAGTGTGATCAGAAAGTTTGCAGATGACACCAAGTTGGGAGGTGGTGTTGATCTGCCTGAAGGTAGGGAGGCCCTTCAGAGGGATCTGGATAAGCTGGACCGCTGGGTTGAGGTGAATGGGATGAGGTTCAACAAGGCCAAGTGCTGGGTCCTGCATTTTGGCCACAACAACCCCATGCAGTGCTATAGGCTTGGGGATGAGTGGCTGTGAAGAGGAAAGGGACTTGGCGGTGTTGGTTGTTGCTTGGCTGAACATGAGCCAACAGCATGCCCAGGTGGCCAAGAGGGTCAATGGTATCCTGGCCTGCATTAGAAACACTGTGGCCAGCAGGAGCAGGGAGGTGATCATCCCCCTGTACTCAGCACTGGTGAGGCCGCTCCCTGAGTACTGTGTTCAGTTTTGGGCCTCTCACTGCAGGAAAGACATTGAGGCCCTGGAATGTGTCCAGAGAAGGGCAACGAAACTGGTGAGGGGTCTGGAGCACAGGTCTTATGGGGAGCGGCTGAGGAAGCTGGGATTGTTTAGTCTGGAGAAGAGGAGACTCAGGGGAGACCTCACTGCACTCTACAACTTCCTAATGGGAGGTTGTGGTGAAGAGGGGTTTGGCCTCCTCTCCCAGGCAACAAACAGGACCCAGGGAAATGGCAGCAAGTTGTATCAGAGGAAGTTTAGGTTGGACATGAGGAAAAAATTTTTCTCTCAGAGAGTGGTCAGGCACTGGAATGACCTGCCAAGGGAGGTGGTGGAGTCGCCGTCCCTGGCAATGTTCAAGAGGCATCTGGATGAGGAGCTACGAGATATGGTTTAGTTTGTGGTAGCAATAGTAATGAGAAGACAGTTGGACTGGATGATCTTACAGGTTGTTTCTAACCTTGTGATTCTATGATTCTATGAGAGTTGTAAAACATGCTGCTTTTCCTTCCACTTCCCCTAGATGAGATCACTCCTGGCTGCTGGAGCATCTCCCTTAATCCATCCTGCTGTAAGGCAGGTGAGTTTAAAACTGCAGCAGCCAAGGGGAAGCATTCAGACAACAGCACAGCTGGTTTGGCTGATATGTGGCCACTAAAAACACAGCTGTCCAGCTGAGGCTGTTCCTCCCTGTACAAAAACTTATCTGGAACAAAACTAAACCCCCCCAGTCAGTACCAGTCTCACCTGGGATACAGCAGCTATCAGAATCTTCTCCCTTCCTCTGAGACATGTGCCTGCTTGTATCCTAATTTGGAAACAACAGCGCTAGGTTGCTTGAGGTCACACATGCAGAGTAATCACAGAGAAATATTTTAGTGTTATGGAAACAGTCCAAAGGAAAGGAAAGAGAAGAGCAGATAAAATGCATGCAAATTTTAGTTTCATACACAAAAAACAGCACAGAAAATATTTTCAGCTAGGAACATCATCATGTGAATTATGAGCTGCATGAAAATTATGTGATACAATTAATTGATGTCAGTTTTATTCTGATTTGAGGAAGTAGCTGATGGAATATTGGTGGGCTTCAGGTTTTATCTTCTATCTAAACTTTACATTAATAATTTGGAAGAGACATTAAATTCATTTAGGAAACTAATGACAAGGACAGAAAAGTAACAAAAGGCATCCAGAGAAACTAGGATAGAAAACAGGAACGTCATTACATGATGTGAAGTAGCAAAACAAAAATAATCTGAAATACCAATTCAGAAGGGAAGACAGCAAGTAAAATAATTTTATGTGGGGTGAAGGAATGAAATAATGCCATCTCAGTTTTGCAGAAAGTACCTCATCACAGAGTATGAGGATAGCAGTTCTTTTCACTGGGACTCCACTGTGATTCTATCTAAGGCAGTGCATTCCTTCCTGGCTATCTCATTATCAGAACTGCGCTTGGAAAGAACCAAAGTAATTAGATAACAAGAGATTGTTGACATTGGGTGGCGGGGGTGGAAATTAGTAAGCTAAATGTTGGAGACTTAGGTAGCAGTGTTTAAAGGAAGAATATAACATGTGAAAAATGTCCTGCAATTTCCAGAGCTAGAAAAGAGTTGGCTGATCCCAAACCTGGCGCAACTGCACTAAGACTGGGGAAAAAGTGGATAAATTAAAGCAGAATAACCAGGTATATTTCCTGCCAATTGTCTCTATTAGGCTATCTTCCAAGGAAAGCTTTTTCACTTGGGACATTAAAAAGCGGATTGGACAGAAATTTGTGAGATGTATTGTTTTATATAGCTTAATAAGTAGTTTCTGTCACTAACATGAGCCAAATATATCAATACTGCATACAGTTCCTGCTGCTATTAGGAACAGGTATTCAAGCACAGAATGTGTCTTTGTGATTTTTCTACGACATCCTTAAACGATGTGCCCTTGCATTTACCATTTCCTATAGATTTTTGATCTTTTCAATGGCATGAGACTGGCTGTAGGGATCAGCGAATGCAACACTGCTGAGTGACTTGTATTTGACATGAAATTTCTAGCTGAGAGAAAAAAACCATGCTTGAGTATGTGCTGTTTCCAATTCACTGGACTTATTAGCAGTTTATAACCTGTGTTTGGTTAAGAATGTTCTCAGATACTACTCTAAAATGTTGCTAATCCTTTTCATGATTGTTTTTAATCATTGTGGGTGCATGCCATAAGCCAAGAATAGGCCAGAGGTTTAGTTTTCTTGCCAGCTATTTTAATAATTCTCTCTTAAATAGGAGAATTTTCAGAAAGATTTATCAGGTTTGGAAAAGGTTTTGATTTAATATTTGAAGATGGAGTTAGCCTCCTGCTGTGCTTTAAGCATTTGAAAACCTGCTGCAAAGTGGCATTTCAAAGACAGCTTAATATTAAATTCAGTTTGCAATATTCATATCTAATTGTTGTAAGAACCGTTGTTCTGTTAATAAGTGGCAGAATAACAATGTTATTATGTTTGGCTTTCACATGCATTTTTAGACCTTTGTTAAAGGACATTGTTCTTGCAAAGGCTTTCCTCAAAGCAAAGAAAAACATTTACATATACAGTAGATAAACTCCTACAGCTTCAGAGCAGGCCGGGTGTTTATCATCTTGTGCAGAACTGATTTGAGTGCTATTCTGCTCAGCTATTCTCAGAGTACACATTGTATTCTGATTTAGGCATTGGCTAGTCCTGTTATCCAAATGGCTGCGTTATGAAAATAGAGTGTTCAAGAATATGCAATGATATGAATAGGAAAATATGCCATTTTTTACAAACAGCATGCAATCTAGTCCTCTGTGTTTTCTTCTACAGCAGAAGTAATGTAATAAAGAATTTTATATGACTTCAGTGCTGATGTTATTGAGTGATTTAAAACCATTTTCCCATTGTAACTCAGCTGTTCTGCATTTTTAGAGATTGTTTTTACCAGTATTACTGAAAATATCAAGAGAGCTGTTGCAGAAGTGACACTGGCTACTCGCTTCTGTTGGATGGCTTTTATCTGGCATAAAACTATTAAGCATACAGTCATTATGAATCATTAATAGCCTGACAGCAAAGTTGACTGCAGTGGGAAAATCAAGTCGGTTTTATTATTCATTAAGACATTCCTGAAGGAGATAACTTTTCACAGAAAGAATAGACAATAGAATTATAATATTTCATACTTATGAATGTGGTCATGTGTTAAACTACTTTACTTTCTTATAATCAGATTTTTTTCAGTTACTTATGTTAATCACTTAGGTAACATTTTTATTGTATGCATCTTTCTTAACTCAAACCATCTGTAATGTCTGAATTTCTTCACAACAGTAGGCTATAAAAACCTTCACATATTAAATTTTAGTTAGCTTCTCAAAGGAATTTTCTAGACTAAAATTAGGCCAAATATGAGTTTGAATCCAGTCTGAAGACAATGTTTCACTTTGCTCTTCACATACACTTAGCTCTTCTTCAAAGAGAAAAAAATCTGAGGTTTTGAAAATGTGTGTAGAGTTGTGATGCAGAAAAAGTTCCCGGAAAATAATGTGTTCTAGTGGTTTGATGTACATATTCCAATAATACCAAGGGTACTGAGATATTTCACTTCCCCCCTCCCCCCCCCCCATTAATTTTGAACCCTTTTGCCATGGGATAGCACCAGTAACTCTCAAAGCAGACTACTGACCCTATAGTAGAGTGTTGTAGAGATATACCACATTCCAGCTCTCCTTAATGGTAAAATTTATAAAATTTATCTGAGATTTGTGAACTCAGCCTAACCATCAGAGATAGTGTGGATTCAGTTTCATGAACATGGACTTCAACTGTCCACATAATGTCCTTTCAGAAAGAAAAAATACCAAGAAATGACTTCTGTGTTCATACATGCACTCACTCATATTGTATTGATCATTGTGGTCCTTTTCAACCTAGGCCATTCTATGATTCTATGACTCTATGATCTCGATGTCTTCATTTTGCTGTTTTCAGAATATGAATTCCAATACATAAGGCAACCTAGAAGTCTAATGCATAAATTGTTTTGATGTTTTTGGTTTATAATAGAGAAAATAATTTTATGTGTTCACAAAGATAACAACAATAAACTTAATAGATCAGACTGCCCCATATGCATGCACAGTGTTTTACTCCTGGTTTCTCATTTGGCCCGGTTTCTGAACTTGTCCAGGAAGATGAGTTGACATGACTATGCATCAAAATGTATCTGAAAGGAGTAAAAAAAATTCAATTGTCCTGCCTTAAACACTAAATGGCAGCTTAGAAAATCAGCTGTTATTGCAGAACCCATTAGATTGTTCAAGACATTGTTCAAGACTAACATTTAAATGTGAGGCCAACATGATTGAAAACATCACCTGATGTTAAGGTACATTTGGAGCAATTAGGACTAATATGTCTGGAGTTCTAAGTGATGAATACATGGTCTCATCAAAGTGCTGTTACATAACACTTTAATATTAGTGAATATAGGTAATCCTCCAGTCCATAACAGGCTTCCTTCTCAGATACAGAGATTAAATGACTAAAACAGCATTACAGAAAAGCTGGCACATCTTAAGAACATTCTCTCTGCAAACGGGTTATGTTTTTTTACTGTCTAGTTTGTTACTTTAGCTATTAACATCTGTTGCAGAGAACTGAATCTTACAGATGACACCATTTGTTGCTTAAGGCTGTTCTGTATGAGAGATACCTCTGAAGGAAGTCTTCTGTTCATCCACCTCAAACAAGGATGCCCATACAAACACCTTGCTTCTTCCCTCCTCAAACTTCCTTTAATTTTGATCTCCAGAGTAGCTCTGTTCACTGACAGATAATTTTTCAGCCTCTTCCTTTCCTGTTCTCATTTTCTTGCTTTTGTATTGCACATTGTCTTAAATATTGTATTATGACACTACATGATACGATATTTTACAGTATGAATATTATAATAACATACCACCTAAAATTTCAGGGTACATAATACTACAAATATAAATAGTACAAAAATCCCAGTCCCACTAAATAGTTATTACAAAATATAGATGGATTACACACAGATCCTGACAGATCAGGGAATACAAGGAAACAACAGGACAATACAAGTAAGTATGATAAGCAATTTTCTTGAAAATATAGTGCAGTGTGAACTGGCACCTTAGGTCCACCTCTGAGATTTAAACAAAAGAGAAAACTATGCAGGCCTTTGGAGATGAAAAGAAATATTTAAACTTTCATTTAATAGAGAAGAGAGAGTCACTGAAGAATTCCAACAGCTGACCAAAATGATGAGTTAGGTAAACACATCAGTTTGGAGGGTCACACAACAGCCAAGGAAGCATTTGGTAAGATCAGTGGTGAGAACTTTTGACTTTGTGCATATTAAGGCAATGAGCATTACCAAAAGAGATGAATGGGTGGAAATTCTGTACATTAGAAATATTATGCAACAAGAAACTGCCGGACTTGTTGAAGACATTGCTGGAAGGTTAATGATACTTTATTCATCAGTGACATTGGGATTATGGGCCTGAGTGACAGTTAGGATGCAAGTATTCTTCACAGTGATTAGAAAGCAGATAAAAAGGGAGGGATTGCAAGGGAAGAATATAAATGCTATTTCAACCATGTTCTGTCATTGTTCCCTCTGCTGAGGTGAAGAGGCTTCACTGTCTCTTACAACTTCACAGTGTGCCTGTGACAGCTCATCTAGGACCCTCCATTTAATCATTTGCTTTATTCTTTTTATCTGCCTTTTTAAGCAGTAGCCCATCCCTCCTTCCTTTCCCACATTCCCATCAGAAAGCTGTTAAAGTTCTTGACCTCTCAGCTTCTCTCCCCAGCTGACACTTCAAATCCATTTGTTCTTCTCTCAATGTCTCATCCCATAAGATTGTAGAAAATAATTTTGAACTATTTGCTGCAGTCTGTACAATGACTGTTTTTAACAATTTTTTTCCCCTACCTGGACTTCAAAGCTTATTGAGAACTACTGTATAAAACATAAATAGAGGCACATGATATAAAGTGGAGCAGAATGTAAAAACTCAGAACAGAATCACCATGTTATTGCTAGGGTCATCCAAAGAATCTATAAATCTGGATTTTATATCTGCAACACATAGGTAAAACTGGGTCTGTATTTCATTTTAACCTACCTTCATTCTAACCATTCCTTATGCTAACTGCAATGTCTCCATCTTGACAGCTAGTTTAGCATTAAACAACAATAGAATATTTCATTTCTGTAGTTTACTTGTTAAAATTCATATTTGCTTGTAACATACTGAGAAAGACTTTTAATCATTTGCTGTCAAAATGCCAGGAGGGTTTTTACATCAAGAATTGGTAAAGTCAAAAGATTCTTTTTAAGTATTACAAAAAATTTATAAGATATATTTTCATAGAGTCTGGAAAAATTCCAATAAAATATATAGCTTGAAAAAGTGAGGAAAGAATAAAAGGTACGTTCCATTTTGCAGCTCCATTTCATTCCAGACATGGTGTGCATGGATGGTGGGACTGGGGTTAAGCAATGAAGACAGGAGGGTTTTCAGGCCTTAGAGAAGAGAGAAACTTGGAAGGAGGAGCTGCCTGAGATCAGCTCCTGCAGGAATCACATCAGAGGGGGTGCAAGTGGGTTGGAAATGGCAGCTACCAAATGCTGCCTAGCACAAACAGAGATGAAAGGTCTGTGAAGGACTGGGGAGGAGGGTGAAGGAAGAGGGAAGAACGGTAAGTTAAATCATAGTTCTCACTGTTGGCAAAACAATATTCTCCACAGCATTCTCTCACAGCCCTGGCTGTTTTTTCACTGCCCCTCAACTGCAATTGCTCTAAGAGATATATATTAAAAAAAAACAAGCATTGAAACCATTTTGTGCCACCTTTATTGTTAAAAATAGTGTTTTATCCATTCGTATTTATAGAACATCTATGCCCAGGAGCCTCTGGGCACATAACAAAATATAACTAAAATGCAGCTTCGTTTTAAAAAAAGCAACATGGCCCAATTAATTCCCCAATTAATTAATTTATTCTACATTGCTTTGAATTTTGGTCTAAGAATTTTATGTAGGACATTAAAAAAAATGGTTCCACTGACAAGACAGGTAATTATTTTATTCAATGATTTTTCTCAATGCAAAGCTATTAATAGCCGTATTACTAGTGGGGGGCCAAATTCTGCCCTGAGGTAAATCCAGTACCATTTCAGGGACTTCAAGGGAATTATTCTTTTACTGGAATCAGAATTGTGCTGTTAAGTGCCCAGTTATTCATATAAACAAACTAAATTCTTCCTTTTTTCTTTTTTCCCTTTTTCATTTTTTCCTTTCTTCCTTCCCTCTCCTCCCCTCCTTTCCTCTTTCCCCTTGCACTTCTCCTTCCTCTTCCTCTTTTTTTTTTTTTTCTTCACTTTCTTCAATGGTAGAACTTAGGCCTAAATCACAAAAACAAACCTGAAAGAGCGTAAGGGTATATTTTCTCCTCCAAGAAAAGGAGGATAAATAATCTCCTCAACTCTTCAAGAAGCACTTACAGAACCTAATGTATATACACAGAAACATAGACAGGCCTTGACAAGACCTCAGATACAGTTCACAGCACCACAAAAAAATGACATATGAGAAGAAAGACACAAAGGAAATGCAAATGTGTTAAAATATTTAATATTTAATGTAGAGAGATCCACATGCTTTTTCCTCCACCCAAATCCATAGCTTTGTGGACATTCGTTACAAGTACATAATTAAGTATAACAAGAAAAGCTTGCGTGTTCTTTGATTATCCTTTGGATACTTGGAGAAGATCTGGTGATCACAATATATTGTCAATATATTGTCAGTTTGGTGGTGAGTCCTCATTCCTGTAAAGGGAAGAAGAGCTAGGGAATGAGAGTTGATCTGCTGCCTCTTGGAGGAGGATTCACATCCATATATTTTCATGTGCTCTAATATGTTTGAATAAGGCCTCATTATCAAACAACAATAGTATTACGTTTGCCATAATTTACTCCCTTATTTTGAACGTGGATCACAAACATGCCTAGACTAATGTTGATAACCAAATGTCAGACCACAAGGGAAGTTCTTTCTTTCTTTCTTTGTGGTAGTAAACTGAGACAAATTGGCACCATCCCTTAGAGAATGGGGTTTAATATTTTTTCTATTGCACTGAGAAGCTCTGCACCGTAATGTATTATCAGGAAGTCCTGCCTTATCTGTCATGTGACAGACTCGTTCACGGCTCTCTTTTCAACTTAGCAGTAATAAAAGGCCTTTTTTCGTTGTTAATATCTTCCTGCATACCTTCAAAATATAAATAGCAAAGAAAGTCGATGGATTCCCAAATTCAAATTGGAGTGTAATGCTACACCAAGAGGAATTGTGATTTAATAACTTGTTAACTTGGGACTAGTAAAATTCATTTTCCAGTGTCATTTTAGACTGCTCAAGTAACCTTGAACAAATCCCTCTATCACTCTCTTTGCCTAAGTTCCTCATTTATACAACAGAGGCAATAGTCTGTCTTTACTTGGCACTATAAGGATAAGTACAAAAACATTATACAGCTCCAGGGGAAAGAAAACAGCATAATTAAGTATAGAGTAAACAAACACTTGCAAAAAAAAAAAAAAAAAAAAAAAAAGGAAAAAAAAAAGGAAAAAAAAAACAACCCAAAGCCAAAAACAACAACAACAAAAAAACCCTTAAATTCCATATAATATATGCTCCTTTACTTTTTAACTTGAGTGATTTAGAAATAGTAGACAGAATAAGTAGAAAACACATTAGTTCCTCTCATTTGTAGAATTAGATGTTATCAACAATTTTATTAAAAATTGACTACCTATTTAGCAGATCTAAATCAATGTGAAATTAATAAAGAAGTTTTCTTCTCCATTTATTGTTTAAAATCCACCGTGGACACTATTAATCAAAACTGAAATGCAAAGAAATTTGCCAGCTCTAATAAATTTACAAACATTTTAAAATAAGCAGACAGCGAAAGTGTATTATTCAATACAAAAACCCTCAAGCCACTAAAACAATAAAAAAAAAAATTGTAGAATGCAAACTATAATAAAAATAACAGGAGTTCCAAAACTGCATTAGCAATCACGATAGTCATTATTTTACTATAAATCAGGAAGGCAGTCTGTGTTTCACCCACTGTAGGTTGAATATGGTCTGCAATGTGTTTCTTTACAGCCTGTAATGGCACCACTTCAGATCAGAGTAGTTCTTCCTTCAGGACATTAAGATGTATTATCATGCAGCCCACCAAGACTGTTTGGTATCAAACCTTACCAAGGGAAAAGCCACCCCTGATGTATGTAGGTCACTGAAAATAATGTTTCTTATTTCTTTTCATGGAAACTACAACAGCTATAAAGACCACGATTACACTATTTGATACTGCTTTTCAACATGATCATTACCATCAGCTGTGCATTTTTGCCAGAAATGAGCAAGAGAGAGCCTGCACTTCACACTAATAATAATCTGCACCAATGGAGGTGACCACTATTGTTGTTGCCACTGCTGAAATGCACCACCCACCACCTCACTGTGCTCACATCCACTGTTTGGTCTCCAACAATGCTCAGCAAGCGTCAATGAATGTCAATGAGTAAACTTTTCCTGCATGGAGATATTCAGTGACACCCCTTTCCTCCATATGCGCTTCCATGTCAGACGCCATTTTGTCAGACTACCCCTCTGCTGCCATCTATTGCACAGCATGGAATATGGGTGGGAAGGTTCAGCCCCTACTGACATACCACCAACATCCACCTCTGACACTATGGTTCAACTTAGTAACAGGAGCCATTACTTACAGAGAAAATCTCAAAAATAAAAAGAAAATCCATTCTTAATGTAGCAATAGAAATCTAACAGAGGGTCTGCCACAGTTACTGCACAATGCTTGCAATCCAAATAGTACGTGGTGTTGCATTGGGACTGTGAGACATGCCAATTACTTTTACGGGAAAGATTATTATGGTACTTTTGTACTGCACAGAGTTTGTGCTGAACTCACTCTGGAATCTGTGTTGTGACATTCTAAAACATATTTGACACTTGCAGTATGGAATTTGATGTTCCTGAGTTTTTAATTTTTGTAATACCCATATTGTGAAATCTTTACTGCGCATCCAGTTAAACTAGTTCTTTAAGCATGGGTAAGTATGTACTGTGATTTTCAAGAAGGAATTCCATGCATTTCAAAATGAGTCTTGTATGTGTTCCATACAGTTGTTTTGCAAATAATACTGTAAATGCACAATAGAATTGAAGATAATAATATTTTACCACCCTGGAAGCTAATGAACGTGCTGTTTTGTGGCTGTTTTGCTGTTTATTGAAGCAGAGTTAAATGCCCCAACTTGTTACTAAGCTGACTGTGAGCAATTATGAGGGTTGCAATTATGAGTTACCATGGAAACTTCCCTGGACAGTAGGTTAAGGGAGATGATCCTCCCCTTCTTCTCTGCCCTGGTGAGACCACTTCTGGAGTACTGTGTCCAATTCTGGGCTCCCCAGTTCAAGAAAGACAGGAAAACTTCAAGAAAGAAAGAATCCTGCAGAGGGCCATAAAGGTGATAAGGGGCCTGGAGCATCTCTTGTATGAGGAAGGCTGAGAGATCTGGGACCGTTTAGTCATGTGAAGAGGAGACTGGGGCGGGGGTCTTATCTATGCTTCTAAATATCCAAAGGACAAGAGTCAAGAGGATACGGTCAGGCTCTTTTCAGTGGTGCCCACTGACAGAACAGAGGGAAATGGGCACGAACTGGAACATGAGGAAAAACTTCTTTACTGTGAGGGTGGCAGAGAACTGGAACAGACTGGACAGAAAGGTTATGGTATCTCCTTCTCTGCAGATATTCACAGCCTGCCTGGATCCTTTCCTGTGCAATCTACTGTAGGGAACCCGCTTTAGCAAGGGGTTGGACTTGATCTCCAGATGTCCCTTCCAACCTCTATGATTCTGCGATTCTGTGAAATAGAAATCATTACTTTCAAAGGAAAAAGTTGGGGATCTCAAATAAAAAGCTTTCATATCATAATCCATATTTTTTCATTTCCATTAACATTTATTTCAGTTGCTCATTGCAAAGAATTCTCTCAAAGTAAAGATATGGATATGGATTCTGGGCTGGCTGCCAAAAATGTAGGGTATTAGCAGATTGCTTTTTCCCTTTTTGCTTGAGACCCCATTCTTGTGAAGTTAAACTTCCTGAAACAGGTCCCTTAACTGCTTAATTCCTATACACCTTGAAAGCTTAAAGAAGAGGCATTTTTGTGGTGTTACCGCTGATTATCAGCCATACTAATTAAATACAATGTGAAACTTTTGAATCATTCCCTAAATGTCATTTTCAGAATACCAAAATGATGCTGCAATGTTTGTCAGTCACTGCACAGTTTCATAACTTGTCAATGAACAAAGTGTTCTGAGACACCAGTGAACTGATATGTAGAGTCCTAATTTGGATGGAGCCCCACCTTACTCTTTAGATAGGAATTAGGAAATGGGCAGTGAATGTGCTGCCAGACTAGTCCCTTCTACACCATAGGTGGTGATCAAATAGATGGAGTGTGGCAAACATGATTATGGTGGTCTTATTCTTGGGATTCAGTGCTAATATTATCCACATAATGCGTATATAATACAGTGTAGAATTTGCATGAATTTACTGATGTAAACTCAGAACCAATTCTGGCATTTTTTGCGCTTGACTGAACTCAGATAATTATTATTATTTTTTAGCATCTAAAAACTTTACACATCTATCCAAAAGTGCTCTTTGGTAGTTATAGAATGTTAAAGCAGAATTCGTAAAGACAGAATACTCTGTATCATGAGTGACAAATATGAGAGGGAAGATTTTATATCCTAGAGACAGCTGTGAATAAAGCCTTTTAAGTTCCTCAGAATATCCCTTCCTTTTATGACAGCTCAGAAAAGATGCAGTCTTCTATACTTTCTGCATCACATCTGTCAACTTTGTGTGGACTATCTGTATTATTTAAGACATCAAAGATGTCACTGGCCATATTCTTTCAGGCACTTGAACAGGCACCTGCACCTCTCCCATAGTGTCATTCACAGGATAGATTCTCAAGTTTTCTATACATGAAGTACCAGCTTCAGGGTAATGCCTACACATGTAGACACCATCATGTGGTAAAAATGTTCACTAACTTTTTCTGTATGCACTGCAAAATTTATTAGTGTTCATAAATTTGAGCACCTTCTGGATTTTTTTCCTAAAAACTGTTGTAAAGACAACACTCAGAAGTTGAAAAGGACAGTAATTATGAAAATTGAGTTCTGAATATAGGTCTCTATATCTTTGCTTCTAATTTGGAAAACCATGATGAAAGGATTTAGAAACTCGTAAGTATGTAACTTTATTGCAAGCATATTAATAAAATAATGAAAATTTTCTGGATCACACAGTAATTTCTATAGTGTTCTCCAAAATGTACTAAGGTATTAACCATGAACCAGGAATCGGGCAAAGTTCACAACAAAGGGACTTCTCTTCAGAGTGAAATACACTGTCATTGCAAATGTGGGGCCAAAAACCTGAAGAACCAGTTTTCATTTCCTTCATTTGTGGATAACAACAGAGTAACTAGTTCATCTTAATTTCTGAAAGATGAAAAACAAACCTTGACAGCCACTCAAGGTACATAAATAGAACATCAGTGATAAATTATAAAATAGATAATTTTCTTCAGTGAATAACGAGCAACAAAAATTAACCATTTCATTTTGTGTTGGTAGAAAAATTAAAAACGTACCAAACTAAATTTCCATGTTTGAATGACATAAAATAAATAACAAGCTGAAGCTATAAGTTCTGGGCTAATTTGCAGTGTACTTGTCCAGAGAAATGAAAGAAACAAATATATACTGAATATTCTAGTAATTTTTTTTTTTTTAACTTCTGTGTAGGTTGCTCTGAAAGTAATGCCTCCTATTTATTTCCATGGAAACTACATCAGAGCTTAATAGCACACAGAGCAAATTCTCAGCTACAAAACACTGCTTTTCAACATAGTTGCCACCATTAACTGTGCATTTTTGCCAGTCATGATTAAGAGCCTGCATGCTGCACTCATAACAATTTCATAACAATAAAACCAGAAGAAGTGACCCATTGCTTCACAGGTGTTATGACAGTACTGTTGCTAGGAAAATGCTGCCCATGCAGTTCACCTTTCATTTGACTGAACAGATGAAAATCAGAAGATACTGAATGTGGGACAATCCAGGCAAGGCTGGCAGTATTCTCCACAGTCTTCAAACCTGTATGGAGTCCTGATAAATTTGCATATGGTGCTCTTTCTGTTTCTATGTTAGCATTTTTGGGACCCATGTACCGCAGACTTTGGGATATTCCAATGTTACCACCATCATTTCCAGTGCACTGAAGATGATATTCAACTCTGTACACAGTTCCCTGGTTGTAATACACTGGTTCTGATCCGGATGCTTTTCATTTCTTTGTATGATAGCTGTGCATTCCCATCCGGAATGTAGCTCATCTTTCACATCGCTATCATCACTGTTGAAACACACCACCAATTGCCTCACTGTTCTCACCACCACTGTTTGGTCTCCATAAATGTTCAGCAAGCATCGATGAATGTCAATGAGTGCAATTGCTAGGGAAATTATAAGTACATATATGTCAATAAACGGTGTATACTTCATAAATGTAAACCTCAGGGTGCTTTTGCACTTGAAGCAAACTATAGTTAAAGAATTTGTGCTTCTAAAATATTTTTCTTTTCAAGTTTGTGGATTATATTTCACTTAAATGACAGTCAATACACTACTTTTCAACAGCATTATTTTAGTATATAAAATCTGCCTTAGTTTTGTCTCTTACTACAGTATGGTTGTGTTGTAATCAATATAACCTGGAGAAATGTGGTCTATGTTCTGAAAGTGTATACCTATAACCGTTTCAACGCAAAGCTTTGCTCACTGAAGGAGACAATTTCTATAATACATACATAAACATGAATAATGCATTTTTATGATTTATTTACTACTCTTGCGCATTCCTGTTTAAGCATGTTTGAAGAATAAGAACCAGAAAACTCACCCTCTCTCACAAGAACAGAGGTTTCAGAGGAAGGAGAGGAACACAATTTTTTTTTGTGACCTAGTGGACAGCCTAGTACCATCTTTGTCAAAAGCCTTTTGTATATTCTCACTGAAGCTTATGACTTCCAAAGCAATGTCTCAGTATGCAAATGTATCTAGAAGCTGTAGGAGCTTCCAGTTGCAAAGATATTTCATGTTTCATAACATTTTACAAACATTACAAAGTTTTTTTGAATGAATATCAAGGGGTCAGATGAAACTTGACCGATCACTGATATCCAATAATTTTCATCAGAAGTACTTAGGCAATATTTAATTTTTTTTCCTCTGTCCACTTCACCTCCTTTTGGCAAAATAAATAAATAAATAAAAATTCATTATTCTTATCAAATGCCAATTCAAAAAATGACTGAGTAGAAGATGAACACACATCTCCACTTTTAAAAATTTATTTATTTATTTATTTATTTATTTATTTATTCAGAGCTGGCCACTCCATTACTTATAAACTGTGAATAAAACCATAAAAGTTACCTGGTACTAAGTGGCCTACATCAGTTATGTCTTAAATAAGGCAGACCTTGAAAACCCACGAGTGTTTAAATACCTATGATTTGAGTGCAGGCAGAAGAGAAATGAGGCTTTCAACTCCATTACAAATTTTTGGTTCTATCTTTTTTCTCTGAGGAAACCTGCCTGGTAGCTCTCCTACTACTGTCTTATCCCCCTAGCCTGGATATATATTTCTTTAAAACCATAACATAAAAGACAAGCTTCCTCAATTTTCCATGGTCCAAGACACTAGAGGATTTATAACTATTTAAATCCATCCAACTAAATGTTGACACACTCAGTGTTGCTTGTTGCTTCCTACTGAAGTCAAGAGCTATGGTTATGTTGATGTGGATCTAGTGCAATATGGAGGTCAGTCCCCCAAGTATCCCCACTTATTATGTTTTGGGTCCATTTGCAATATGGTATGATGTGAACAAGCCAGAGACCATTCAGAGGCAACTCAGAACTTCAGCTAAAGTATACGTCAAACACACTCTTTAGATAGACATATTTTTGTATTCATGTTGAGGAAATATAGTAAAGGTCTTCAGATTAAGGCCAATCACAAGGGGAGACACCTAGACTTCAAGTAGGGAGCTTCCAGCAAAAACTGCTCTGATCTACTTAGCTGCTCCTGTTGTGATGAACTCCTGAATAAAATGAACACAGGCAAGAGGAGTTTTGACATGTTCCTTTGGACGACCACCTTGTATTTGGGAAGCCAAACAAACCGTTATTTTCAGAAATCAGAACAGATTTGTTAAATGATACAAAATAAATTTGTTTTGGAACCTGCAAAAATTGCAGAGCTGTTCAAAACACACATTGTTTTCAGAAGATGACTGATTTATATATCGCACAAATTAGAAATCCCTTACTTTATTCAATTTCTATAGGGCTCATATAGGTTCACTGTATGTAGAACATGAGTGCTAAAGGTGAGGGGAATTTTTCTCTTGCTAATGTTTTCCTATTGATATGCCTCCTTTTATGCTTCCTTCAGCGTACTGCCTAAGGCTTACTGTAGTGAAGAGCTGTGCTCTAATGCACATGAAGAGTCATCTGCACGTCTCTCTCTGTGGTGGCTGCTGCTTTTTTTCATGCTCACTTGTAGCATTCATCCATTCACAGCTCTGAAAATGCAGTGCTTTAAAGATCCTCAGAGTGGAGCTCAACCACAGCCTACCAGAATCAGGCTCAGGCACTAGCACCTTGGTGCAAGGTCACTAGAATTCCCTCCCTCTTTTTTTCTGTTTTATCCCAATGGGAATTCAACAATACAATCTTGAGTGGAGTGTTCAGACTATGCCATTAGCTTATTGAGTAACTGCACCTGCTTTTAAACTTTAATGATGCATTTTTAATATGATAAATGTATTATACTTCAATGGTTTTATATGCAGGTCGAATAAACTATGAGATTTGTTACTCTTCAAATATTACTTTCCAAAGAACAGCCTTATAATTGTATAGCTTATGTAGTTGCACATGTGCCTGGTAGTTTGAAAATTACTGTGGTTCGGTGCCAGTGAGCACAAGTTACTTTTGACTGCAAATAGGTAGTTAAGTTTTTTGAGAACTTGAGGGCAAAATCACCTAGAATGAGGTTTGGAAAAATCAGAGAATTTAGTTTATATGGCCAATGGGGGATGGGGAGGAGATTTTTCTGTTTGTTGGTTACAGCAGGATTCAGTAAAAAATTTCCAGTGTTTCATTTGAATGGATTAGTTGGAATACATTTCTGATATATATAAGGTTCTCTTGTACTAGACAGATTCTGAAGAAAGAATTTGAAAACTATGATAATTTTTTAAAATTTTATTTTACAGAGAGAAGCAATGAGCAATAAAATATATACTTATTAACGTAACTGACAAGTTATATACATCAACATAATACTGAGATGTAAGATAAAAAATAGAGTTTTGCTCAGGAAAGTTATGCCTGTTAACTTTGTCTTTTAACTATGTCTTTGTGTAATTTGTTTCATTACTTTACTTCAAGTGAAGAGTACTTGGCTTAGGAAATATTCCCAAATAATTTCACGGAATAGTTTGTTCACTTATTACAGAGCAAATACATTCTAGCACAATTTTCTCCACCCTGCCTTGTCAGATTTATTAATGCTGACCTGCAGTGCTTCTACATGGTTAAAATGAGTTGTTTGGACTTACTGCTGATTCTCAGCTGCAGATTTTCTCTTAAGAAATTTAATAAATGCACCACAGGGATAAAAGTGCTTAGTTCTGGACACTTATCTTCAATAAATTAAACCGAGACCAGAAGCCCAGTATTGTTTTAGAACAGTGAGTTCCAGGTTTGGTTATTTTGTTTGTTTTGGTATGTTTTAATAAGATTAATTACCTTTTGTCTAGGCTGATTCTTTTCTTCATTCCAGTGGCTAACAAGGAATGGACAGTCACTGAATTACCTGAGCAAGAGATAATATCTAGGAATATTATCCAGCTGGCAAAGAACTAATGTTACTGTTTTACACCAGCCTCCAGGCAGAAATGGAGTCAAACATCTGTCACATTGCAGCATTTTTCATCTGGCTAATGGCCTGTTGGCCCTTTGTGCCAACTAGTGTAACCACAGCCTACTTTAAACTATTTCAAACTTCTTCAAGAATTAAAGGGTCTTAACCAGGCCTTAGTTTTTGCCTTTCCACTATTCTCCATCAGCAATGGCTACAATGGAAAATACTTCAATAGTAATAAACCTTTCCTTTTTCTCTTTTCCTTCTTCCTTCCCTCCCCCTCCCTACTCTTTCCTCCCTTTCCTTTCCTTTTGAATGGATATAAAATCTCTGCCAGAAAATATCTGGACTCATTTGCATCTCCAGTGGTTGAACATTTAACTTTTCGTTAAAGCCTATGAGATAAATCATCTCTTCAGTCACAGCTTATTATAAGAATAACCACAAATGCAGCCCATTTGTTTACCATCAGGTGCTTCCTTAGGATAAGAGCAGACATATCCTTCTTAAAGGGTGGCTGACCAAAATTGCACTCAGTGGCACTTGTTCAAATTGGTCATACCTTGGTCATACCCTATCTCTTGTTCCTCTGTCTGTAAATGATGCTTTCCTACTTAGGCTTAGAGGTCTGGCCCATACTATTTGAGCTCTAAACACAAATAAAACTCAAAAAATACAAATTTCTATTAGTTGAAGTTTAATTCTAACACATCATGAGCAATTTGCAATAGGAGTTGGTTTGATCTATCTGTGACATTGGATTAATTCTCTTTAAAACATGTTTCTGGAAATTTTCAACTGGAAGACTGTATATAGATCAGAGATGTGAGTTTGCTTTCATTCCTGAGAGTTATTTAGTGATATTTTTCATTAGGAAAACTGAAACTAGATTCCACAAACCACTAATAACAGTTAAAGTCACCTTCTTGCAGGGTTGGAGTAAATTAATTTGGGGCAAGGGAACCTGTGAAATTATCACAGAATTTCTTCCTTCAAAAGTTTGGATGTGATATAAGTCTGTTTTCATAAGGCAGCCTTTATATTTTCACAGTACTAATGAATGAGTGCTTAATTGCCACAGTGAGGCTGTCTGGGGTTACTTCCCAGCAGAGCCTTTTACCAAGGCCAGCTGGAATTCTGCTTGTATTCTACTGTTGATAAATGGAGAGTGCTGGTGTTAAACACAAGTAAATAAGAGCCCTCCACACCAGAAAATGTGGAGTTCAAGAAATATGTAGTGCCCTCCTGAAGTCAAACAATTTTCTTCAAAGTTGACAGTGGATCAATACAGTATCTTCTGATATATCCATAAGAAATAACCAGCTGTGTCCGATGTAACTGGCTACCAAATATCACCATTTTCCCAGAAAAGCAATTGTAACTGCTTTTCCCTGACATTAGAAATCAGTCTGCATTTTTCCTCCAGAAAATCTTGAAGTGTCCCTTAATGGATTGGATACGTTCACTGGTTTTAAGGCAAAGTGAACTGCTGGGATTTCCAAAACAAGAACGTGCCAGAAAGTTTGAAAGTGGCCATGCTGAAAGCTGTTTCTCAGGCCTCTTTTCTGCAAGATAAGAAGCATATTATAGTTCTCCTTATTATAAGCCAAAATATTTTCTCTTTTTTCTCAAAATGGAAAATAGTGTCTTTGAGATCTTGTAGACACTGAACAGCTGGGATTTACACAACTAGGCCTAAATCTTCTATTCCTGATTTCCTGGCTTGTCAGTTGACTAATCTATTTTAAAATTTTCTTAGAGAAGAGTTTCTGGATAGTCTGATAACCCTTGAGTGGGAGGGGAACATTCATGTTTCCCGGCCTTCTGCAGCACAGGGCATTCAAACTCTGAGAGGTGCCTGTAATCTGAGTAGGAAATGCCAGGAGGGGTCCTTTGCCATCTATACTCCATCTCTGTCTCAGGCTGGTGGGCATATGTTACTCAGATGTGCAGGTGCAATGTGTTTGTGTCTCAGTTCATAGTATCTGAAACGATTGTAAATCTTTGTGACGGCTCTCTACAGTGGTATTTACATGAAAAAAAATGAGGGGTTTTGAAATGAGATCATGTTACATTTTTAAAAGAGCAAGATCTATTGAGATGATACTGGAGGACTAGATAAGGTAGAGGGAGATGAATCTGATGCAGATTTGCCAGTTTTGTCTGCTGAACTGTCCCTAGAAGAATCCAGCCTTTGCCTGTGAGAGCTAGTTGAAGTTGCGTAAGACCATGGCGGGGGAAAATAAACAACTAAAATGAGTGATTGGAGAGCATTTGAATTGTTTTCCTTCTCAACTATTTCACTGCAATATAAGTATTCCAATCAACACGTGACTCTAAGGCTGCCCAGAAATTGCAGTCCATGAGTCTTACTTTCAGTCAATGAATGCAGGTGCAAAACTTGCAAGATACTACTTTTGGAAAAGCACGTACTGATGTTTATACAATTATATGCTTATCAGAATGTATTATTCATAGATAATTTTGAAAATTTGGAATTTGTGTTCTTTAGAATCATGTAATCATACAATTGCTCAGGTAGGAAAAGATCTTGAAGATCATCAAGTGCAACCACAACCTAACCATACTACCCTAACTCTAACAACCCTCCACTAAATCATGTCCCTGAGCACCACATCCAAACAGTTTTTAAACACATCCAGGGATGGTGACTCAGCCTCCTCCCTGAAATAGAAAAAAACTTCTCGTGAGATGTAAGCTGTTTTCCAACAAATCTCAAAATTGAGAGGAAGATTTCCAGTCTTTGCGTGTTTATTAATAAACTGTAGCTCTGTAACTTTTCTCTAAAATTTAAAAGGTGGAATGTATTACTCAATGCTTAAATTAAATTTACACAAAGTGCTTAGTCATATAGATAACCACAATCACACACTGGCTTAATTGTGAGACCCAGATGCTGCTTTACATACACATTTACTTTTGTAAACTCTTGAATTTTCCAGAAAGAGTAAAATTATAATCTGTCATGTTAACACTTGTTTGATTACATTCCCCTGCAAATATTTGAAAGTGAACACCATCTGAATCTCTTAATATCTGAGTCTGCTAAGACTTGTGATCAAATTTTACTATGATTTGAACAACAAAGAATATCAGATGAGATTCCTTCATCTGTACTTGAAATAAAAATACAGCAACCTTAAATACCAAGTACTAAAAAGGAGCCTGGCTTTTTATTCTGTTTTTGATGCTACTTTTGAAACTCACCTACCCTTACATTTGCTTGTAGTCACAGCTCTAGCTACAGTGAAGGGAAGGAGAGATACCTCTGGAGAGTAATTCGTTCCAACCTGAGGTCTCTTGGATGTATTATCTTCTAATAGTATCTATCTCTTCAAAGACTAATGAAGAGATAGGTGGTTCTCAACTTTTGATCTGGGAAAGGGAAATAAAAAAGCAATGCTATTGCCAGAAGAATTGCTGACACGAGGATTCATACTGCTTCTGGACAATCTGTGAGATCTACAAGCTGAAAAAAGTTGAAAACTGTAAATGGACTCTTGATGACACAGTAAGACTGAAGACCTGTATTTGAAGTTGTGATTATAATGGGAAATACTGATTTATATCCAATCGCTATATCTTGTTGTTGCTTTATGAAAAATTAAGGATGGACTTTTGGGAAAAGTAAAATATTGAGAATCCATTGTAAGCTTTTTGCTGAAAATAAATGGGATATTGGGGAGATCTTCACTTGTTATACTACTAAATGGTCCATAAGTCATTTTGGTCTTACTGGGACTTTTGCCAGACAATACATCATTCTTTTTAATTAAAATACTAGTACAACCCAAAAGCACTAAAGCCATTATTTCTTTCTTTTCTTTTCCCATCAAAACTTTCAAAAAATCTTGTCCTTGTCAGTGCAGAATGTAACACTGAAGCAGAGCCATAATTTTGTTCCTGATATCATCCCAACAAGAAGATACATTTTACTCTCTCTGTACATGTATTTACATATATGTCTGTATATTTTTAACAAGATGGATTTAGAACAATTATATTTTATTTTGGCATGGATTCTCTCCTTTATATAACAGAATCATGCAATGTTTCTTTCATAAATTCACTCCTTAAACAAATAATTTATAAAGCACTATGTCTCAGGAACTGTGTTATGATTAGTTCGTTTAGACACAACAGTTTTCATAACTGCCACTGCACATTGAGTCTCCTATGTTTGCTTTGGACAGCAAACTGCCAACTACCTGCAAACGCTAGCAACTTTATACAATTTGTTTTTACAAAAGGTCACCACGCAGAAAATTTTTTGTAAGATGTGGCAAGTCAGATTTCATATGCGGTATCCTCATTGGAACTGAGGCTCAGGTTTGCTGTTTCTGTAATACTTGTCAAAGCAACAGCAGCAGAGACAGATATGCCAGTGAGGTTGCTCTATTCTTTCACTATTTAATTTTACTGCACAGTTTAATTTCTAATCTTGTTGAAGTCCTGTGTAGATCCTACAGTTAAATTAGGTCTGATTGTAGGAAGAGAACATTAAGTTAGATTTTAATCTCAGTTGTATTCAGAGCAATTCCATCAACGAAAGTAAATATATTTACTTGTATGTAAATGAGTTCAGTTTCAGACTCTCTCTGTTTCTTTAATTTTTGGAAAGAAATTTAGCAGTTCACATTGCTACCCAATAATCCTCCTTTTGTCTCCACAGAAGCAAATGTGCTTTTCTGCTCTCCACTATTATTATGGCATGTTTTTCAAGATATCATATTAGTCTGTTTCCTACAGATTTCATCGTGGGGTTTTTGTTGTTGTTGTTTTTTATTGTTGTTGTTTTTTTGTTAGTATGTTTGTTTTCTTATAAAAAGTTTTATAGACAGCATGTATGTGTCTAGCTTGAGATAAATCAGATGAAAGAGATGAGACTTGAGTTGTATTTAAAAGTATTCAGACGCTCATACTGAAAAGATGACTTTTTCTAATTCTCATATTCTTCCTTCAGGCTTCATTACTTTGCTTTGTTCTCCATTACAGTCACTAGCAATGTTGTCTTTTTGAGACACAATTCTGGATGGGCCAAAATGTGCTAGTTAGTGGTACAAATATAAATATATATTTATTTAAATATATATAACTATATTGCCTTCAGTATAGTAGTCTTGTCTACTGATTTAACTGTGATTCTAGGATAGAATACTTCCTCAGTATTTCTGTTGGAGTTGTCTTTTTTTGTGTGTGTTTAATTAGTAACAGATGAAAAACAGGAGAATGAAAATTGACTCTTCAGTCAGCTGATTAAACTTTTCACCTTCTTGGTATCAGAGCTAGACATTCTTGCAGTGAATGCCTTGCTGTGTACAGAGTCAGATGAAAGCAACAAGAACCATTATCCACATTCAAAATATCCTGTAATCCATTGGACGGAATCTCCCAGGCATCAAGGAAAATGATGTTCATCCATAGCTTATGGCAAAAAAATCGATCAGTTTAAACCCAACAGAAGCAAGGTTCTGTACTTTGCTGTTTCACATATTTTGTACACAGATTTTAAAAAAGTTCATTGATTAGTTCGCTATTCGGACACTGACACCGTAAACATTTATACTCATAGTAACAATGTAGACGTATGTGGCATGATGCCATTGATGAGAACATTAACAAACTTTTTTTTAATGTATATCTCATCGTATTTCAGTTACAGAATCATTTACTACACCAAATAAAAGTTTAAACCAGAGAACAGAGAATATTCCCACCCACAGCAGCCTCAGACCTCCTGGTTAGAAAGTGGGTGATACAACCTTGAACCAAGGTTGTTAAACTTTAATCAAGTTACTGTCTTGTTTTTGTCACGGGCTCCTGCCCCTATACCAACTCACACAAGTTTGCTTCCCCTTCCCGTCAGAATTTTTTTCCTTCAACAAATCTAGCATTTCAACTGAGGAAGTGAAAAATTATTGAAGGAATCAAGGGGATCTGGAGAATGAGGAGGATTATGAAAGAGCAGGAGTCTGAATGTTTTAGCCAATGATAGAATGAATGTTCCCAAAAGTAGCATGCCCACCTTGGGAAATTCTGTCACTTTTACAGCTTCTTATTCCTTTCTATGTTCAGTCAGGGTTTAGTGTACTACTTAGGCCAACAGATGAGCTGTGTGTGTTGTAATTTTGTAAGTAAGAGAGAAAGAAAACCTTTAGGCAGATGAGAAGGATTTCTTTTTCTTGGTTTGATTCCAATTGATTGCCAACTGGGCTTGCAAGACAAAATAACAATCCTGTCATCATTATTCTAAATGTCTTCAAATTGAAGAGGTGATTAAGTCTAGTGAATCTTCCAATCACTAAGGTATAAGAGCAAGTGGAACTTGCTAGCAGTTGTTTCCAAAAAGAAAATGGTGAGCTGTGCTCATTTGCTTGATATAAAGGACGATGACACTTACTTTCTATAGCAAGTTATGATTATGTGTTCCCAGTGGACAAAGAGGCTTTTCTGGAGGTCCATATGATGCATTTACTCCACAATACTCGTGCTGATGAATATTATTTTGAGCTGGATTTCAAAGGCCTGATTTTTAACATTAAATTACTTGCTCTTGGGTACATGGTGTGCTAGA
Source organism: Phasianus colchicus (assembly GCF_987193195.1). Lineage (NCBI taxonomy): Eukaryota > Metazoa > Chordata > Aves > Galliformes > Phasianidae > Phasianus > Phasianus colchicus. Next base: position 157,809,365 of record NC_143436.1, read on the forward strand.
ATAAATAAGAATTCAAGTGAGGACTAATTGGCTTACTAGCCTTTTGCTCTAGTCTCTACATTCTAGAGTGAAATAGCAGAGTGAGCATTAGAGGTTACATTCCTTTAATGCTTGGAGTTATGGATGTGCTGTAAGAGCAGCTGAGAAAGAACGATCCGAGACTTTCATGACAGTCTAGGGTGAAGGCTGTATTCCTGCCTCATCACATCATTTCATTTTTTCTGTTTTGGTTACTTTATATTTCCATGTCCTTCTGAGGGACATGTTTTATTGGTGAAGTGTTAGGAGTCAGAACAGTGTTTTCAGCTTTTTTGTGGTTCTTGCTCTTTAAGGTATCCATTTACAGTTTTCCATTGGCCACTCATAAGATGGGTTACTAGTACTTATTTATAGCAACAGATACAGCTAAGCTAAGCTGAAGAGTGTTTTGATATTCTTGACTTGAAGGTACTGCAAAAAATGCAAATCGTTATTGTTTCTCTTCTCTTCATCATGAGACCTCTTGGCTCCAATTTTACCACCGTGTGCTCTACTGTCTCTCCTTACAATTGTGTTATATTGTTCTCCTTGCTCACTCCTATCATCTCATCTTTCCTTCCACATCAAGGATCTTTTCTCAGTAATAGTTCTGGCATTTGGGCATAATGAGCATGCCCCATTCAGAAACATAATAATATTAAATCACTATAAAATGCAGCTATCATCGGTTCAGCTCTGGATGTCATTCCCAACAGTTCAATAGAATATTCAATAGGATAGATGATGATGGGCCTGATTCCTTCCACTAGTGACAGGCTTACTCCTATATATTTCCATCGCATTCAGTGGCATTTGGCTTATTTTAAATGAGTAGTAATGCAAGGAGAATTTGTTAGAAAAAAAAAAAAAAAAAAGGGCCACTGAGAGGATAAAAAAAAGTGAAGGTAAGTAAAATTAATACTTTGAAGTGTTTAGTCACACATACGGCATTTTTAGCTCAAGTTGAAGTTTCTCACTTGCTTGTCTCCACATCATAATATACTCTCCATTAGTGAATTAAGCACAGGAGAATATGTTACTGAACCAGATTTAATGGCAGGATTGTATTTTTTAAAAGGATAGGCTGATATCAGATTCTAAGTTCAGAGCATTCTGAGTATTTAAAAACATGTTCTTATCTGTTTCTTGATCATCACTTCTGGTCCAAATATAGTATTTATCTTTAGTCCGTGGTGGTCTTTCATGTCTTCCTTTGATTACGCTCAAAAGGAGGAGAAGAAGAAATAAATAGTGAACATGAAAAGCTAAAAGCGCAGAGATTTTTAAATTGTCCGTGTCTGATCAAGTGTGAACAAATGGTCAGTGGGCTGCATGTTCTTATTATTTCCTTTTGCCAAAGCAGTGAGGTCTCCCTTGCAACTATGGAATCTCCAAAGGCCTAGAGAAAGTACAGGAACACAGAAGATAAAGCGTACAGTGCAGGTATTGATTTTTAAAACAAAAGGAAAGTCTGCAAGTTTCAGGAACTCTTAGAAGTCCATACTTACTGACAAAAACATTTTAGTTTTAACAAATGTATGTGTTGTTAATACAACGTTTTTCCATATTTCACATGAAGATTCCCTGGCAAGCACAGGGGTGCAAGAAAATTCATGGTATTAAATTAAAATGTTTACTAGCTTGGATGTGAATAGTGAGTTAGAGAGGAGGATGTTTGCTAGACTTGTGTCAACATAATCCCAACATTTGCTATATACATAAAACTAAGAAAATATCTTTATATGCTCTGTCCAAATAAATTTGCTATTGTAATCTCAATGTAATCACATTTTTTTTTTTTTTTGTATCAAAAGAAGCCTGCTAAAATTTTCTAATATTTCTTAGATGTAAACAGCTATCAAATTATGAATTATTAAAAAGTATCATGGAGCAAACTAAGAAATTAGAATTAAATTTATTTGTGTTGCTGTAATATTCAAAACCACCTTCTGTTTTTTAATGAAAGACACCTCCCTGGAAGAATGGACTCAGGCTAGACTGGTCATACAACTTACTAAATTTTTTTACTGAGTTTTTTTAAAGACATCACTGCCATGATAGATAAGAGAAATTCAATGCATGTACTACACTTATATTTTAAAAAGGCAGCTGACAAGATTCTATACCAGAGATAAATTGCTTAGGTAAAGTCATGAAATGGCAAGAATAGGGTAATGGACAAAATGCTGTTATATTAGCAGAACACAAAGGATGTAAAGATAGACTTTTCATCCCATTAAGGAAGAAAGAAGAGGATTAAACACATGGACTAAGAATATATTTGAAGAGCAGTTGTCTAGATCTCCCAGACTAGGTCGTGTGTATGACTAGAAAGGGAACACAAACTTCAAATAAATACATTTTTGTGCTTATTCCACTCCTTACAGGGCAGAAGGTGTATAGACCTGCCAAGGGTAGTCAGGCAGATGGAATTTAGATCTGTTGTGCTTGTCATTATTGGACCAAGGTAGTGTTTATGATGATAGATAAACAGTTATTTAAACAAAGACAAACAAGTCCTCTAAGCTGTCAGTGATTTTAACATCAGGCAAGCAATGACTAATAGACGGTACTTCCAACTCTTCTTATGTACCACACAGAAAAACAACAGGCATCAATTTTCTTCCCAGCAGCAAGGAATGATGAGGAAGGAGTATCTGAAGCAAGGGAAGGCTGAACCACCAAAGCCATAAGGCAAGCAGTGGGTCTGCAAGTAAATAGAAATACATAATGTACACGCTTACTGGTGTATGGAGCACAGGAAAACCATAGATGCATGCAAGACTGTCTGACTCCTTCCCTCCAAAACCACTCTGTAAAATACCTTCACTCAGTCTTCATTCATGGTGCTCTTCTTTATTCTGTGAGGCAGATAGGAGTGTTCTCTTGAAGCAAAGCATGTGGTGTATATCAGGAATAAATGCAAATGAATATTATATATATATAATATATATTAATATAATACATATATAATAACATATATTAATATAATATATATATATATATAAGTATTATATATAAAATATAGCATATATTATATTATATATATAATATTCATTATATATATATATATTATAATATATATATATATTAATAAGTATTACGTTAGTGTTCTTCTGATGAGAGGAGCTACATTAAAGTAACTCTGGTAGCATAGTATAATGCAAAGAGTTGTATATAAAACAACAATGGGGAAAGATGTTACCAAGCGGAACGGGGCCTTGGGTAGCCTGATGTAGTTCTTGACCTAACAGTTGGCAACCCCACCCACAGCAGAAGGTTGGAACTAGATGATTTTTGAGGTCCCTCCCAATCCAAACTTTTCTATGATTCTAAAGAATTTCTAAAGAAGAAAGAGCATATATGAGATCAAGAAGTAGGTATGCCTGCTTCAGGAGGAAAAAATACTAAGGCAAAAAACAAAAGGCAGATGTGCTGGTCTGTATAAGACTGCATGTTCTTATGTTATTAACTAATTCTAGGTGGCTGAAGTATGTAAATAAAGGTAAAAGTCATTCTTAGAGTAACATGAACAAATGAACAGGAGAATTATTATAGAAGTTGTATCTCAAAGCTCAATCATTTTTTTGCTTAATGCAAAAATTACATCAGGGTAACATTAAGAATTAGATTTTAACTGGAAGATTTAAACTCTTTTTTTTTTTTTTCAAAATCCCTCACAGTATCCCCATGAGTATATGCATAACAATAGACTCTTTTATTATGTACAAGGTTTTTGCACCAGTCACTGCATAATAATTATTGTCTACTGTAGCTTCACCCCAGCCTATCTGGAGTTTCACTATATTGTAGTAGGAAGTTTATTTCTGAATAGGTAGCTCCTCAAACCAGATGCTAAGAGGATACACAGGAACATGAGGGAGGGTTTAAACCAGTAGAGAGGAGAAAAACCAAATGTGTGAGAAACATTATACAGGCCCTGTCAAAAACGGGAAAAGAATTAATCTGAAGAGGCAAATGGGTGGACAAAGTGACAATAATATCAGAAAATAAAACACACCACAAAATACCTAGAGAGAGAAAATAAAAAAAGGAAAAAAAAGAAAAAAAGAACTCATTATTTGAAGGAGTACATTCAGGTAAATATTTGAAAATAATGAGGTACTCATGGGTTTTCTATTATGTGTATATGCAAATTCAAGAAGCATAGCAAAGATAACATCAGTAGTAAGTTACAGTTTGAAAAAAATAATGACTGTTGTATCACTGTATCTAGAGTTATATACCGCTAAAAGATGAAAAGTATAAACAAATCTTTTTAGATACTGTTTGGAAATTTAAGCTCTAAATGAACTGAAATTTTAAGAAGATACATGCAAATAAATTGGTTCCTGTGTAATTGCTTTCTAGCATGTGTAGGTAGGTATAGAAGGACATAATGATGTTCTTTGTACAGACATTAGTGTTATCTTCAACATTTAGTTTACACCATACAAATAGCTTACATAGTAGGTTAAACTGATTTGCAGATGTTAGTAGTTGACAACAGCTTTATCTAGTTTTCAGTGGACTATAGGGTTCAACCTACATCATTAAAAGCTTTTGAATTCATTTGTAATTTATATATTTTTGCTCAAAAAATGTTAACAGCCTGTGGCAGGAAGGAAAAGTTACCAGTCCAGAACTGCTTCATCAGAACAATGGGCTTGAGCTAGGTCTGATGGAAGTTGATACTCAACATCAAAGCAAGTGTTTCAGAAGCTTTTTCCACCATAATTTGCATGAATTAAAAAATTGATGAAACACATATCTTTGGAAGGCATACCATCTTCGGGTGACATGAGAGAAGAGAAAAGGTTAAGGGAAACTCCCTTCTTTAGATTAGATTGCGAACCAGAGAAAATTGTAAAATGAACACAAGCTAGGCAAGAGCATAAAGGAAAAAGTGGAGCAAGGCTGAAAAAATGATGGTTGCTATCCTTTCCTGAACTGTTCCTACAATTATTTTTAACAGTGACTTCCAAGTTATGTTGTTACAAAAGAGAGGACAAAACAGGATTAATTTAGGGTAAACAGACTTATAGGAGCACAACATCAGCAAAAGAAACAGTAAAGCCTCAGAAAGATAGTAGTTTATTGATATTCTAGGTAGGCATTGATAAAAGTTTTAATGAATTCTGAGCCTCATTGTTCACAAAGGAGGACTGGGAACAGATGCCAGAAAGAGACATAAATTTTACAGCAGAAATGGAAGGCATACTGAAGAAACCAAGATCGTGCCAAAAGAGGTGACCTAGAAATTAGAACATTTAAAGACTGACAAAACCAAAGGACCATAAGGTACACATTTGATGAAGCGTCCCAGAAGAGACTGGGAAACCTTTTGCAAATTTATTTATAATCTCTTTGGAATTGAAAAGGGCAAAGTAACACATATTTAAGAAGTGATCTAACTAAAATCTAGAAAGATGAAAGGTGAACCAAATATATTAAAAGATAAAGACATAAATTAATTATACAAATTTTCTAAAACTATACAAGGCCACTCTTTCTCAATCATTTAGAAGCACATTTCTATCTTAAAATCATATGAATGTTTATTTATCTACTAACACTTTCAAGCTCTAAAGTTCTGTGCTCTTTCTCTGTTAATGAGCTCTGTGATATGACAGGTGATCAGTATTAGCATACATAAACACTGGAGATTTTACTACGCACTTCTAACAGCGAGAAGCATTGAAAACATTGGATCACATCCTCTGAGAGAAAAATCTGTAAGATGTCAAACCAGAAGCCTAAGTTGTAAGCTTTGCTCCTCCTCCTCTGAAGTCCTACTGTATATTTGTGATTTTGTGACTGTGTCAAGGCTGGGAAGAGTAATTGAACCATTTGCCATTCAGTAAGCCTTGGGAACATATAATCATTTGACAAGACTGAAAAAATGCTCATAAACATATGCAGCCATATAGTCTCAGTTGCCTGGAGGTGCTTTTAGTATTTCAAGTTATTATCCATGTCTTTGTTTCTGGCCATGTACCTTTTCTAGGGCTGAGTCTGACACTGACAAGTACTGTCTCTATAATCCACATTCTCCTATACCTGCAATGTGCACCTGCAGGGTGCTTGAAATGACTGTGATTCCAAGTGCAAAACTTCTGTTGCTTCAAAACTTTTCTATAAGAATGTGAATTGTAAAACTGTTAAAACTCATAAAAAAGCAGCTCACCAAACTTTTCACTCATTTCTGATTTTATCAGAGGAATTTCCTATGATGTAAGCCTTTAATCCAGAAGTCTTATGAACTTAATTAAATTCAACAAAAAAGAAACTATGACACCTATGGAATCAGAAGATATTTTGCTTAGCTTGCAAAAAAAAAAAAAAAAAAAAAAAAAAAAAGCTTTTAAAGAAATTCAAATGGATTAAAAGAAACCAAAGCTATGGAAAAGTTTTATCTTGACTTCCTAGCAAAGTTTTTTCAGAGACAACCTAAGAGAAGTTTGCTGCAGGCCTGATGATATATGGTACTGGCAGTATGTTACTTTAATGCTCTAAGAATTGACATGTATATTATAAAGGGTAGTTATAAGTTCTAACAGTTGTGAACAAGGGAAGTGTCAGACAAGTATAAGGCCAAAGTATCACTATTAAGACAGATTTTATTCACCTTATATAGAAGTAACCTGAAACACAGAATGTGCCATAACAGGCTGAAATTTGATGACTGTACAAAACTGGAAAATAAGTCAAAATGAAGAAGGTGGATACTAAAATAAAGAGCAGTTGGGAAGGCTGAGATCAAGGACAGATATATGGTTATGAAATAATACAGAAAAATGTAAGACAAAGATACTGAAGATGAAAAGAAAGATTTTCAATTTTCAAACAGCAGTATAGAAAATCTAGGAGTATTGGAATATATCACGAAAGCCTTTAACCCATTGCTTATAAGCAGTAAATTGTAAGAAAGTGAAACCCGGGCCACATAAGAAGGCTTGTGAAATGTAACTGAATGAGAATTATTTGACTGATACAGAAATGGGGCTGAGAAAACTGTCTTACTGGGCATAAACCCCACAAATAATGGGTTAAAAATACCAAATAAGGACATTCTGATAAGGACTAAATTCTTTCATGGGGGAGATTTCATTGAGATCGACAGACTTACACACAAGTCTCCATAAAAAGTAAAGATGACATAACACAGGTAGCTTTCATTTGTTTTTAGCCAGCATTCTGACTACTCTAATGAAAATGTCATGTAATTTATTATATTATACTGCTCAATTCAGTGAAGGCAAGCTCACTGCAGTTTAGCTTTGGGGTAACAAAGGCTTCCCCCAGTGCTCAGAAGATTCAGGTAGTCTTTTATTAGAAGTCTGCATCTAACTCTACGCCTAATCTCTTCATACCTCATTATCTTACCTCTCTAATAGGTAGTTCCCCAGGAACAAGTTGTCCAGGGTTATACTCACTTTTGGAAATGCTACACATGGGAATAGATTATCCACAATCCCCCTGTGCCTTCAGTTGGCACAGCACTGAGTTACCTCAGTAGGAGTTAGGAAATGCGTTTCCCTGAAAGCTGGGGAAGATATGTTTCTCAATGGCTGGTTCTTCATCTGAAACCTTCTGGCCTCCTTTCTCCTGTAAATGCCCCATAATGGTTGTTCTTTCCATTCCCTCGTCAACTGTGTGTCTTCTCTGAATGTTTTTCCTTTTCTTCTTCTGTTGAGTTTATTGTCCCAATTGTGAGTGTAAGATTTACACTACTGTTTTATTCCAATGACAAAGACTTGTGAATTGGTGAATTTGAGGTGTACATATCCCAGTACACTTCCAATATGAACCCTAATCACAATGAGCCAAATAAGTGGATGAAAATGTGACGAGTATTCCTGGCTCCTTTGTTTGTTTTTGGATATCTATTGTTGTCATGTACACATGGAAGAAACACAAAATATAAATGAGATAAAAATACTGGGCTGACTTCAAAGTATCATCACTTACTTGCACGCTTCTTGCATTCTGAGCATGTGATTTACAAACAGCAAATTTCAATGAAGCCTAATTGACAATGCAAAGTCACTAGACACATTAAACATTTTGCAATATTTTTTATGCTTTAACTGTAATTAATAAGTGTGCTTAACAGATTTTTCTGAAATGCTACAGTGGACAATGCAGAGAAAAGGCAATGGCTTTTTTTTAGAGGGAGAGATTTGCTTTTTATAGTAATTGGGATATAAACACCTAAAATCAGGATTTTATATGAAAAGGGCAAGCTAACCTTACTAATGGTGATTACTCACTGTATAATAGAAAAGGAAATAAAAGCTTTTTTATAAAATGTATCAAATCCTAAGAGTGCTGTTAAACTCATTAAAGAAAAAATGAAGTTAGAGAAACTGGTCTTATTTTTTTTCACTCCCAGTAGAGTTCATTTCTACTTCAACAACTAAGCCAAGGTCACATTTAACTCACTTCAATTTCACCCAGTGCACAAGCTAATGTCAATAGTACAGCTGCCATGCAGAGCTAAAGACTGATGGTTAGACAAAGCCATTTACACAAGGCTGGGTCTTTCATCTTCTCTCAGCTAGTGACATAAGAAAGCACTGAGGTTATTCTCAACTAGAGACTAAAACTGGCATATTAGAAAAAATGTTATTCTCCTTAGCTGTCACACAAAGGATCTGAAGAAATGTAGAAATGTTTTTTTCCTTGGTCATCTAGGGAGATCACAAAGTGACTCTAATAGCCTTCACTCTGAAATTTTCACATGGTTTAAGTGATTGCCAAGTCTGATATTTTCCATTTACACTTCATTGCCATCAGAAAAAGAAAAAAATCAATATACCTACCTACTCAAGTGTGTCACAGGATGAGCTTATAAAAGAAGACATCAGTCTTTTTAGGGCATGAAAAATATACTTATTCAAATATATCTTATTTAAAATGACATAAATTGCAGTGGTTAGTCAAGATTCGATTTCCTCTAAAATATAAGACTTAAAATATTCCCCAACTTGCCAAGGAATAAGAATCCTTCAAACTGTTGATATGTACAAATGTACTTCCTTCTGTTGTAAGTTATACCCACAATGGTGTACCAATATTAGTGACTATCCTTATGAATTTTAAAGGGAAGGTGAAACCTAACACATTATTGGATTGTTCTGAGATGGAACAAATAACTGGAACATTGCCAAAACATGGGAGTGAGATTTTTTTCTTTTCAATTTTACTATGTATGTGGATTAGAGTTGCCTTAGCTTGTTGACCCTCATATGTTTCCATGTGATGTTACATGGCTCTGACAAGCTCATACACGTAGAGAAGAGCTATCTTTTCTTCACCTTCTCTATAGCTGTTACATATCTTATCTGTCCCATTAAAGATTTCTAGCAATTCCCCTGTAACATGTGCAATGCCTTTTTTCAGATTAGTAAATTTCATAGGTACAATGGAATCTTCCTGTCAAGATATTTGCCTGCTTCACTGTTATCAAGAACCTTTGACAAGCGAGAACCAAATTTGTCCCTCACTGTTTTATTCTCAACATAGGCTGAAAGGTCATTATTCACCTTAATATGTCATTTCAATCCCATTATCTTTTCTACCTTGCTTTAGCACCTCTTTCTGGCAAAGGGAGTAAGATGGTTGAAGAACTGAGGTGATATTTCAAGCTATCTCCCAGCAAGTGTTAAATAACAATGAAAATGAGCAATTGAATTTAGGCATTGGGTGAGTCACCTCAGTGGTTTTCTCATCCTCAGCTGGGCCAATCAGCTAAAAAGGCAGAATTACCAGGGTCAATCCTAAACTCTGTCCCCCGTGTGGTAGCACAACATACCAACCATACAGCTACTAGGCCATCCCCCACAGTTACAAGTATTTCAAGGTCAATTTATCAATTTAACAGCTTCATCTTCTTAATCACTAAACTTCTGTCTCTTTGAGCTTGTGCTGAAAGACTGTGGCTGCTAATTAAAATGGAGCTTTACTAGCAAGTACACAAATTAGATCCTGTCAGTAAGTTTATTCTAACTATTGGTCATTTCTAAATGCCTTTTTAATCCCCTAATTTTTACATTAAAATTCAAAAGCCTAACAATCTTAATCACCCCTACATCAAATTCATCATTAAGAACAGGAAGCCAGATGGTATAATTTTGATTTACCGGACTTCAGCGTGAATTAATGTACTGAGTGCCGATAATGAATACATCAAACCTGATATTGCAGAAACCTATGAATCTGGCATGTTAAATTAATAACACACTTTGCACAATGAAAGCATGTAAGCTCATATAAAACTGAGGAGTAATGGTCCCTTTTATTTTAAATGGTCTTTATTAGCCGGCAGTTTTGACTCTTAAAAAAAAGATGAGCATTATGCTTAAGAAAGTCTTGTCTATTTCATATCTGTTCTTCCTCATGTAGGCATCAAGTGAAAATAAAGATCTGCATTTGACTGTAATCTTTTTGGTTTTGAAAGATAAACTGGAGGAGAACAGGTCCCAGTGAGTTGACTGAATCTATTCAGTTTATGTTGAAATTATGGGTTAAATTTGACTGGCATGATGGAATTCAGTTATTTCAAGATATTGTAGTACAGCATTATTAACTGTTTGGACCCACTATTTGAGTTCACAGCAGATCATGCTGTTTTTTGGTTTTTATCTTTTCCTTTCAAATATGTATACCTTCTCTCTCCAATGAAATTTTATGGTGAATATGAAAGTGAATAATGCTTTGTGGAAATGGAGGATCTAAAATTAGTGTACACTGGAAAAAAACAAAACAAAACAAAAAACAAACACATAATAATCAAGCATTCAGAAAGAAAAATACCAGATAACTGTGGTCTGTGTACCATATATTCTGATTATCTAGCTAGTATGCAACACGGAAGTGGTAAAAAGATTAGCTTCTTTGGAACAGAATAAATGGAAAGCAGTATTAAATAATCCAAATCATTTGAACCAGTGAGTAGTTTGTATTCTAGCAAATAAAAAAGAATATGTGGTGCTGAAATTACTTAAATGCATCACTTCTGAGTGTATAATTTTACATGTTCTTAGTGCAAATTAAAAATATGTCAGACATCAGATACTCTGGTGGACCTAAGAATAAGAAGATGCAACATAATTACAGTTCAGGCCAAAGACAAAATTATGTTTTACTTTAATGACATCTGAATCATGTCCAGATGCTTACAAGAAGATCTACAATTTCTGTTTCAGATACGTACTGGCAAGACAAATAGATAGAAGTAGATTCCCTAAGTACAAATTTGAGCTCTGATACATGTCTGAGTTATATAACTTCCAAATGAAATAAAGTTTGGAACAGTTTTATACTGAATTACCTAAAACACATAAATAGAGACTGATAGACCATCAGCCAGAAAGGCAGGATGCGTGCAGTCTCTATTTTGGAAACCACAGTCTCTCTACTGTAAAAGCATTTAGAGAGTTAGAAAAAGCCTAGTCCAGGCCTGAGCAGGATAAAGCTGACTGAATAGGTTAACGGGAGCATAAACACTTCCCTGGCTTTATTCTGTCTCTCAATCTCTGCAGAGTAAGTGAATGTTTCAACAGTCTCAGTGTAGCTGTAGGAAATATATTCAATATAGTGTGGGTAGGATAATAGCAGAGAAAATGTTGCAAACCTGAATTAGGTTCTACTTTTCAGCTAGCCTTGCTTATTGCATGAGTGTGTTCTTGCACTTACAACCATGGCATATAATTTGTATTGCTTAGAGATAAACTGTTAAGATTGATTACTAAACAAAACAAGTCTTGCATTATGGATTTGCCTAGAGAGGATATAAAAAACCTCTTATGCCTCTTCCTTTTTCATTTTAGAGTTTTCACCCTTCGAAGAGGGAATACTTCACTAATATTTGGGGGTGAAGGAGTAAGATAATCATTCCCCCCAAAGAAATGCCTGCTGCAAATCGTTCCAGCAACTTGAACAGAATAAGTCAGTCTTTCCCAGATGAAAATGTTTCTCACTCTTAAATCTCTAGCTGAAGCTCATTTGACAAACCTATTATAAAATGAATAAATGTAGCTCTCTGTGATTTGTCCATTGTCAACATGTTAACACACTTTATTTGAAGGTAGATTGATGAAGGGTGGCTGAAGGAGTTTACCCTCCTGAGTTAAAGAATAGAAAACCCTTTTTTCTTAGTATTTTTCTTTTTTTCTTAGAAGTTCACAAGAGTAGATATACAATTATCCTCGACTTGCTGATGCAAAGGAACAGAGCATTTAGTTTCTTGTCACTGTCTCTGAAATTCCTAAAGGTACAATTAGCATTTCATTTGACATAATGTTGAAAGGTTCATAGATTGATCTTCCCTAAAATGCAGCAAGAATTTTTTGAAATGCAAATTTTGACATTTATTAACTTTTATTCCAGATCTGTTTATAGACTGTAAAACTGTGCATACATTTAACTCGAAGAAGCTAAAAGGACAATGTTTAGGTGGATACTCTGTGTTATAATAAAAGTCTATTTTATTGTTTCAACAATGAAATTTTTATTATCAGAGATTTATGATATCAGCACAGCAGTTTTTACTGCATGATTCACAGTGTTTTTATAGATGTATATTCAACAAAACAAGGAGAGAAATTGTACTGCAGTGCTCTCTCTCAGGAGTGCTTTTCCCCATTGAAATAATGTCAGCAGTTTTCCACCTTCAAAGCCCTATGTTTTCAAATCAATTAACAATTCTAATTGTGCTGGAACAGTTGTTCACTTAGCTTGGCAAATGGGACAGGAAACATTATTTCCTTTCTTTGCCTAAAATGAAGAATTTAATCTTCTGAACCATATTTAACATATAAAAAACACACAACTGAAAAGTTAGGCAGTTTGGAAACTCACTCAATTGTAAATGTTTTTTTTCTCAGAGTTCAGGTCTAGATAGAATGGAGCAAGAACTCTACAGTTTCCCTTCTAGGTGCCAGCAAACCGTCTTAGGATTCATTTTGAATATTTCAGGTGAGATTTCTATCTATCTAGACAGCTGTAAGAGTTATTGCTTTTGCAAGATGGTAAAACAAACACTGATTCTGACTGAACTAGTGATACCAGAATTCAGATATGTATCTTGTTACACAGGGCTGACATAAAGTAATACGATATGCCAGAGCCAAGACTTAAAGGCCAAATTTACATTCCATTTTATTTATATACATACATATTGTGTGCTTGGATAGGAGCATAGTGCAAGATATAATTACTGTGACTTCATGTAGAGGCTTAACACTGAACTGTTAAAATAAATGTGCCCGTTTCTTCTGCAAACCCCAAAGCAATTTACCACATAGGCAAAAAAATATTACCCCATTTAACAAATGGAACTATCTCATGATAGAACATGGAATCATTGAACAAGCCCTTTCCAGAATCAAAGAAGTCAAAGATCTTGTAGCTGAACATAGCATACAGTGCTCTATACTGAACAAAATGAGAATCCATTAGCAAAAAGCACATACAAATATGAGTTTGAGGTTATATGTCTTGGTTTTAAACTAAGACAGGGGAGGTTTAGGTTAGATATTAGGAGGAAGTTTTTCACACAGAGGGGAGTGACACACTGGAACAGTTTGCCCCAAAAGGTTGTGGATGCCCCATCCCTGAAGGCATTCAAGGCCAGGCTGGATGTGGCTCCGGGCAGCCTGGTCTGGTGGGAGGCGACCCTGCATGGCAGGGGGGTTGAAACTCAATCTTTGAGGTCCTTTTCTACCCCGGCCACTCTATGATTTGATGATAAAACACTTGTATTACTCAGAAGGTCATAAAGGCAGGAATAATATGTACTGTTCAAATCATCAGAAGTACTCAGTAGAGACTATCTGCATCTTGATCTTGTGTGCCAGGAATTTGGTCATATAGTGTACACGAAACTCCTGGGTGGTTAGAATATCATATTTACTACAACTAGCTGAGGCCTAGACAGCACAATCTAAGCTATCTTCATATAAGCAGCATTATTCTAATTACTGTTTCCAACATGATACTTATTCAGATCAGTTCCAAGAAACAACTAGAAGAAAATTTTTATTTCTCTGATTATTCTATTTCTTTTACTGTTTTTCTGTGCAGTCAATTATTTCTCCAATAGTTATTTTATTATTAGTGTGATGGTGCATTTAGATAGGAGGCCAAAGTGAAAATGAAAAGAAAGTTTTAGGAATTAATTAGGAATCCAGGATCTACAGTTGAACTTGTTTGAGTATACATAGACAACAGGGTGGGGTTTTTTTTTGTTTCATTTTGTTTTGGTTTTTTGCTCCTCTGTTTAAAACTGCAATAGTTTGGATTTTGGCACTTTTCTGACTAAGCTTAGTAGTTCATTGCTGGTATGTACAGTACTTCCATATTGGACAATTTTAATTATTCACTGATGAGGAAACTGTCCTTCGTTGCATCTTCTAGAGGAATGGTAACATATGAAGATATTGAATATGGTGTCACTGTCAGGTCTCTGACTCAGAGCCTGAGGCTTGACCCAAAAGAGAATAAATGCTAGATGAATCTCATCAGAAACTTGGGTTACTCAGGTGGTGAAGAAAATGTTATGAAAAACAGGTATTCATTTCTTACTCACCATTCATGAAATGATTATAATATTTATCACAGATTAAGATCTTTTGTCTATCCTAGCAGTATACACTGCTTAGCACAGCTTGATATCAATTGTCTATTTTGTAAATGATGAATTAAAGTACACATTATTCAGAGTATTTAGTCCTTGTGACTACAGCATCTAAATTCAAGAAAGCCTGCCTGCCATCCAAGACTGCCAAATGTTCACATTTTCTGTCCCCTCAGTGGTGATGAGTAGTCATAACATCTGAACTAGGTAATGATAGGAGACAATATCAATGTGATTTACTCAATAATTTGTCTAAACTGATAGCAGAGATTACAGTAGAATACAGAATGTGTGTGCTACTTCAGATGCACAGCCATGTGATGGTGATGGTCCATCATCACCCTGAGTGATGATATTATTGGATCAGTATTAGTCACAAGCCTAGATTTAATCATCCTACATTGATACTTAGGAGGAAATATGATCAAAGCAGCTCTCTTAGACATATTTGTTGCTCATTGGGTACCTTAATGTATCACTTTCCAGAAGCAGCAGGAGGCCCACCAGTGCTCTAATTTCTGCCTAATTTCCTTTCATTTGAAAAATTGAGCCTTTCTCTAAGTTTTCTTTGTGCTGAGATTTTGTCTCAACACTACCAAGTTCCTCACAGAACACAAGGTAAAATATTCCTGAATGAGGATAATCTTTTTCCACTGTTTACACTCACTAGAGCATTCATACAGGTACTTCCTTCATACGCTCTTGGGAGAAAGCTCTGGTCACTTGGTCTGCAGCATTTTCTAACATCTCCTCTAAGTATGCATGTCTAGAGCATCTATTCTAGTGGGTTTCTTGCCCCTGATTGTAGAACTGTTGCTGAGTATTAGATTAAACAATCATTGACTAATATGCCAAAATATGGGAGTTATGGGAGATAGACCTTAGAATCAGCAATCAGGCCTACTTACTGGGTGAGAAAGCTATACTCCTTTTTTCTTTCTGGCCCAATGAATCTCAAATCTGCATTGATGCAGTGTTGGAGTATCTTACAAACAGGTTCAACTTCATCCAGCATACATTTATCTTTGAATACTGAAGTTTCTACAACAGAAGTGAGGAAAAAAAATAGTGTCTCAAAAGCTTTTTTCTGCATTTCAGTCAGCTGATGTTATGTAATACAAGGGCTACTCTAATAGAACATTAGAGATAGATGGTGGTGGTGCGGCAGTAGAGGCTGAACCTTCCCACCAATATTCTGGTACATTTTGTGACAGATGGCAGCAGAGGGGCAGTCTGACAGAATGGTGTCTGACATGGAAGTGTATATGAAGCAAAGGTGCATAACTGAATTCCTCCATGCAGACAAAATTGCACACATTGGCATTGTTTGAGGAATGTTTATAGAGATCAAACAGTGGATGTGAACACAGGTGGGTAGTGCATTTCAACAGTGATGTGAAAGGCAAGCCATGTTCTGGACAGCCATGCACACTTATCACATCAAGAAATGAAGAATGTCTCTATCAGCTCATCCAAGTGAATCAGATTATGACCAGGGAACTGTATAAAGAGACAAATATCATCTTCAGTAATTGGAAATAACAGCGCAGCATTAGAATAACACAAAGTTTGTGCCATGTGGGTCCCACAAATTCTCACACAGAAGCACAAAAAACACCGTGTTCAACTTTCTCAGGATCTGTTGAACCAGTACAAAGCTGAAGATGATGGTCTTTTGGATTGCATCATTACAGGTGACAAGATGTGGTGTCTTGAGAAGGAGTTAAAATGGCTGTACATGGAGTGGTGATGTGAAATCTCCATTGAAGAAAAAGTTCAAAAAGCTGCCCTCAGCAGGTAAAATAATGTTCACTGCCTTTTGGGGGTAGGGAAGGGGATGATCCTTCTCGATTTCTTGTAACTGGACAAACCATCAACTCTGACTGCTACCATGTGACACTGACTAAGCCTGAAGGCTCAAACTTCCAGAGTCAGAGAGGAAGAAAATCTTTCTCTCATAACACAATAAGGTCAGGTCCCATACCATTTTGAAGATCATGGAGCACACTGCCAATCTTGGCTGGTCTGTCCCACCACATCCATTGTATAGCTCAGATTCTGATATCTTTGGATTTCCTACTGTTTGGACTCATGAAAATAGCTGAGTACCTACTCAGATCAAATAGTGTTATTGTGATCATTGTATACATGGAAATAAATAGGAGGCATTATTTTTGGAGCAACTTACATATATTTCCTGTTCTTACCGTCCTTACCTCTTTCTTGTAAACATTCTTAGGGAGGCTGAGTAATGCTCCTCCCTTAGAGGAGATAGATTTGTACTCTTAAACAAAAGATAATGGTAAAGCAGGCTTCAACACTAAATACTTGTGGTCCACATAGCTTAATGTTGAGTTTACACCACATTTTTGTTGCCTGGAGGGTAAATCTACTCTATAGGATGCTACTCTTAATGAATATAGAATCTACCGTTCTGGTATTTGTAGCCTTGAGTTCTCACAGCCAGGCACTAGTCCTTGGCCCCTTTTTTAAAAATTTATGAATATAGGTATACTCAGACTGGTTGCAGTGCTATATTGTGAGGAATGGGTTTGAGACGTATGATAGGTTGATAGCTAGAAAATAGACAAAGTTATCTTGAGCCCATCATGAGCTATCATAAGCCAGCAATGTGCCCTCACAGCCCAGAAAGCCAACCATATCCTGGGTTGCATTAAAAGAAGTGTGGCCAGCAGGTCAAGGGAGGTGATCCTGCCCCTCTACTGATGGGGCCTCACCTGGAGTACTGCATCCAGATGTGGAGTCCTCATTACAGGAGAGACATAGACCTGTTGGACTGTGTCCAGAGGAGAGCCACAAAAATGATCCAAGGGATGGAACGCCTCTCCTATGAGAAAAGGCTGAGAGAGTTGGGGCTGTTCAGCCTGGAGAAGGGAAGGCTGAGAGGTGACCTGATAGCGGCCTTTCAGTAAAGAAGGAGACTGACTGTTTAGCAGGGTCTGCAGTGATAGAACAAGTGGAAAGGGCTTCAAGTTCAAAGAGGGTAGATTTAGATTAGATATGAGAAAAAAATCTTTTACAGTGAGGGTGGTGAGGCACTGGAACAGGTTGCCCAGTTATGTGGGGAATATGCTTCTCATTTGCACCTCCGGAGAAGAACAAACTACTCATTTCTGGTTTGCAGCAAAGTTTACACACCTTATGGTCAATTCCCAAATGTCTGTGAGAAGATTATCTGGGTTATGGATTATATGTGTCATGCTTAAAAAATTAAATCCTTTTCTGACCTCTTTGCATGCATGTAGTCTTGTTCTTAAAAGGTAAACATACTAAACACAATGTTTTATGCTTACTGTGCATATGTTTTGAGTTATTTGTGCTTAACTTTATTCAGTCATCTTGGGCCCTCCAATCTCATGGCTCTTGGAGTCACACTAGAAATCTGCTGTTCTAGATTTATTTTTTTTTTCCTTTCCTTTTCTTGTTTCTAAAGTACCATGAGCACAAACAACACTGTAAAAACCATCATCGTGATTTGGGATGCCTATTCTTGACCAGTCTTCATGTTCTTTAGCCTGCAAGTCATTCTTGCTATTCCCTTTCTTCCTATTGTTTGTACCTGAGAGTAATTGATTTCTTTTGATGAGAAGTTTGATTGATGTTGTCTTGGCTAGATATCTGAGCTTTTCGAGTTTTGCTTCAGTGTTTTTAGTGCTTTGTACTGTCGTAATTGTATAGCACTTAAACATTATAGGAGCCAGAGAGAAGATTAAATAAATAAAATTATATGGTATGAAATGTTATCATCCTTTGTTTTTCTTTGTGTGTTTTGGTTTATGTAGTGAATAGCCTACATTTTTCAATTGATATTTGTTAGATGTTTAGCATAATAATAATTTGAGGATTTCTACCCTGAATATTTTTAAATTCTTATGCAAGGTATTGTGTGACATTCATTTCAAGAAGATTATTTTTCCTGTCATTTATTTGTTATAGTTCAGTGTAATGGAGTTACACTTCATAATATTAAGATAATATGCTTATTGACCTTATTTTAATCTTTCTGTTTTTATCTAAAATAGAGAATTTAAATAAATTATCTGTTTCCCCTCTGCTACTCATGTTTATTACCAAAGTTTTATTTTATGGAAATGGTTTATCTTCTTCTATGAAATTTTAGTAATTTTACATCAATTTAAAAATTGCATTCCTGCACCTTGTGCACAAATATTCAAATACCTTAAACATTCTTATAAAAAAGATAAAATATTCAGCAGAATGGTACATGAAGCTTAATAGAACCTATCCACCTTTTGTCTGACTTGTTCTCTCAGAGGAACTACAATTGTGACTTGGATAATGATTGCATTGTTTTTTAGATTAGAGCAACAACAAAAGAAATATATTGAAAACTTGTTGTTGGATATATAACAAATGTTTTTAATTCAGTTGAAGCTAACAAGTAATTCCCTTAACTAGAAGGAGATTATTGTATGATTACAACAGATGTGAAAGCTTTTTTAAAAAATTTCTGTATTTTACCAACACATTAGAAAAATTAAGTAGTTTTCATGAATTAATATTCTAACTGCACATGCCACAGGGCATCAGTGCAACAAAAATCATGTTTTATTAAAACATGTATACATACATTCATAGAATCATAGAATGGTTTGAGTTGAAAGAGACCTTAAAGATCACCCAGATCCAGCGCCCCTGCAATGGACAGGGTTGCTAGCTATTAGCTCAGGCTGCCCAGGTCCTAACTAATGTGGGCTTGAACACCTCCAGGGATGGGACAACCACAGCTTTTCTGGGCAGCCTATTCCAGTGTCTCCCCACCCTCCAAGAGTTTACTCCTAGTATCTAATCTAAATGTCTTCTCATTTATTTTAAACCATTTTCCCTTGTCCTGTCACTATCTGCCATGTAACAAGTTTTTCTCCTGTCTGTCTTCTGTTTATAAGTTCCCTTTAAGTACTGGAAGGTGGCAATGAGGTCTCCCAAGAGCCTTCTCTTCTCCAGACTGAGCAAGCCTAGTGTCATATCTAAGAACAGACAGGAAATTCCCAAAGTCTGGTACAGAGCACCTTGTACAAAACAGGAACTACTATAGACTAATTGAAATCAATGAACTTGATTTTTCTTTAGAAAGTAGTCTTGAAAAACTGAGGTAGAATACAGCAAAAGAATGTCAACTGCTGTCTTAAGAAAGTGCCCAATGGCAAATGAGAAACAAGAAAATGGTTTTTTCTCTCAAGACCTCTACAGTTAGTTCAGCAACTTCTTCCAAGTTTCCAGTTTCCCATTATTGTTTCATTGGGCTTTTGTAAAGGCTTCTGCCTAGACTGTGTTTTGCATACATTGTGTTTGTGAGAAATATTGATATCCACAAGTGGATTTCTCGGTTGAATTAATTTGATGGTTATTAATTCTGTTATTTAACAAGTATGTGCAGATGTGAGTAGGGAATTTGGTCAGTTGTTTGCACACAAAAATCAGATATTCATCAATCTTTTAATTTACTCATATTAATAATGCAAAATGTTAATTGTAATTATGATATTATGTGTAAGCTTAAACATCAATAAATAAACATGCATAATTTCAGTATTACATTAAAAGATTGGGGTGATGGGAGGAAATATTTCTTTGATAACTCTAGAGCAGACAGGGCAAAGTGTGAGGAGAAGCAAGCGGAGTTTGGAGAATTAGAGAATTTGGCTGGAAGGCCTTTGCTAGAACTTTTCCCTTCTGTGTGATCTCTACATACACAACGCTCACTTAGACTGTGAGCCAGCAAATATGCACATGTTTCGCTTTCTTTACCTAAGAAAACTGAATTTCAGAAATTCAGCCTTCTTATAAGTGTTTTCAGAAGTAAATATTCTGAGGGATAATTTTATTATGGAAACAATGATTTAATTTTGTTTATTTTTTAAATGCGCCACCAGCACTAAAAGATGTAGTATTGCAGAAAAGAATAATGATAAAACATATTAATTTTAATGTGTTAAATTGTTCTTTACTGTTTTCTTATAGTTCTGTATTGTCGTCCTCTGTTCTGGGCACTTGTTACTGCCAGAACAATTCTGGTATATATACACATATATATAAAAGGCCACATATAAGTGTTCACTACTGAATTATTGTGTATAACAGGAGTGTGGAAACTTCGCACCTGTCAATTCTGGCTGATTTTCAAAACTGTGTGCAAGTGTCAAAAAAAAATGACCTGCCAGTCTGTGGTAGTGATTAAAGTCTCACTCAAGATCTTCAACGATTTTACAAAGGGTGTTTATCCTTGAAGGGTTATTTCTGTATGAATTTGTCCATCTCAGATCTAGCATGTGAAAAAGTTACTGCCTGAATTAGGGATGAAATGATAGCTCCAATGACAGTAGTACAGCACTGCCCATTTTGTGGCTAATACAAAATCACACAGGCTAAAAGACAGGCCCTATTGAAATCAGTGTGAGTTTTGTCATTGATTTTTGACATAAATTATTTTACTAAAGTGAATGTCTGTACTGGTGACCAGAATTAGAATAATCAGGTGCTTTGCTTGTAACAAAGCTGTTTACTGAGAGAATAATTAACTGTTTGTGACTTTAAGTGCCTAAATTATGTGTCCAGACTGGACTTCCTAGTTCTGCATAGGTCACAGAATTTAGTGAGAGATGGGTTATGTGGTCCACTCAAGAGAGTGATTCAGAGCACCTATGTTAAATGCTTTCTTCAAAGTGCCCTCTGAAGAAGCCTGTTTTTCTCTCTGCTTTGCTGTACAGTTAGGTGGCCTGGGAAGATCACAGACCTCAGGTAGGAGTTTAGATCATATAAATAGTGTGCCCAGCCAGGTTACTTTGGCTGTGTACTGGAGAACATCATATCATAAAGAGAAGAGCAGGTATGTCATTGCCCTTGCTTCAGTTTGAAAGTAGAATTAGTGAATTTTCTCAGTTAAGGTTGAGAAATTCATTGCTAAGAGAGAGAGAAGGTCCTGAAAGTGCCAAATGAAGGTTGGTGTCTTCGTATCAACCACATTTCTTTACTTAGAAGTCTGAAGAAAGCCATGGCATTAAGCTTAGTGATACGCTGAGAATCAGAGCTGGAGAGGTTGCCAGGGCCTCTTGTGCTGTAGTGCATTGAAAGCATTCCATTTAAGACATTTTGGAGTATGTATTTGTCATAAAGAAAGTCATACTGATTACACAGAATCCGAGCATTCACCAAACCTACCACTAACCTAAGCAGGCACACTGCACAGTATGTGGGGGTTGTATAACAGCTGCTGCCCATGCCGAGGTCTGTTCAAGTTACTGTGTCCACAGGCATTTAAAATCAGTATTCAACTTAAAACACAAATCTCTACAAATGCAATCTGTATTCTGCAGGAGATACAACTTCTTGAACACCAACAGAGGCTTTCAAACACTGACATTATTTGGCATATCTAGGAATGCTCTATAAATTACAGTTAAGAACAACATATGTGGGACTTAACACTGAGTAACCCTTGTTTTTGTTGCAGAAAGGGACAAATCCATGAGCCTTGCCTATCTCCCACATTCCTCTGAGCTGGGCAACAGTTATGTATTCACAAGACCTACTAAATTAGGAGATACCGGGTAAAATCAAGCTTGCTATGAAGAGTGGAATGGTCTATCCTTCAGCAGAACTGAGACTTTATCAAACCAATTTCAAAATTTGAAAAATGCATCTTTCATGGGACTCAATCTTGAAGTTACTGTTTGTCTCATGCATCTAACTCCCACTTTCTCCTCAAGAGAGGTTTGGGGGTTGGGATTTCTATTTGTCTATCTTTTTCTATATATTTTTTTCTTTTCTTTTTTTTTTTTTTTTTTTTTAACAGTAAGAGGGATATTTCCTGGACCCTCACTCTGATGTGAAGGAGTGAACTGCATTTATCATTAAGATCTATGAGCTGAAAGAAATAACAAATTTTGGCTATTACTTTCTCCAAACCATGTTAGCTTTCAGAGATTGTGTCTGGTTACAAGTTTTTTAGCTGCACATCTTCTTTAACATGCAGTTTGTTTCCTTGGGCTACCCTTTAGTTTAGTCAGTTTTATGCCAGCACGTTTCTCCATATATTAAGTGATACAAAATAAAATCAAGAAAAATCTGTTTTATAAGGAGAATGTTAGAATTTTCAGATCTACCATGTCTGTAGTTTAGACTTCAGCTGTATTCTAGGCATAAATACGAGAAATCATCTAAAGTCTCTGCTTACAATTTTCCTTTAGAGGACATACTGATTATACCTGACTTGTTTTTCTATGTCACTGCAAAGACAAAGCAAATGCTGATTAAAGCAATTAAAACTTTCCTTTGTTTGCAGAAAGAGATGTATTCAGATACGGCTTTTTTCTTTGTAGACATCTTAATAAGCACCAGCAGATTGAAATGAAATCTGTCATCAGTTATATTTTCCCTTAGACTAACTGTCTACTTCACATACATATTAAGGAAGATTTGTTACCAAAGCTTCCTTATATGTTTTCTATTTGTTGTTATAAAATGGTAAATGTTGAAATAACACTAGATCTATCAAACTGATAATATAATGCAATACATCTGACAGCTGAAGAGAGGAAAAAAAAATGTAATGACTTATATAGTATTTGGAGTAGTGTATTTTTTTGTTGTTATTTTCTTCAAAAACACAACTGTGCTATTTGGGTGTCTGCCACCATGAAGGAATATAAAGCATTATTGTGGATGGAGGATTCAGCTTTTGCTGAATATAAATTAAATGCTGTGTAAATATAAACATCAATTAGGTTCTGTCACTTGTTAAATATTTATTTACTAAAATGATTTAAGCAGAAAAGCTCGCTGAAGAGAAAATTGTCTGCTTCTCCCTACACACTGCTGTTACCTCTTAGGAGCTTGCTTTGTTTCTATTGTTTTGTAATTTATAATCTCTTATGTGTGGTTGCACTGGTGCTGTTTCAAGCAGCTGAAAATTTAAGGTGCATTTCTCACCAATGCTGAGTGGAATTAATCATGTAACTCCCATTAATACTAATGGGAATTAAGCAGATAAATACCTTCTTGCATTAGTGAATAAGTAGACTCCCATTTTCTAATGTGACATAGACTTCATCTGTGTGACCAGAACATGGTTGTACATAATAAGATCAGCACAGTGTCTAAATGCAGAGGGCAAAAATAAAATGTCTGAAATATATTTATTCTTCTATTGTGATTATCTCATCAGAATAAACTGTCAGTAGCTTTCAAAGGATGGTTAGTTTTACACAAACTCATGGGGAAACACTGTTAAGTGGCATCATCTCTCTACACTCTTGGCTGGAAGGCATATGAAGAGATAGTTATGACATTCAGTAGTCTCCCATTTCTCTCTCATATTAACAACATTATTTAAAAATAGATTTCCTTTCACTTCTATTGTCATAAAGTAAGTACATCAGAATAAAGTCTTGTGAAATAGAAGTTACAGAATGAGTCATTTATACCACTGAAATATCCACATCATCATTTTTCTTTCCCAAAAGAATAATTCTCTTACCCTCATTTTCTCTTTGTGTTATGCTGGATCCCATATTTATTTGACTGAAATGAGAATTATTTCAATAAGAACCTAGCTATTTTTAAGAAATGGCTATAAAAAAGCAGGAAAAAAATCTATTCCTGTTCTGGAAATACAGATTGATTGGAAGCAAATATGGTCCCACAATGAAACTTTCTGGTTTATAGCTCAACTTTATTTCAGCCTGGGTTTAATCGAGAGAATGCTTCCATCTTAGGTACAAAAATGAGTGAGATCAATTACACAGAAATAAGACACTGACAATTTCGAAACAAGCATTACAGCATTAAACCTCATCTGAGGAAAACCAGATCTTTGGAGCCATGCAGACAAATCAAATTGATTAAGCTTTAATTGATTTCAAGAGTAAGTTTATACCTCTTCCTAGATTTACTCTCCACAAGTTTAGTCAGATCTTCTTAAGTACAACTAATCATGTCCACAGAGAACCAAACTAATCAATACAAACCACACCAAATACCTTCAGAAGCCAACTTTACAAGTGTCCAACAGCTAGGTGCTGAATTGCCATAAATACTAATTCCTAAAATTTCTTCTCGCATCTCTATTTAAATTTTCAATAATGATAGCAATCACAAAAACCATTTCAAAATTCTAATCGAATGCCTTCTCAGTGCATTCATAAAATGAAATGCTGATCCAGCACATTCTATATAATTGAGATACACTTAAACTTGGAAGTCCGCTTAATCAGGACGTCTCCCTGGGAACAATTTAAGTCCAATGATAGTTAATGGCAATGACTACTGCTTAATGGGGATGGTAATTCTGCTTAATTGAGATTTCTTTCAGTGATGTAGTAGTTCATAGCTGTACACTTTTAAATAACTGAGACTAATTTTGTTATGTTTTATGTTTTACTAAATGTATTTTAAGCAAATGTGATGAATTGCATGGAATAACATTTGAAAAATGTTAGTTTGTAGCAAACAAGGCCTTTAAAATCTATCTGTGGCAAAATATGTAAAGCACAAGGACATATGTAAGAGAATATTATATCTGGAAATGGTAGTGTTAGAGGAAATTTGGCCCATGTCAGGTTTTTTTTTTTTCTTTTGTGAAATCACTAAAACAAATAGTTTTAGTTGAAGACATCTTTAGAATTCAGTTTTGTATCTAGATCACTGCCTTTTCAAGCCTGCAGTGTCAAAAGACTGGGGAGAAAATACAGCCTAACAATGGAGCTACAGAAGTAAGCAAAAAAAAAAAAAAAAAAGTACCAGCAGATACTGCATATCCACTGTGTACTTATCACGGAGGGCAGGAGAAGAGATGTCTGAAATGTCTTTGTGGATGATTATAATAAGATCCTCTCAAAAGCCATGAAAGAAAGTAGGAAGGAAAGTGCTTAACATGTAGCTGTTTGGTGAAGGACAGGGTGTAACTGACCAGCCACCTGGAACAGGAAGGGTAGAAAACCTCTGTGGTTGATTTTAGAGAGAGAAGATGTAGGTGAGAAAGAGGATCCAAATCCTACCAAAAGTAGTCATCTTTTTAACCACATCTTGGAAATTAAAGTGGAATTCAATGTCGCATTTGTGGTTCTTAATCTAGCAGCTGCATAAAACTGGTAATGAATTGTGTTTATTTGATCTAACTATGAAGTGAATTTTGAAAAGTCAGATCGGGCCATTGTCGTTGCACAGATAGTTGAGGAAGATAGCCATAAATGCTTAAGTAGACTACTTTGCACCTGTATTCAGCATACCAAAGCTTTCTGATGGTGGTATCCAGAGCAAGATCTGGAATGTAAAACCTCATAAACTTTGATATGACTGAGTAGGTTATTGTTACAGGAGCTCAGCCATACAATGAATTTTTAGAACAGTTCAGTGAAGTTCTGCTCTGATTAATGAAGCAACAGGCTATTATTATGAAAAGGAAAGGTTAGGAGGACACAATGTTGAAAGAGGGCTTGTCTTGTGGGGGGCAGCCAGACACCAACATTGCAGGAGTTGTTTATGATTTTTAAAAAGTACTTTTCTACAGTGGATTCTGCATACTGAAGAAACATTCCGCAGATGTGACAGTTGATAAGCATTTTCATCAGCTTTATATTAACATACTTAAACCTTTTAAAATCATTTGAGTAAATATAGTGCTTTTATGACTCTAGGATTGTGTGGCTAAGGAGGTTATAGCTCTGTCGCATTTCATAGGCAAACTGTAACTGTTTGCCTATAGTTCTGTAAATGGTGCTCAGTTCTCATCTTCACCCTTTTCCAATTCTTGCTCTGTCCTATGCTGTGACTGCCGGTCATGCAAAATTTAGTGTGGTAGTTTTCTGATGTGCAGAATTACAAAGAAATGTGCTGTGGTCTTTAAAGATGTGAAAACAGAAGCATGTTCTGCTTAATAATACAATTCCTTCCACTGTTTCCTATTTGATAGCTGCAGCACAAACTCTTTGAGGTGGAATTTAAAATATGATCCTCTGTCAAGGATACAAAAATCCTGAATAATCTGTAGCAAATCAACAACTTCCATATCATCAGCAAAGGAAGATGGTTCAGACTTGTTGAACCCTAGTTATTATAGGCTTGAACAACTCCTGATATAGAAGAGAGATATGCATGATTATGCAGGCAAGCACAAGTTAAGTAAGGCTGACTCCTGCTCACTGCAAATCTAATTGACAATTTTGTTGCCCTTCTCTGGCTATTTAAGAAGAGTAGTGAGGTCAATGGTAATGACATGTCTCATGGTTGGAAAATGCCACCCACTTGGTTTCTTTTTACAAGGCATTGATTTCAAACTTCTAACCTCAGCTTTGCTGAAGAAAAGAAGATTTTAAAGAGCCTTGCTGAGTTAATTTTCTGCTTGTGAAAGGTGACTGGCTGACAAGTGCACAGACTTAATATTCTGTTTTCACAGAGGAGGTGTTGTATTCTTTATTTTTGAATTATGCTAGGAGCTCAGTGTCTTCTTCCCCATATTTATCTATGTACTTCAACCTTGATCTTTCGAGACCCCTAGATTCCTAGGTTGAGCAATTCAATATCTTGACTAATTCCAGAAATTTACAAATAGGGCCCTTATTACATTAAACAAGGTTGTCAATAGATTTTTCAACACTTCTCATTTTGAAAACATAATTTATTTTCTTGTACAGTATTATGATTAATAAAAACAAATCAGAAACAGAATGAGGATAAAAAAAATATGCAGCAAAGACTTCCATCTCTGTAAAGAATTGTCAAAAATAATTTGCTTGAACAAATGAGTCTTCTCTTGTAAAGACCAGGAAAGTTTCTTGAATGTATACAGTATAAAATACTGCTTATTAAGTAAGAAAGAAACTCAAACAGAAACAGTTTCTCTGATGCCAAAAAGAACAATAATAATATATGCCAGTTACTCTTCAGCCACTAATGAGACGTTATGAGGAATATTCATTAACTGATTTCTGTATGCAATTAATAATATTTATAAGCAAGAAATTTACCATTTTATAGCTACAGAAGCATGGATTAATTCCTGGTGTACTGAAACTAGGCTGTCAACGGTTTACGGGCTGGTTCGGCCCGGTTCTGTGACTAGCAAGGCAGAGGGATTTCACAAAATCCGCACCTCCAGAAAATGGAAACAGGGGACCCCAAAATAATGAAAAACAGTGGCAATGATCTGAGGACAAACAAACTGATTTGCTAAATATAGTATCAGAATGCAAGATAACACACTATAATACAATATAATTAGAATTGAAGCTAATAAATCAAATATAATGAGAGAGAGTATGTCTGAAAGGTGGGTAGGCCTCACCATAACGCTGAGGTGAGATGCGCAGTCCAGTTGAGCAGCAGGGAGACGAAAAAGAGCCGATGAAGAAGAGTGTATCAGGTGACCTTGCCAGGAGTTATATCTCTTCTCTGACCGAAAAGCCCCCTGGAGTATGTAGTTCTTCTTCTCTTCCAGACAGGTAGCCGGAACTGGAGCATAAACACCTTAACTCCCAGTGCACTACATGATGTTATGATGTGGAATACTGATAACCAATAATCATAAAACTATGACACTAGGCATATGGTTAGGAACAGCTTAAATGAGTTTGTTTGCTATCTGGTATACATGAAGAAGATAAAACTTACAGATTTTAATTTTTCTTTAGTCAGAATAGACTAAAGAAAGAGATTAAACCTTGACACTTCAATGTTTATCTTAACCCAGAGTAACCCTAGAATCAGTGCCTACAAGGATAGGACAGCATCAGAGTACCTCTCCCTCTTGACAATAAGGTCAAACGATTTGATTCCGTGTATTGACACTTTGGATTCAGCTGGCACTCCATTACTGATGAAATTTCTATGGTAAGAACATGTTTTTCCATCACTGGCTATGTGAAATTGTAGTACTACCCGTTAAAGAGCATTAGATAGATTGTGAACAGAGATGACAAGATCTTATAGAAGTATATATTTTACACACATTTAGCAATTTATAACTGTTTTGCTGAAGGTGAAATTTAGCTCCTAACTTTACATCTACATTTAGGTTTGCAAAGACGTGGTCACGTGTTGGCAAGTTGTCTGCCAAAGCAATTGATGGAATCTAGACTATGGCTAGCAGTAAAGGCTCAATTTGTTTGGACAAACATAAGTGTCTAGTAATATCTCAGAATGCTTCAGACTGAGACAGCCACATGTACTATCAGATGAGGCACAAAACCTTTCTTTGTCTTATTTCAAGTAAGGAAACTGGGTCCTCCGGATGACTGAATGAGCTACTGTCTGAGACTGTGAAAATGTAAAAGTTTGGTACAACAAAAACAACTTGAACAATACCTGGAATAATGTATGTCATAATACACAACAACCTGGGAAATGAGAGAATTGGACTCACTGAATTCAATGAAGACAGACCTCTTCTAAGAAGCAGAAAGGCCTGCATCCCTACACCTCTGGGTGGGGACTGGGGTGGTAAATCCCCCCCTGCTGTGAGGACAGAGCAGGTCCGAGACCGCCTCATGAGACTGAATGTGTACAAGTCTATGGGGCCGGATGGCATGCATCCCAGGGTTCTGAAGGAGCTGGCTGAGGTGGTTGCCGAGCCGCTCTCCATCATATTTGAGAAGTCGTGGCTGTCTGGTGTGGTCCCGGATGACTGGAGGAAGGGTCACGTCACTCCCATTTACAAGAAAGGGAGCAAGGAGGACCCTGGGAACTACAGGCCGGTGAGTCTCACCTCTGTGCCTGGGAAGATCATGGAACAGATCATCCTGGATGACATGCTTGATCACATGAGGAAAGGGCGTGTGATCCGTGACAGCCAGCACGGCTTCACCAGAGGAAGGTCATGCTTGACCAATCTGGTGGCCTTTTATGATGGAGTGACGGCATCGGTGGACAAGGGAAAGGCGACCGATGTCATTTACCTGGACTTGAGCAAGGCCTTTGACATGGTCCCCCACCACATCCTTCTCTCCAAACTGGAGGGATGTGGATTTGATGGGTGGACCACTCGATGGATAAGAAACTGGTTGAAAGGCCGCAGACAGAGGGTGATCATCAATGGCTCTATGTCCAGGTGGAGGCTGGTAACGAGCGGCGTCCCCCAGGGATCTGTCTTGGGACCGGTGCTCTTTAACATCTTTATCAATGACATTGATGACGGAATTGAGTGCACCCTCAGCAAGTTTGCTGACGACACCAAGCTGAGTGGTGTGGTTGACACAGTTGAAGGACGGGATGCCATTCAGAGGGACCTCGAGAGGCTAGAAAGGTGGGCCCGGGTGAACCTGATGAGGTTCAACACTGCAAAGTGCAGAGTTTTGCACTTGGGCCGGAGGAATCCCAGGCATCCCTACAGACTGGAAGGAGAGGTCCTTGAGAGCAGCCCTGTGGAGAAGGACCTGGGGGTCTTGGTAGACGAAAAACTTAACATGAGCCAGCAGTGTGCCCTTGCGGCTCGGAAGGCAAATGGGATCCTGGGCTCCATCAGAAGAGGGGTGGCCAGCAGGGACAGAGAGGTGATTGTTCCCCTCTACTCTGCTCTTGTGAGGCCCCATCTGGAATACTGCGTCCAGGTCTGGAGCCCCCAGTACAAGAAAGACAGGGAGCTGTTGGAGAGGGTCCAGAGGAGGGCCACAAAGATGATCAGGGGACTGGAGCACCTCCCCTATGAGGACAGGCTGAGGGAGCTGGGCTTGTTCAGCCTGGAGAAAAGAAGGCTGCGGGGTGACCTCATTGCAGCCTTTCAGTACATAAAGGGAGCCTACAAAGAGGAGGGGAATCAACTCTTTGAAAGGGTGAGTGACAGCAGGACAAGGGGAAATGGTTTTAAGCTGAGGGAAGGGAGATATAGGTTGGATGTCAGGGGGAAATTCTTTACGGAGAGAGTGGTGAGGTACTGGAACAGGCTGCCCAGGGAGGTTGTGGATGCCCCGTCCCTGGAGGTGTTCAAAGCCAGATTGGATGGGGCCCTGGGCAGTCTGGTCTAGCATTAGGTGGAATGGTGGTGGCCCTGCATGTGGCAGGGGGGTTGGAGATTCATGATCCTTGAGGTCCCTTCCAACCCTGGCAATTCTGTGATTCTGTGATTCTGTGAATTCACTCAATGCAGATACAGCAGGGCACAATCCAAGCGTGGGTCCAGGCGTCATTATTTTCCTCTAACTGGATTTTGCACTAGATCTAGTCCTGTAAAATGAATTTGGAAAGGAAACCTGTGGTAGGTCTGCCCATTTTCTTGCTCTGTCAGGTAGGTCAGCGATCTCCAAATGGAGGTGGTTATGTATACCGTCAATGAAAGAAATTTAACAGAATGGGAAATACATATGTCATAAAGAAAATTTGCTCATGGACCCCAGCTCTGCTTCAGGTTTAAAAGTGATAAAGACATAAGAATACAGCATGGAAAGTAGGCTAAAAATATCCTGCTTGGAAATCTCTGTTGTGCACTCCACTGGGTAGTATACCTTGGTTTCACAAAAAACTCTGGATCCTTCCTGAATAAACTGTCACCTGCATGAGAATTTGAGGATTAGTTACAAAATCTTGGATATGCTTTAAATACTATCAGCAAGGTTGCAGGAATCTCACAAAATACAAGAGTTTTAACAGTGGACTAACTCCCTTCTAAATTGCTTATCTGTACTCTCTGCCTTTTGGAGCATATTTGTAGGTACAAATAAATTCATATCACTAAATTTACTTGCAAGATTTCCTGAATAGAGTGCTTAACTTCACTTCTTACAATTTTAGCATTGTTAAAAAAGAAACAAGTGACAGACAAGGTTTTGTTTTGTTGCTTAACACTGATGAAGATAGTACCTGTGTGTATTGGATAAAATAACTAACACTTAATTGAAAGACAGCTCAGAATGTAGACATGCCCATAAGCACCTACGAAAATGTAGTTGTTTCCATAGATATGTGCCAGGTGAGGAGAGGTTATCCTATTATTCCGTAGAACAGTAGAATACTTATTTTATATATGCAGTTCTGCCAACTCATAACTGAAGTCCCAGCCCTGAGGTCATGTGAATGTGTTCAGATTTGATTTTGAATGGAAAAAGGAAGTTTCTAGCATCACAGTTAACAGTAAAGCTTGAAAACAAAAATTTTTAAGATCTGAAAAGAAAGCAAAGAGATAAAATTAAATATTTGTATGTGTGTATGTGTGTGTACATTATCTATATACATACATGCACACATTTTTTTAACTTATGAGTTGTTAAGATGATCTTGGTTTTCCTCAAGGTCATAGCTCACAACCTTCTACAGTGCTATTTAATAAACCTGTGTCTATCAATTTCTTGTGCAGAGCTACAGATATATATATAAATGGTTGATGAATGTACTTCAACACATCTAATAGTTAAATATTACGTTAAGCATACTGTGAAATTCATTCTCCAAATTGCAGGTTCCCAGTGTGATATGGAGATACGGTTTTACTGATGTGAACATCAAAACCTGTAGGATTGTCTGTATTATAAAAATAAGCTAGTTTAAAGTCTCACCGAACTTCAGCAAATAAAACCTAGGCTGTGCATTTACTAAAATGAAAAATATATAGTCTACACACATTATTTTATTGTTTAAATGGTTCTCATTCATGTTTCATTTCAATAATATTTCCCCAGCTTGTAAAGCTTATGTTACATAGAGCTCCTCTTTAAATTCACAATGCATAAAACTGCCAGGTGGCCTAATAACAGAGTGCATTAACAGATTGAACTATAAATCAGATGGTTGTGTTCACATACTGTAAAAACACCACCATTTTCTTTCAGATCTCAGTTTGTACACAGATTCCTCAGAGAGTGTGATTGCTTTCAAATATTAAAAAAGCGCACATAGCTAAATTTTAACATTAAGATTGATTTTATATTTCAAACTTAAAATTGTTCTCTTCAATCCTACCAGAAAATATGCAGAAAATATGTCATACACTGTGACAGAAATGGAAAAAAAACACAAAAACTGAGTTTGAACATAATCTGTTTTTACTGATTCCACAGTAGGAATATGACTCCAAATTGAAAGTACAGTTTTCAGTCTTTGTTACCACTGAAAAATTCATGACCCAGAAGAACTGAACCCATTCAAAACTAAACAACAACAGTCATAGATTAAGGTCATTCCTGGGAAGGGTATCATAGAAAAAGAAAAGTTCTTCCTTATGTCTAACCTAAACCTCCTCTGGCACAACTTGCGGCCATATCCTCAGGTCCTATTTGTTGCCTGGGAGAAGAGGCCAAACCCCTCCTCATCACAACCTCCCTTCAGGAATTTATAGAGTGCAATGAGGTCTCCCCTGAGCCTCCTCTCCTCCAGACTAAACAATCCCAGCTTCCTCAGCCACTCTCCATAAGACTTGTGCTCCAGAACCCTCACCTGTTTCGTTGCCCTTCTCTGGACACGTTCCAGGGCCTCAGTGTCTTTCCTGCAGTGACGAGCCCCAAACTGAACACAGTACTTGAGGTGTGGCCTCACCAGAGCTGAGTACAGGGGGATGATCACCTCCCTGCTTCTGCTGGCCACACTATTTCTGATGCAGGCCAGGACAACTTGTGTGCATTTCCTCGGGACCTGTTTGTTGCCTGGGAGAAGGGGCCAGCTTATCCAGATCCCTCTGAAGGGCCACCCTTCACTCAGGCAGATTAACACCACCTCCCAACTTGGTGTCATCTGCAAACTTACTGAGGGTACACTGAATCTCTTCATCTAGATATTAAACAAGATGGGCCCCAGTACCGACCTGTCGGGGACACCACTTGTAAGGGGTCACCAGCTGGACTTAACTGCATTAACCACTATCTGTTGGGCATGGCCCTCTAGCCAGTTCCTTACCCAACGAAGGGTATACCTGTCCAGGCCACGGGCAGCCAGTTTCCCAGAGGAACACTGTGAGAGACCATGTCAAAGGCTTTGCTGAAGTCTAAGTAGACTACATAGATAGCCTTTCCCTCATCCAGCAGTCTGGTCACCCAGTCATAGAAGGAAATGAGGTTGATCAAGCATGACCTGCCTTTCATGAACCTGTGCTGGCGTATCTGTTAATAGCTTCGTATTAATACCTTGTCTGATTTCCAAACATAAACTTTTCAGCGAGATTCATTTCTGTTTCTTGAAATAAAACATGGGACTAGAAACAACAGCAAGAAATTCTTAAATATTCTTTTTCTTTTACACTGAATATTTTATTTTGTCGTAGTTAGAAATACTGATTGACACTGAAAAGGCTATAATTACCTTTTAGAAATCTTTTATAATAGGAAGAGGATGCAATCTGTATATTTGTATATATTCATATCTCCTATCCATGTCTACGTAAAAATATTTTTTAAAGCAGAAATTGTATTTTTCTGATATTTTTTGGTTTTGGAATAGGCAATGGGATTAATGAAAACAGTTCAAGTGTATAACATCATGTGATCATATTCAAAGTGATCTCAGGAAGTCTTTTAGTCCAGTTTTCTGCTCAAAAGAGGGTCAGCTGTGATAAGCTCAAAACATGTTACTCAGGTATTAATGCAGTTTGGTTGGCTTTAAGACACTGGTTACTTCTACCACTGTTTATTTTTCAGCATTTACCGTTATTATTGCTATTAGTACAATACAGGCACAATACGTTTGTGACTAATGGAATTAAACAGATTTGTTGCAACTGCTTAGCAAAAGAATAAAATTGCAAAATCACATCTCAAGGAAAGGAAGGTAAGCTCAGGAAAAACATAAATAGAAATCTTGATTAATAAATGGTTTGCCTTCATGTTCCAAGCCATGTGAGATATCCCTTTAAGAGGAAATATTTAGAAAAAATAAAGAAATTAAAATAAAAAGAGTTTTTTGTCAAATGAAAAAAATATATAAACCTATACCCCAGAGACACTCATCAATCAGAAATTTGTCAGAAGTAGAGTACCAGAAAATAAGTGACGGCTATTCAAATAATAATGAAACAGAATAGCTGTTCAGGATGTCAAGATAGTGTCTATTTTTTCCCTCTATGTTCAGGGACTATATGCTTGTAAAAGATGTAGCAAATACTGAATAAAAATGAAAAAAAAAAAAAAGAGAATTCTGTTGTGGGTTTTAAGGAAGTAGCTCCTATAGCTTTTTAATGTTTATGTTTTTTGTATGCAATCTCTGGATCAAAGACTTGATCATAGAATCATAGAATCATAGAATGGCCTGGGTTGAAAAGGACCACAATGATCATCTAGTTTCAACCCCCCTGCTGTGGGCAGGATTGCCAACCACTAGACCAGACTGTCCAGAGCCACATCCAGCCTGGCCTTCAATGTTGCTAAAATTTTTAAAATACTTAAACTACTAAAGAACGATTTTATTTTTGATAGTGCTAAATAGCTTAAGCTCTATGATTTTCAATGTTATTTATGAAGTTTCAGGTTTCTTATCAGAGAGAGAATAACACAAAAATCAAATAATAATTTAAGGCAGAAAATTCTTTGAAAATCACTGACAAGTTTAGTCCCAATTTGAAGAGTATCCAGTACAGTGTATTTTGACAACCCCTGAAATGCTACCTCAGGTTTTTCAGATATTTTTCCTTGAGGATATTTGATTTTCATAATGTTCAAATGTGTATTTCAAGCATAAACACGGAATCAACCCCCAGAATAACAGCATAAGACGATGTTGAAATCCTTTTACTGGTGTTCATGTGTAGAAGGATATTCTAGAAAAAAAGGAAATTCGTATGTGTTCATCTTCATGTCAGATCAGGCTTAGGATCCATCTCACTTCACCTTCGGCTTCTAAAGAATATAATTTCAAGATAGATTACACAATCAAATATCAAAAATTATCTTATTTCAATCCAGGGTGTCAGTTTCCTGGATATTTAGTTCAGTCTTGAATTTTTTTTCCCACTATCTTACTTTGCCCTTGTAAGAGCCCATCTGGAGTACTGCATTTGGGCCTGGGCCCAAACAAGAAATACACGGAACTGTTGGAGTGGGTCCAGAGGAGGGTCACTAAGATGATCAGAGGGCTGGAGCACCTCTCCTATGAAGAAAGGCGGAGAAGGCAGGGCTTGTTCAGTCTAGAGAAGGCTTTGAGGAGACCTCATGGCAGTTTTTCTTTACTTAAAGGAAGCTTATAAGCAGGAGGGAGACTTTTTACATGGACAGATTGTGATAGGGAACAAGGTGGAAAGGTTTTAAACTAAAAGAGAGGAAATTTGGATTAGATATTAGGAGGAAATTCTTTATTCAGAGACAAGTGAGGCTCTTGGAACAGATTGCCCAGAAAAGCTGTGGATGCCCTATCCCTGGAGACGTTCAAGACAAGGCTGGATGGGGCCCTCAGAAGCCTGGTCTTGAGGTTGGCAACCCTACCCATGGCAGGGGTGTTGGAACTAGATGATCTTTGACAGACCAAACTTCCAACTCAAGCCATTCTATGATTCTATTATTCCATTGTCTTAGTTCCCTTCAAATTAAAATTGGCGGGGTTTTAATGATAGTTTGTGCCAGGATCTTTCCCAAAAGTTATACAAGACAAGACCAAGCCAGACTTGGCTCTCTTTGCCATGTACAGCTCCAAAACTCTCCCTCAAACACAACCTTACACTCTCCTGCCAGGCATTACTGTATGAAATGCAGCTTCAGTTGTTTTCTGCAACACAGGTTTCACATTGTTACAGACTTATTGCACTACATAAAACTAAAGAGAAAAATCGTTTTCCAGGTTCACAGGAGAAATGCACAAGGATAGGGATCACCCATTAATAAGTACAGTGTATTGTGAATGGAGAGAAGCCATTTTAGATGAGTCTTCCGTTGAGCAGTATGAGAGGACACGTCTCGTGCCACTCAACCTTAATAAATGTGTTTGCTAATAGATTCATAGGAGTGGATATAGTAATTGTTAGGAATACATATCACTCTGGTCTAACTTAGTTGACTCTGGCTTTTCGCATACTCAGTGGGCCATAAGCTGACTTGTTGGGATTGAGGCAATTAAGCTATAAATGCCTGGGGTGGATGAGATCAATTCTATAATTGGTGTGAACTGTGAAAATGTAAGGAGCATGCACCTCATTTTTTATGTAATAAAATCTCAGAATAAAAAAAATACAGTTTTAAATATAAAAATTTATGCAATTAATAAAATGAATAAAAAATGGCTTAGGAGCAACAAGTGAGAGATAAGAGAAGCAGTAAAGCAAATAATTGCTTGTTTGGGGAATTTTCTTGAAACAAGGTGTTGATTATCATTCTCTAAACCCAGAAACTTTATGTAATTTAGAAGTTATTCCAGTTCTAGTCTCTGTCATCTTCCTCAATCTACTTGAGGGCCATTTTAAATAAGAATATCTAAATCCACTGTGCTGGTTAGATCATAGATGCACAAGTTAGGAAAGGTTCTCTGTCAGTCACATTGCTTCCTTTTCTGATTGGCAGGGAAAATGATTAGGGAACTGGAATAAGCTTACTGGAATACTGCAGATAAACTATTGTAACACACTAATGCAAAAACAATGTCATGAAAAACAAAATTTACTTTTGTCCAGAAGACTCAATCTTAAAAAAGAGGACTGGGAACTGAAACAATCTTATTAAGTGAATCTAATTCAACCACCAAACCTTGTGTTTTGAGTCATTGTTTGTATAGTTACCCCATGGATACACACCTGTCTGCCAAAGAATTGTAATTGAAATGCTTTTAGACTCACAAGGTTATTTGTGGTTACTGCTCTTGTTGGGACCCTGAAGCATGGGTTGGAACAGCACAAATGAATCAGGCTTGTAATATGCAGTCTTCAGCTCTTTACCATCTGACTGTACTTTGCTGACGTCTCTCCTTTGGTTTCTATACAGAGAACATTCCTGTATAGAAGAAATCTGAACATTAGATGCAGACGTTAAGATGAAAATATGATAACCTCAGAGTGGTGATACACCCACTCGTGATACAACTCTGCTTTTTTCTCCATTCTTGTAATATTCACCTGTAGTTTTTCACTATGATGTGGGAAAACTGGGTACAGAGCTATCTTTAAAAAGAGGTTGATATTTACAGTTACAGGTGTTACAAAGTAATGCCCTTTAGCACAACACAACATGAAATTTAAATAATGATGATCATAAGAAAACACAGAACAAGGAAACACAGAAGAAATAAGTTCATTTAATGACTGCAATTTGTGATTGCTCAAGCCTTTATTGAATTTTTCTTTTCTTCACTAACAAGAAGTATTTATCCTGGAATATACAACCCAGAAAATTATTTAAAAATTCAATTTATCTGTATAATCAGAATAACCAGAATCCTCAGCATACAATACTGGATCATCACAAATCTCAAACAGTAGCTGATATCGATGTATTGTTCTAGGGAAAAACATTAACCCTCTGACACTACTCCATCCTTATTGCAATTAACCTCTCCTTCCAAGTCCTTAAAACGCTCTGACTTTTCCTTTCTTATCCCTTAATTTTTCTTCTAGAGTCTGTACTGATTTCTTTTTTAAAACATCTAGTCATGGAACTTAGAAGATTTAGTAAATGAACTAAATGAGTTTGATGTTCCTCTAAGCCAACAAAATGTTGATGTATAAATTATATAATCTAATGATGACAAACAAGGGGGTCATTAAAAATAAATAAATATGTGCATAAACCCACTTATTTCACAGTTGTGGCATCCAGTGCTCTTCCTTTTGTGTTGCACTGCAGGGCAGAAGGCACACCAATTAATGATGCAGTGATAAAGCATGCTAAAATGGTTTCTGAGATATATTTCTGCTTCTTCTGCTTACAGTTTTCAACTAATGCATTTTTGATGTCTAAAATTCAATGCAAGTATTTATTCAGCATCATTTAATTTCTTATTATTTTCCACTCTTTTGTCAATAGTGCATTTGGAAAGCATATTGTCAGTGTTCTACACAATAAGATTCTTACTGCTGATGTCTTGACAGAAATTGGGATATTGACGCCAAATTGTGGGTATTGATCTAAATTTGTTTCTTACCCATACTGAGCTATAGAGGCAGTATACACAATGTTGATATCAATGTTATCTTATTCAGTATATTTCTGGGCCAGAATCAGACTTTCAGTTATTGAGCCACAGATCTAATGATATAGATCTTATCATGGATTATTGTTATTCATTATTTGCTCTCAAGCAACAATTCACATTTTTTCCTGGAAAGAATATAGCTGATAAAAAAACTTAGGAAACACAAAGATTTCAGTAAAGAGATCAGTGAGTGTATGAAGATCATGTTGCTTGCTGCCTCTGGATGTATGAAGGTCTGTGCACTAACAGCACACCACACTGGTAAGAGTTGATGGATCTATATATAGCACATCCAACAAGTAGCAACAAAAGTCAGTGAGAAGAAACACATGGCTCAGAATGTGCAAGTGAAGTGTACTAAGTATCACATGTGCTTACAACTGAACTATTTACAGGAAACCTGTTATTTTTCAGAAATTGGTAAAGTCACGGAACCAAAAGCAAGAAAACCTAATTCGTACAAATGGGCTGGATCTTACAGCAAACTTTCAAGCTAACCTCTCGCAGAAATTAGTGTCCCTCTTGATGAAGGAATAGTTAGAAGAAATTTGCACAGACCTAAAGAAAACTGACAGAGAAATGCAAAGCTTTGCATTCAGTGCAAAACAGTATATCTGAGACAAGAAATTTTTCCCTGCTATCAGAAGCTAGGGTAGTTGTAGATCAAGGATGGAAACAATATGATCTGTCAAATGTATATAAGATTTCCTTATGAAAAACTGGAAAAACAAATAGAAATATTCTACGGTCATCAGCTTGTAGCGTCAGGTAGAAACAAATGTCAAAAAATAAATATATGTGATCTATTGTAGAACTATTTAGCAAATTATGCAATTAGGAATGTTCACAAAGGTATACGGAAAGTAATCTTTTATGATCCTAGATTCCCAGAGAAAGAATCTACAAAAGCATCATTTCACCTGCCTAGTTAGTCATTGGAAAGAAATGCTATTATATTACTTCCTGAAAAAGCTATTACTCTGGAGGACATACTGCTATGAGAAATAAATGTTTCAGGAGTAGACAATGTATGACAGAACAGATTTTCAATCAAGAATGTCATATCATGTTGCCTCATTTTTTTCTTTCTTGTGTCTTAATTGATCTCTTGGTTTTGGATTTTTTGAATTTGTGTGTACATATGTGTGTGTGTGTTCTATTATTTTTTTTTTTAATGGAGAGTAGAAGATGGGAGGGGAATGTAAGTATTCTGAGTTCTTTGAGACATGGAAAATGAAATAATTTAACAAAGAGGAAACACCTACAAGTATAAACACATAATTGGAGATCAGTAATAAGCAGATCACCCCTGGCATCAATATTAGGTCCAGTCTTGTTTAATGTCTTCATTAAAAATCTGGACAATAATGTAGAGAGTTCCCTCAGTAAAGTCATAGAAGACACAAAACTGGGAGGGAGCAGTTGACTTTTGAGGGAGCAGTGCAGAGTGACTTGGACATGCCATAGAGGTGGAATGACAAAAGCCTCATGAAGTTCAACGGAAGTGTGAAGTCCTGAACTTGGGAAGGGGAAATCCTATGGGAAAACTAGCTGGAAGTAACTTGGCAGAAAAGGACCTACAAGTTGAATATAAGACAGCAATATGCCCTCGCTGCTAAGAAAGATAATTATATTCTTGACATCATTAGACAGAATAAGTCAGGAGAGGTGATCCTTCCCCTTTACTCAGAACTGGAGTATTGTGTCAAGTTCTGGGCCCCTCACTAGAAGACAGAATTGGGCATATTGGAAAGAGTCTAATGGAGGGCCAACAAGATGATCAAGGAGTTGGAATCTCTTGTGAAGAGATTGAGAGCTAGGACTGTTTACCCTGGGGAAGACTAAGGGGTCATTTTATCCACATACATAAATACCAGAAGGGAGGGAATGAAGAAGACAGGACTATGCTCCTTTCAGTGATGCCCATTGATGTCCAACAGACAAAGACATAGTGGGCACAAAATGAAATGCAGGAGGTTCTGTCAGACCATCAGGGAATACTTTACTATAACAGTAACTGAGCAATGGAATAGGTTTTCTAGAGAACTGGATTGTCCCTCCTTGAGCTATTCAAAAGTTATCTGGATGTTGTGGACAACCTGCTGTAGGTGGCCCTGCTTGAGGAAGGAGGTTGGACCTGATAACCTTCAAGATTCCTGCCAACACTAACCATTCCACACCTCTGTGATATAGAAATACACTGATTTACAGTCAGTGGTGAGAACTAAACATGTTTAGTCAATACATTTTCTCATTCTAAAGTAGACAAAAGGAATTGGTTAGATATACAATGAGAATCATGTTTCAGAATAGTTTTCTGCCTCTTTATATGTGAAGACAGACAGGTAACCAGGTCAGATGTACATATTTAAATCTTACACGCTTCAATTAGAAAGACAATCCCATCGAAGTCCCTGCTTTGTATTTCTGTAGCACTGACACAGTGCATTTCTAATCCTTTCCTAGGGCTTCCAGACCTCTTGAAATACAACTAAATAAACAGAATTCAACAGAAAAACAAAATAAAGACAAGATCAAAGCAATGACCTGACTTTTGAAAGGGTAGGTGGGAGAAAGAGGCAGTAGTTGAGGCATGAAATTAAATAGCTTAGACTCATCTTTTCTGCATCTTTTTAACTCTGGGCAAGAATCTTGTAGCAACCATTATTGAAATTTGACTTTCATACCACCCGTTTGAACTTATCGAAGAGTACAATGGCATAATTATCCACAGTTTTCACTTGGGTTATGATAGAAACAACAGTCATTATCTTACATCTGTTCTCTTTCCTGCCACAGAAGTTCTGTTACAGAATGGTTTGGGTTGGAAGGAACTTTAAAGATAATTTATTCCACCTCTGCTACTGTGAACAGGGACATCTTTAACTGTACTGAGTTGCTCAAAGCCTCATCCAATCTAACACTGAGATAACTCTAACACTGTTGCTCCATTACGATATCTAGTAGGATTTCCAACACTCACAGTGTTTAATCTCAAACAGACAAAAAGGTGGCTTTCTGCACCACTTCTGGGCAACTTAAGTTGTTTTTTAACTCCTTTTTTTTTTTTTTTTTTTTTTCCTAGCAGTGCATTTTGAGAATGTGTCCATTATTTTTGGATAGCACATTGGTAGGCTTTTTCAGCGTACACTGAGATACCTATAGTTTGTTTATTCTGTTTTCTGTCTGCAATTTTTCTACGTACTATCATATTAATAGTGAAATCTGTAGTATTTTGTATGAAGGCTATTTTATCATAGTTGAAATAGAGATTTCAGACTATTATGAAAATGCTATAGTAATGCTAAAAGACTTACTTATAGCTTTGGTCGTATAGACGTTTACATGTGAATTCTTACACCAATGCTTCAACATACTGTCTTTAAAACAGGGAATCACAGAATCATAGAATGGCTTGGGTTGGAAGGAACCTCAAGGATCATCAAGCTCCAACCCCCCAGCCACAGGCAGGGCCACCAACCTCCATATCTAATACAAGACCAGGCTGCCCAGGGCCCCATCCAACCTAGCCTTTAACACCTCCAGGGAGATACTGAACTGATGAGTATTCTGAATATTTCTATAGAATAGCATTATAAAAGAAAAAATGTTGTATTTTGCTTTTATTTTATTTAGGGATTTGTTGTTGTCATTATTGTTGTTAAAATTTCTTCCTTATAACTAGTAAAATCTTTCATGGTGGTTAATAAGTTGGCACTAATACAG
This sequence comes from Phasianus colchicus, assembly GCF_987193195.1. Lineage (NCBI taxonomy): Eukaryota > Metazoa > Chordata > Aves > Galliformes > Phasianidae > Phasianus > Phasianus colchicus. The sequence continues at coordinate 157,851,807 of NC_143436.1, forward strand.
ATGACTGTCTAAATGTTTGAATCCAAATATTATGACCCAAGCCATATCATATTAACCTATTTTTTTCTTTCAAAAGTACCATAGGTTGTAACAAAATATAGTCTCTTTAAAAGGTCAGTGCTGTGGAAAGTCACTGGAGTCAGACTGCACAATCCAGCCTGGCTGAACTTGTTATGTCTGAATGCTAATCAAATCCGTATCTTCATAAAAACTTTTCTGCTTGCTTCTAGCAGTTGGGATCAAGTCCAGTTTTAGACAGTTTAAGGATGGACTGTATAAATGTTACATAGCATGAAGATGAAAAGTAGAATTATACTTCTAACACTGAACATATTTATCCCAAAATATTGCTCAATAACATAACCACAGCAATCATTTTAATTAAAAATACCTCCTATGCTGTAGAATAAGGAAAGAAAATCTGCCACAAGAATATATGAATGCACAGAACAACAGACTTCTATAGGAAGAAGACTATACTGCTGTAATTACTGATTATTCATCAGCTTTAAGACATAAAAAACAGCATGTGTTTGGGTTGGAAAAGGGACAAACACTTATTTTTAATGTCTTTTCGATAATTTAAGGATTAAATTATCCTACAGCAGGTTGTCCACAACGTCCAGATAACTTTCGAGTATCTCAAGGAGGGAGACTCCAGTTCTCTAGAAAACCTATTCCATTGCTCAGTCACTGTCATAGTAAATTCACAAGGATTTAAGATTATTAAAAATATATATTGAGATTAAGCATCTTGGATTATGGACCAGGATCTATCAACAAATTAGACTCAGTGCTTCAGGTTAAATATCTCATAATGGAAATAATTCTTAGTATTGAAACAAAAGAAAGAAAAAAACACCTATATTAAAACAAGGTGATCTTGAAAGCTGAGTCTGAAAGTATTTCTATTGCATTTGGAAATGTTCTGTCCTCAAGAGTGCAGCCTAAGCTATACCTGAGCCATAAACTAGGTTATAATCAAGTCAGTTCTGTTATCATGGTAGAACCCAGACTCTCTCTCCTTAGTCACACAGTGTTGTGAGACATTCAGAACTGAAAGAGTAAAATTAATCTCTCTCCAATAAACTCTATATAAATTAGAAGTTAGTTGTTAAAACAGCGTGGAGTGCATCAGAGGGAACGCCAGATATTGGGTAGCTAAAATAAGAATGAAAAGTAACCTTTAAAAGTCTTGTCTTTCATGTTAATAATATTGAATTTAGTGAGTTCTTCACCATGTTTTACTTGCAGAGCAAATATTTTCTCATTCAGTTATTGAACTCAAGGTGTGATGTCAGTGAACTGCACCTTTAATGCCTTTGACTAGTGAATAACAATCATCAGAATGGTTTTAAAGGATAGTGAGAAAGGAAAGAGGAAGGGGAAGGGGAAGAAGAAGGGGAAAAAGAAGAGGAAAGGGGGGAAGTGGAGAAGAGGGGATGAAAGGGGAGGGGAAGGAAGGGAAATAAGAAATAAAGGCATGCAGAAGTCTGAGACATTTAGTAACAGAAGGGATGGCTGTAGAGCACCAGAACCTAGAGATGTTCTGAAGAAAATAGGAATACAGTATACTTAGGTGTGAGGAAGCATGGCCAAAACTGACTGTAAAATTTCCAGCATTATTTGGTCTGCCTATGACAGTGACCTAGGATGTAGGTCCTAAAGAGAAATTGAGTTGTAGTGTGGTACTTTTAAAGTGTGGTTTGATATAACAGAAATGGACCAGCTTTTATATGCAGTCTTTCAACATTAGGAAGCTGACCCTGAAAAATAATGCCTTTAATGAAGTTTACCTTTTTCCATACACTTCCTCTCTGCATGACTTCTAATAGTCTATATATCATGTTGAGATGTGTTTAATCAGAAATGTAGTGTAACAGTAGTTTTATATTGTAGCATAAGATTGAATGGACACTTTTGGGAATTTGAGCAAATGTTTGCATCACTCATAAAAATACAGTGATCCTGTATCACCACAACAGAGTAACATCGAATCTATATACTGTTACATAAAATTTCTGCAAAATATCTGCTTCATGATATTAATACTTTTTCAAAAAACAAACAAACAAACAAAAAACAAACAAAAAAAAACACGTTAAATGTTGCATGAGTGAAGACAGTATCCAGAAATTAACTCTATTATAGAATCATAGAATGGCTTAGGTTGGAAGGAACCTCTAGGATCATCAAGCTCCAACCCCCCTGCCACAGGCACGGCAACCAACCTTCACATATAATACTAGACCAGGCTGCCCAGGGCCCCATCCAGTCTGGCCTTGAACACCTTCAGCGACAGGGCATCCACAACCTCTCCAGCCTGTTCCAGCACCTCAAGACTCTCTCTGAGACTCTCTCAAGAACTTCCCCCTGATATCCAACCTAAGTCTTCCATCCTTCAACTTAAAACCATTTCACCTTGTAAATTTTCTGCCATTTTCTACCCTTGTAAAGAGTTGACTCCCCTCCTGTTTGAAGGCTCCCTTTAAATACTGGAAGGCAGCAATGTGGTCATCCCATAGCTTTCTCTTCTCCAGGCTGAACAAACCCAGCTCCCTCAACATGTCAAAGGGGAGGTGCTCCAGCCCTCTGATCATCTTCGTGGCCCTCCTCTGGACCCTCTCCAACAGCTTCCTGTCTTCCTTGTACTGGGATCCCCAGACTTGGATGCAATACTCCAGATGGGGCCTCATGAGGGCAGTGTAGAGAAGGAATGTCATAAATGAACTCTTTGGTGCCATTCTGAATTCATTACCTATATTGGTGATCTCATATCTGAATAGACTAAACTAGGATACAATTTATCAGCATATATATAATCACATTCTTGGTAATAAATTTATACGTAATATAATTGTGTTTTCATTTGTTTTTCTCTGATTGTTTCCCTGACCAAACTGCAACACGGATTTCTTTTAAATTTTCAGATAAATTTATCTGATTGTATGTGACTCTCATTTGGCACAATATTTCTCAATTACCATCAAGACATTTTTTTGCACAGAATGCCACAGACTTTCACACACATACCTCCATGCTTATGCAAAATAATTAGTAGTTAATTAAAACAATTGTCACATTAAAGAAAATAAACTTATAGAAGAAATTTACAGCAGTACTAAGAAGTCTACTAAGTCAACTGCAAAGCCTCAGGTTGATTATATTAAATTCTGAGATTTAGAGGAAAAAGTATGTTTTAGTACATGTAAAGGAGTTATTTCTAATGCGCTTCTCTTGAACAGCTCTTCAGTAATTATTTAATATATACTACAATAAAGGAGATTGTACATGGATTTAATAAATTTTATTTATTATGCTGTATCTCAAACAATTTTCATCGTATTTTATCTTGAGTGATGCCTGTAAGCATTAGGATGATAAAATCATTTCAGTGTTTCAAAGCAATTGTTGAGTTCTAAAAATATATATGTATGTTTTCTTTGTCTGTTTCTAGTCATGAAATAAAAATTATTTCTTGCTAGTTAGAATACAATGCATTGCAAGAGTATAACTAGCTTGTACTATCAGTCCTATAGAGAAAAACCTGAACTACTAAAAACTAATCACTTTATCTTAAATAGATCTTCAGTTTTTTCTGTCTTGTTATCCAAATAATATATTCCTCCTCTGAAATAGATCCTCCTCTAACATGCACTTGTTGATTTTTTACAGCTTTGTATTTCCATTTGAAAGATCTCCACTTCCCCTTAGGATTTTTGTGGAGCTCTAGATGAATTTCTCTCAGCCCTAATTATATTCTTCTTCTGGTTATTCTTGTCTGCAAATGAAAATTGCAACTTTCTTCTCTATGTGGACTTCCCGAAGAGCTTTCTATATTGTGTTCTTCAGCCTAACAAACAATTTGATATTCCTTACTAGGAATACACACTTATTAGTGTAGTTGTAACTGAGGCTTTCCTCACATTTTCCTTCTCCTCCTTTCTTTTTAACTCTCTGTGAATCACAGCATTCTCCCGCTCCTTTCTGGCTCCAGTCCCTCTCATGTTGTCCACCTACACAGATAAACAGATTAAAAGGTGTAGCACCAGTGGTCTTCCTGTTGATAGGTTTAGATTAGCTAATGGAATTGAGACAAGCAGAACTAAGAGTTTTTGCAGCTGACTTCTGCTGTCTACGCTGACTACCAATAGTCAACCACAATTAAACAGAAATCATTTAGTTTGTTTTCCTTCTTAGTCTTCATTAAACCCACTGCTGTTTCCATGGTCCAGTAAATTTGTTTAAAGATAATTCAGTTATTTCTACATTATATTTCAGTCACATTTGTAGTTGAGTGTCAAAATATTAATTGCAGGCAATGTTTTCTTGTTTTAGTTTCATATTCATTTTTCATATTTATTTTCATATTTCATATTTCACTACTTTCTAGTGAACATTTCATAGTTGCTTAGCTGTTGTTTTTATTTTATCTACTGTCCACCAAGAATGAAAACAGAAGTGTCAACATACCATAACTACATCTATCTTGATATTTTGTGTTACAAAAAGAATATAGACAGTCAAGCTAGACTCCTGTTATCAAATTTTGGGTTGTTAGTATTTTTGAACCAAATGTATTTGTATTAATAGACTATGTTTTTTCCATCCTGTTGAACTGTTGAAATGCTTGAACACTTGAATTTAGTCTCCATTGTATTAATACTAATTCATTGTGGCAGCACTTTTCAGTATGCTTACCTTCTTTGATAATGGACAAAAGAAATCTACTTGCCCAGAAAAAGCCTTGTAGAAAACTGACCATAAGGTGAAGCCATAGGATACATATAAAACACAATAGATCAACAAAGTACAATTTACTTTCTTAGTGACAGTTTTACAGTTTAGGTGAGGTTGCAATTTACAGAGCACCTCACCTTTAGCCTAGAAATAGTTTTTAAAAGATACTGTCACACTGTGCATTTTAGATTACTTTTGATTTCCAGCTTATTAAAATATAATTTTATAGCTTTTTCTTTTTCCCATGCAGTATGAAGAAATTGTGCCCATTTGGAATATGCCTGCAGAACTCTTTTTAGTGCATCTGACTTCACTTAAGAATTAGTAAATCTGTACATGCTGCTGTCAGTAATGCTGAGCAGGACCAATCAAACTAACAGATGTTCATTCCTGACAAAGGAAAGAAAAAAAATTCCTTAGGTTTCATGCAGGGATATGACAAATTGTGACCAGCAGAAATCTTATGCAGTATATTTATCTTCTTATTTCTTTTACTTTCTGATTGGTTGGCTGATCCCTAAAATAGTGTATTTGTTTTCTCCCAGAGTTAGATGTTGCTTGGGAGGTCTAATTCCACTGGAACAAAGCTGCCTTTCAGTACAGGCCAAGTAGACTCTTGACTACAGCAGCAGAAGGAAAATCATTTTCTTATTTTCTCAAAAGAGTATGTAAGGCTTACGAGGAGGGGGAAGGAAGGAGGAATCACAGAATCACAGAATTGTAGGGGTTGGAAGGGATCTCCAGAGATCATCAAGTCCAACCCACCTGCCAAAGCAGGCTACTTCCAACAGGTTGCACAATTAGGCATCCAGATGTGTCTTGAATATCTCCAGAGGAGACTCCGCAACCTCACTGGGCAGCCTGTTCCAGTGCTCTGTCACCCTCACCATGAAGAAGTTCTTTTGCATATTTGTGCAGATCTTCCTGTTCTCCAGTTTATGGCCATTTCCCTTTGTCCTGTCCCCACAGACTGCTGAAAAGAGGTTGGCCATGTCCCTCTGTCTCCCATGTTTATTAATGTTTATAAACATTAATAAGATCACCTCTGAGTCTTCTTTTCTGAAGGCTGAACAGACCCAGGTCACTCAGCCTTTCCTAATAGGGGAGATGCTCCAGCCCCTTTATCATTGTGGCCCTCTGCTGGACTTCTTCCAGGAGATCCCTGTTATTTTTGTACCAGGGAGCCCAGAACTGGACACAGTACTCCAAGTGAGGCCTGATCAGGGGAGAGCAGAGGGGGAGGATCACCTCCCCCGACCTGCTGGCCATGTTCCTTTTAATGCACCCCAGGATCCCATTGGCCATCTTGGCCACCAGGGAGCACTGCTGGCTCATGGCCAATCTGTCATCCCCCAAGACCCCAGGTCCCTCTCCGCAGAGCTCCTCTCCAGCAGGTTATGCTCCAACCTGTGCTGATACTCGCGGTTATTCCTTCCCAGGTGCAAGACTTTGTACTTGCTTTTGTTAAACCTCATCTGGTTTATTGCTGCCCAGTTCTTCAGTCTGTCCAGGTCTTGCTGAATGGCAGCACAGCCTTCAGGTTGTATCATCAACTTTGTATCATCAGCAAACTTGCTGAGGGTGGACACTATTCCCTCACTGAGATTGTCAGTGAAGATGTTGAACAAGACCGGACCCAGCACCAACCCCTGAGGAACACTGTTAGTCACAGGTCTCCAACCAGACTCTTGCCCCACCAATCACAACCCAGTGAGCTCAGCCAGTCATCCCTTTCTCAAACCACCTCACCATCCACTCATCTATCCCATACTTTCTCAGCTTCATTATCAGGATGTCATGGGAGACAGTATCAAAGATTTGCTGTAGTCAAGAAAGACGACATCCACTTCTCTCCTATCTACTCAGCCAGTGATGCCATCACAGAAGGCTGTGAAGTTGATCAAGCACAAATTCCCCTTGTTGAATCCATGGTGACTACTTCTGATGACCTTCTTCTCTTCTAATTGCTTGGAGATGGCTTCCAGAACAAGCTGTTCCATCACCTTTCCAGGAACAGAGCTGAGACTGACTGGCCTGTAGTTTCCTGGATCCTCCTTTTTACTCTTTTTGAAGACCAGAGTGACATCAGCTATCCTCCAGTCTTCAGGCATTGATTGTAGTGCCCAAATTGGCCCCACTCCCTGTATTTGTTACTTCCTGCATCCTCAATATGCTTCTTGAGGAAGGCATTCTAATAGTGGCAAAGATCGAAATTCTGGGCTCTGCTTTCAATACTGTTTATGCTTTTTACCCAATGAGTCCAATGTAAAATGACATCTTAGGCTGGGAACAAATATTCAGATGTCTGACTGTTCATCAAAAAGAGAATCAAACTTACTTTTTATTATTTTTATCACTACCAACATAGCCAACATCACTGAGGAAATTATGTTCTTTAAGATAAAAGAAGGCAGAAAGTCGCAGAAGAGTACAAAATTTCAAAATTACAATGTATTCCTTTGTGAATTATAAAAATCATATCATTGTTATAGATGGCTTTTTGTGCAATAACTGTGTTCCTCACAACTTCACAGAAGATCAAGAAGATGGCATTTTTTTATAAGAAGAAAATACACTATTTGATTATACTCTGGCAGAAAACTACTGGTCTCCTGGTTATTCATAATAAAGCGTTGTCAGAAAACTGCTTATCAATCTGTAAAACAGAGAAAACATACACTCTGCTCTGTAGAGTGTACAGTTAGAAAATGATACAGGGAAGACGAGGTTTCCTAGGTACTACAGCAACAGGAACTATTACAGCTTATTTTCCCTGCCTTCCATTCCTGTTATTATTCTTATTTATCAATTTAACAATTAATATTTATCAGCATTAGCAGATAAAAAGGATGTGCTTTTTATGATAGCTACACTAATATGATAACAACTGTAAGTAAGAGAAGAAACATCCATGCAGACAGATAGCAGCAGCAGATGGTGATTTCTACTGGGAAATGCATTCAAGGATTCAGAAAACAAGTATAGTACTGTGGTGCTTTTACAATCAAACAGCAGCACTAACATTTTCAGAGAATGGAAGTTGAACTATATTTCTGTTTTAGTGAAGACAGAACAGCTAAATTGAAAGCAACAAACAGTATGTAGGCAACTTTGAACCAGCATTCATCCTGTCCCTGATGTATACTGAACCCAAAGACTTACTGGAGAAGGCAAAGAACAGCTGCAGAATGGTCACGACTAAAAGAGAAAATTTGAATGGACATGTACAACTAAAACTGTGCTGATAGAAAAAGCACAAGTAGGGACCAAAGCTGAAAAAAGTACAATAGTCTTTAGCTTCTGCTGGCGTTCCTCTGGGAGTACAGCTCATGCCACCAAAGTTACAGAAATTCAGGGCATGATCTGATGTAGCAAATGGAAACAGAGGCAAGCATCACATCTGTGAATGGAATAAGCAGTACTAGCAATCTGGATGTCCTTCTCTTTGTGAAGATTCATCACTCCTTTGATTCTACCCTGCATGTGTTTAAAAACCGTTTGAATGTGGTGCTCGGGGACATGATTTAGTGGAGGGTTGTTAGAGTTAAGGTAGTGTGGTTAGGTTGTGTTTGGACTTGGTGATCTTTGAGGTCTTTTCCAACCTGAGCAATTCTATGATTTTATGATTCTATAAGATTTTTCACATCAGCTCTGAAGGTACATTTTTGGACCAGAGTGAATGATATTTTCAGGATAGGATATGCCACCTTTAAAAATAGATCTCACTAAAAAGCACTAAAAAGCATGAAAGATGATCCTTAAACAACTGTCTTTCACTATTTGTCTGATGCACTAACTGCCTTGTGTCCTTCTCTCTGTAGCTTATTTCAGGAATGAAAGATATAGTTAAAGCAATTACTGTTGCTATAAGAATCCCATGCTTTCTGTGGTTAAGAAATACTTACTCCACTAGCTGTGAACCAGCTAATGATGGTGCCTATATAGAAAAATGGTGTTTTGCATCTGGAAGTTTGCTATTTAAAATAGTATTATTATGCTTCTTATATTTGTTATAGAAGGCATTTCTTTCAGAGAGACGTAAACAGTGATATATAAAAGAAAATTAACGTCATATTCAGTGAATTTACTTCCAGTTCTTTATTCCTACACATCTTTTAAAAAGAATTCTTTACATAATGAAGACTTGTTTGTTTTATTTTACAATGAAATATTATTACATTGCACAAAAATTGTACATTTTGTAGTCACCTGAGTTCAGCTTTGACTTTAATGCTATTCCAGGTACGCTAGCTTCACCTCACCTTCTTTGAGGTAGGAGTCATCTCATTGATTGTCTCGAGTAAAAGGAAATGGCTCGTGCATCTTTTGTACATTATAACAAATGTCCTTTTGCATTATAATTGAATGGTGATTGTTGTGTTCAATCAATGAGAAAGGTTAAAGGAGATCCTCTGCCAGCATTTTTAATGGAGAAGTCGATTAAGATTCAGTTTAATCATTCTGGCTGCTTCAGAATTAAAGCAACAAAGACCATCAATGGCACTATAATTACCAGTCTTTCTGTAAGTTTACACTGCTATTTATGCAGCCATAAATTCTGCTATAATGCACAGTGTGACCAGGTTAACTTGCTTTGTTTGTGATGCAAAATATTTCCCTTAATTTTACTGTGGATAAGAAATTGTTGTGATGAAGGATATAGAATTCACCTTTATGTATTAGAAAGAAAAAAAAGAAGGAAGGAAAGAAAGACAGAAAGAAAAAAAAAAGGAGGAAAGAAAAAAAGGAAGAAAGGAAGAAAATAAGAAGAGACTTTCTGTAGAGTCTGCCTGAGGTGAATAAGCCTGATAGTTTGTCTTAAATAGCTTAAAGTCACGGCCTTAACCTTGGGACATTAGAGACATATTTTACTTTATTGAACATGGAAACTAGCATCACTCCCAGGTGAGTAAAAAGGGTCAAATATATTATTCTAATCCCTGTTCCAAACAGAGAAAAGGTCATTATACACTACTTTTTGCATACTGCCATAAGAGTGAAAAATTCACACTGGGGACATGGGTGCAAATCTATTTTAGACATGGCCTTTAAAATGTTACTAAAATGAATGATTAAATGGTTCTGAACAAGAAAAAAACTTGAAATTGATCTAATTTATTAATTAGTTTGATCTTACAAAGGTCTTACTAAAAATAGCTAGAAGACTAGAAGAAATTACTCATTTCAAATAAGCATGAAGCTATAAAATAAATTTGTTTTCTTGTAATATTAATACCTGTAAGCATGGTCATTCATTTCATTTTCTATCGATAAAATGAAGATGACATATCTCAATTTAAACATGATTTTTACATGAGTATGTCCAGCACTTCAAGCAAATTGGAGACAGTTCCATGTTTTTTCCTGTAAAAATTTGGTTCTTTCAAGAGGCATTGTTTTTTACTTTCTTTTTTTTTTCTCCATAGAGAGAGACTAGCTTTGATGAAACTTCTCACTAGCACTTAGAAATATACTTTCTTCATGCAGAAGTATACAATCTCCAGAGGCGGGTCAGTATGAAAAACAGTCAGTCTTTAATCCTGCAAACCTAGTGAGAAGGCAAGACTCAGATTTTCCCATACTCATATTTTCTTGAAAGCTCAACCTCCCTGAGCCAACTAAGCAAATTTTCATTTCACATCACCTAGTAAAGTTATGTAAATAAGTCTGTAAATTTCCATGAATACCAGAAACTGGAATATGCTTTCAAAACAAGAAGGTTAGGATCTATATGGGATTACATTGGAGGCCCAGCTTCAACTGTAGACTTCAGTGATCTAAGTTTCAGGCCACTTAAAATGAAAATGTCCCTTCCTGGGATTTCGTAGCGTATGTTTTAGTTTTTCTATACTATTTTGTTATTCTTTGTTTTTATTTGTAGCTTACTTTATATCTTACTGCTGTTCATCTTAACTAAAGACAGCATTGTCTTGGTAATGTGTAGCCTGCTGTCGTCCTACAGTAACTTTTCCTTCCCTTTCAGCAGATTCTAAACTTTTAAGATTGTCTGACAAGCCGCAGTTATTGAATGACAATTAAAAGAAATTAAAATAACACATCACACAATAATTTTTGAGCTTGCTGTTTGCAACATAATTTATGCTTCTTGGAAAGCTGGGCTTTAAGGTGTAATCAAACATATCAATATGTACAAATCTGGATCTCCTACTGGATAGAAAACTACATGCACACAAGATAACAATATATGGTTCTTTAATGTGTATTTGTATCAAGCCAGTTCTCTCAGTAACAGGAAACAATGAAAACAGCCAAAGAAGACATTTTAAAAATGTAACTGTAACTTCTTAAATCTGTCTCCAAAGAAGTAAAGACAAACATGTAAATCAGTTGTTTATGAAACATTCATGTTTGTATTTAAAAGGCATATCAGTATACAGTGAGCATCACTGATACTAAAGTCAGGAGCTTAATCCTCTAAAGAAAACAAAACACATGCAGTGTGTAGGCAGCCTGGCATAGTTCCCTCGGGTTTTGTACATGTGAGTTAGGGTGCAGAAGCTATACTTAATTTAAAAATAAGATTGACTAATCTATTTGAGTGCTTACTGCCTTGTAAGCAGAGAAAAGAGTTGTGTGCCAGAATGGAAATCATATGGGCCGGGAATTCCCCTTCTGTTGACCACAGAAGGTATAGGCATAATCCATCAAGAACAGAATGCATGCCATACTTTGTTCATTAGCATTTAAAGAGGCTGTTTGGCATCAGACAACAAATACAGTTCTTGCAAGAACTTGGCAGCAGACTGTTTGTCAGTTAATGACAATCCACAGCTTTTTCAAGGAAATACTAAATGTTCCCAGGGCTATTTCTGAATTCTTTTCAGCATGAAACTTGAAGTGGGGATAACACATTCATATAATGGTGACCAGCTTCCTAAAGAAAGCATCAGTTCTGAACCTGAAATCAAAACAGATTTGTTGGCAACGGATCAAGAAAATTGTGATGGAATTATAGTACATGTAATATCATGTATCTTTACATTTATGCTTTTCCTAATATATATCAGCATGCTTAGCATCTCCATAGGCTACTCTCTGGAAAATCACAGATCTTATTCAGTACTTGGATATCAGTGCAAACTGTAATAAAATAAAAAACAGAAAGGAAAAAAAGGCACTAACATTTTTGACATTTTAAGTTAATTATCAATGATATAATTTTCAATTTTTGATTAATTGCTCTGTTCATCATACCAAATTCCTTTCACTATCTGTCACAATTTTCACCTTTGTTTAAACAAAAATATTTCTTAGTTGGGATCCAATTCCAGTCACAGACAACTAATTCAGCTTATATAGGTGAATGAGTCTTTTTATATGAGAAATCAGTAGCATTCAGTAGCCCAAACATATGCATCTGAGATTCCCTGCAGTAAGTGAGATACCTATGGGAGCCTGGTAACTATGACAAAAGAAAAATAAGGAATTAATAGCTACTGTAGAGGCAATGTGAAACCTGAATAGCACTAAAAACCTTTGTTAATGCAGCAGAATCAAGAATAATTTGCCTTAAAGATCCTTAAAGATCACTCAGTTCCGACACCTCCCAGTAGACCAGGTTACCCAGGGCCCCACCACTCTCATAATGTAGAATTTCTTCCTGGTATCTAATCTAAACCTACCCTCCTTTAGTTCAAAACCATTCCTCCTTGTTCTGTCCTCCACTACACTGCTTGATAAAGTCTCCCCCTGTCTTTTCTGTAAGCCTCCTTTAAATACTTGAAGGCCATGCTAAGATGGCCATGTAACCTCTAGACTAAATAACTCTCTCATCTTGTCTTCATAATAGCAGTGCTCCAGGACTCTGATCATCTTCGTGGCCCTCCTCTGGACCTGCTCTAAGAGATATATGTCTTTCTTATGCTGTGGGCCTCAGAGCTGAATACAATACTCCAGAGGTCTCATGAGAACAGAACAGAGGGAAAGAATCACTTCCTTTGCTCTGCCATCCTCCTCAACCCCCTCTTTTGTTTTAATGTTGCCTAGGATATGACTGGCTTTCTGGGTTGCAAGTACACATTGTCAGATCATGTCAGATCATGGACCATCTCTCAAGACTATTAAGGTCCTTCTGGACAGCATCCCTTCAACATATCACTGCAACCACTCAGTTGCAAAGACTCCTGAGGGAAAGGAAGTTATGCTTTGCACAAGCCCGGGTAAATGACATCTTATGAGGAACAGCTGAAAGAACTGGGATTGTTTAGCCTGGAGAAGACTGACTGGGGATCTTACCAATACTTATAAATATCTAAAGGACGGGTGTGAAGAGTCGTTGTTGGACACAGGGTTTTTCAGTAGTGCCCAGCAACTGGGCAAGGACAATGGACACAAATTGCAGCATAGAAGTTCTATCTGAATATGAGGAATATCTTCTTTACTTCAAAGGTGACAGAGCATTGGAACAGGCTGCCCAGAGAAGTTGTGGAGTATCCTGGAGATAACCAAAATCCACCTGGACTCTCTCTTATGCAAGCTACTCTTTGGGACCTGCTTTAGGATGAGGGTTGGACTTCGTGATCTCCAGAGGTCCCTTTCAACCCTTAGAATTCTGCAATTCTGTGATTAGTTGCTCTTCCCTTACCCACCAGTGCTGTAATCCTATCCTAGACCAAACATTTTAGACATGATTTGCCCCTACTGAAGCCATGTTGGCTGTCATCAATCACCTCTTTGTTTTCCATGTGCCTAAGCATAGTTTCAAGGAGGATCTGCTTCATGATCTGTCTGGACACAGAGGTAAGAATGACTGTCATGAAAGCTCCAAGACTTCCTTTTTTCCCTGCAAAGATTCTCCCAACCTTAGAGTCTGAACTCTTGTTTTGATCACTGATATCCATTCAATAGCAGAGTCTGGAGAGCTATGCAGTTGCCAGAATCTATCTAATCTTGTAGGACAGCATTGGCTGAATTCCCAATGACCATTATAAGAGCTTAAACACCTATATGTCATAGAAATACAGACTAAAGTAAAATCTAATCATAATCTTCTCCAAAGAAGAAGGAAAGAGATTATAAATAAGACTTATCTTTTCAACCTTTTTCTTCTTTAAGGTATTTGACTTTACAGATTTTTAGATGCTTAGTATCTCCTTATTTATTTGTTATATTATTCTGAAGGAAAAAAAAAAGCACTCAAAAAGTCAGCATTTTTGTCACTGTTAGAGCAAATTACTAAATGCAGATGTAGGCCTTATGCATGGTTGTGATGTTACAAACTTAAGACTTCTTTGTAATTGCTCTGGACGCTCGTTGTAAAGATAGGGACGATTTTCTGTCTCAGAAGAAAGATTTTGAATTTTAACATTCTATCTCAGCAACGATACAAAACTATTATAGAGCATTCAAAGGAGGTATATGAAGATAGGAATGGGTCTGGAGGGGCAAGACATACAAGGAGTGACTGAAGTCCCTTGGTTTGTTCAGCCCAGAGCAGAGAAGGCTGAGAGGAGGCCTCATGGCGGCTTGCAGCGCCTCATGAGGGGAGCAGAGGGGCAGCGCTGATCTCTACTCTCTGCTGACAGTGGATAGGAACTAAGAGATTGGCATGAAATTGCATCAGGGAAGATTCAGGTATTAGGAAATGGTTCTTCACCAGAGGGTGGTCAGGCACTGAAATAGGCTCACCAGAGCAGTGGTCTTGCTCAAGCTGCTGGAGTTCAAAAAACGTTTGAGCAACGCCCTGAGACATAGGGTTTAAATTTTGGATGATTCAGTGTGGAACCAGGAGTTGGAGTTCATCATCTTTGCAAGTCCATTCAGACTTGGGATATCATGTGATTCCATGATTCTATAAATCTTAACTTCAAGATATTCGTTACCAGTTATTCATTTATTTTTTTAATTGTCTAGCTAGACTTCTAGTACTTCATATTTGGCCTGCTGACTGAAGACCAATTATTAGTATTAAGAAACTTGAAAAACATTTTTTTCTGTCTGGGCAACTTGCTGATGTGATACTTTCTGACCAGTCAAAAAATCTAATGAGACTGAAAGAATGAAAGCATGATGCTTTGTTTAAAGAACCACAATTCCTTTGGCAAGCAACTATCTTTTACTTTTCAAGATAACTTCTGATGTCATTCCTAATAGAAGAAATGTATTAATCAGTAAGATAAGCAAGAAAACTGACAGAGGAGTTCTTACTAAGCTTGAATTGCAAGCTGCACTACTAAAGTTGCATATGGATTTTGAACTGAAAGTTTAAAATATCATTGTCAGTTTTGAAGATTTCTCTGACAGAAACCATCCAGCGAAACTATCATTAAATTTTATTTACTCACACTTGAACAAACTTTTACATTGCAGAAGTCTTGGGGGGGGAAAAAAAAAAAATCAGAGGGCAAATGAAATCCAGATCCAACACAGGAAAATCTCATCACAAACTTCATTTACTGTGGTTGGAAGGGACCTCAAGGATCATGAATCTCCAACCCCCCTGCCACATGCAGGACCATCAGCCTCCCCATTTAATACTAGACCAGGCTGCCCAGGGCCCCATCCAGTCTGGCCTTGAACACCTTCAGCGACGGGGCATCCACAACCTCTCTGGGCAGCCTGTTCCAGCACCTCACCACTCTCTCTGTAAAGAATTTCCCCCGACATCCAACATAAATCTTCCCTCCCTCAACTTAAAACCATTTCCCCTTGTCCTGCAGTTGTCAACCCTTTCAAGGAGTTGATTCCCTTCTTGTTTGTAGGCTCCCTTTAGGTATTGAAAGGCTGCAATGAGGTCACCCTGCAGCCTTCTTTTCTCCAGGCTGAGAATACATCTCTATCTTATAGCCCATGGACTTCATTGCTAGGGAGAGAAGATGATATTTTACTGAATCTATTTCAACTAATGTTCTCTTCTTCTGCAACATAAATATGGGTTACTTACAGTTCAGATAGTATACTGACAATGTTAAATTAAAAACTGATTGTAGGAGATACTTGTACAACCTTGCTAGCTAGTTTGTTTCATGCAGCAGCAATACAGAGGTAGCATTTTCACATGTTGGAAGCTGGAATATAACTAAGGATCATCATGAACTACGCCAACATTTAGATGCCTGATATGCTGTTATATGCTTTATGTCTGTTATTTTTTGCGGATGTTGATTGTGCTAGTCCGGTCTAGCTAACACATGCTAAATTTCACTTTCATTTCACTGTAAAGAGGTATCCTGTGGAGAGCCTCACTGCAACAGCTGTAAGATAGGATGCTCCAACTGAGAATTTAGAATCCCCATCAGCTCACAAGGTAATACAACTGCGCTACTACCACATAAAAAGCTGTCAATACAGCAACAAAGTAGAAAGGAAGTCAGAGTGGAGAAAATATGAAGTATGAGTATCTCACAGAAATAGGAGATCTTCCCTTCTTCCCTTCTTCACACGGGTATGGAGAATACAGACTTTAAAGACGGGGAGACCTGTTAGCCTGACCTCAGTGCCAAGGAAGGTTATGGAACAGATTGTCTTGAGGGAGATCACACGGCAAGTGTGGGACAGCTGGGGGATCAGGCCTAGCCAGCATGGGTTCATGAAGGGTAGGTACTGCTTGACCAACCTGATCTCCTTCTATGATCTAGTGACCCGCCTGGTGGATGAGGGAAGGGTTGTTGATGTAGTCTACCTAGACTTCTGCAAGGCCTTTGACACTGTCTCCCACAGTATTCTCCTGCAGAAGCTGGCAGTCCGTGGCTTGGACAGGTACACTCTTGGTTGGGTAAGGAACTGGCTGGAGCGCCGGGCCCAGAGAGTGGTGGTGAATAGAACTAAATCCAGCTGGCGACCGGTCACGAGTGGTGTTCCCCAGGGGTCGGTGCTGGGGCCTGTCCTCTTCAATATCTTTATTGATGACCTGGATGAGGGCATTGATTGCACCCTCATTAAGTTTGCAGATGACACCAAGTTGGCTGGAAGTGTCGATCTGCCTGGGGGTAGCGAGGCCCTACACAGGGATCTGGACAGGCTGGATAGCTGGGCTGAAGCCAATGGGATGAGGTTTAATAAGACCAAATGCCGGGTCCTACACTTTGGCCACAGCAACCCCAAGCAACGCTACAGGCTTGGGGCAGAGTGGCTAGAAGACTGTGTAGAGGAAATGGACCTGGGGGTGTTGGTTGATGCTCGGCTAAACATGAGCCAGCAGTGTGCCCGGGTGGCCAAGAAGGCCAATGGCATCCTGGCTTGTATCAGAAGTAGTGTGACCAGCAGGAGTAGGGAAGTAATTGTTCCCCTGTACTCAGCTCTGGTGAGGCCGCACCTCCAGTACTGTGTCCAGTTCTGGGCCCCTCACTGCAAGAAAGACATTGAGGCCCTGGAGCATGTTCAAAGAAGTGCAACAAAGCTGGTGAGGGGTCTGGAGCACAGGCCTTATGAGGAGCGGCTGAGGGAGCTGGGATTGTTCAGTCTGGAGAAGAGGAGGCTCAGGGGAGACCTTATTGCTCTCTATAACTACCTGAAGGGAGGTTGTAGCGAGCTGGGGGTCGGCCTCTTCTCTCGTGTAACTGGTGATAGGACTAGAGGGAATGGTTTCAAGCTGCGCCAGGGAAGATTCAGGCTGGATATTAGGAAATACTACTTCTCTGAAAGGGTGGTCAGGCACTGGAATGGGCTGCCCAGGGAGGTGGCAGAGTCACCAACCCTGGAGGTGTTCAAGGAACGTTTGGATGTTGTGTTGAGGGACATGGTTTAGCGAGAACCATTGGTGATAGGTGGATGGTTGAACTGGATGATCTTGTAGGTCTTTTCCAACCTTAGTGATTCTGTGATTCTGTGAGACACTTAGAAGTTACAGTACTTCAGACTGTATTGGTATTCATCACAGAGAAAGCAAAAAAAAAACAACAGAGGTAACACTCAAAATCTATCCAGGAAGAAACAGACAGAAACGAATGGAATTAAGCTGTCTGAACCTTAAATATCTGAACTAGTCATAGCCTTTCTTTATAGCAAATAAAGAGCAATCGTCTCTTTTAGAACACAATTCATTTAACCAAATACAGTTTTGTGTTAGGAATTAGATGTTTCTGCTTTGTTGCACCTCAGTGACTATAAAGTACCTGCAGTCAGATCTTGGATCTAGATATCTAATGCAGTCTTCAGACTGTAAGAGACTGAGCCTAGTTCACATCCAAAAGTTGCCTTTCTGCAGCAGTTCTTACAACAGTCTCTTGTAAATCAGTTTGTTGAGTAATGTAAGCTCAAGATAAGGCCTCAGTCTTCAGCAGCATTTTTAACTCTCAACTATGGAATCTGAGGATCAAAATAGAAGAGCTTGGGAGAAGTTTAATATCCTTCGGACACTGGTAGTCGGAAAAGTCAACACTGATAAGTTAACTTGTTATGGAAACAGTATAGGTCTATATATATATCCACCTATATCCATTTTGGCTCCAACCATTCACAATAAGACCATTGTTTCACGTTAATGTGTGATCCTGCACACACTGAAGTAAGAAGGAGTTGAAGTATATTATGCAGAATGATTGGCAATCATAGGCCGAGGTAGACTGATCATCCAATTAAATTACAGAATATTAAAAAGGTCAAAGTAATATAGAGCTAGTCCAATTAATAGACAATGAAATAAAATTCTGATTCTTACACTCTTGAATATAAGCCCAGTTCCTGAAAACAGATGACCTACTTTATTTGTGAAAGCGGTTCCTTTGACTTCAGGGTACTTCATAAGGGCACATGGATCCTTGCTTATGGATTACCTTTAAGGATCAGTGCCTAAGACTTCATTTCTTCTACCCTTTTCAGGTAGTTTTACTCAAATATTTAATTGTTTTCATTCTTTATCTGCATCTTACAAGGAGATAAAGATTCAACCCTTTAAAACTTCATTAATATGTTATCTTAATAATATCAAAGATATAGTATAACTCAAACATCAGTTCTGTGTCTGTCTTCTGTGGTTTATGTGGATTTCTATTAATATTTAATTTGGTTCATTACCTTATTTATTGTGTGTTGGTTAAAGGAATTCAAAGATGGAGGTGCTGTGCTAACATAAAAGTCTCCTCGCGCTGAAGCAAACCAAATATAATGCATGCATGATAATGTTGGGACTTTGTTTATAATAAACATTTTAAATGACTGATTTTTTCTCGTAAATACTCTAAGTAAGATGATCTATGAGATTTCTAATTTATTCTTGTTTAAAATTTAACCATGCTTTTTTAAAGCATATCAATTTTGTTAATACCATGTAATTAACACATGTCAGTGCACAGCAAGTTTTAGTCTAAATTAATGACTATGAGAATTATTTTAATTAAATAACCAATTATAGAAAAATCGCAAGCATGAGAGCTGACATTTAAATGAATTTCATTTAAATTGCTTCTTAACATTGTCCCATCTAGGACACTAATGCAAAATGAACTATTGTATCAACATAGATTATCACTATTTTTGTATGCACATAATGTATTCATATTCAATCACTGGAACAGAGCTGAATATTTTGTATTGATCTGAAATGTCTATGAACAAAATACAACAGAATAAGCCAAAGTACAAACAAAAATCTCTTGTAGTACTGTGACACAGTACAGCTGGATTTCTCCTGCTTGCACACATTTTCATATTTCAGTTCTTCATATAAATACAAATTTTCCATTTGGTAGAGGGTGGATTTCTGAAATTACTTAGGATTCAAATGATGTTTCAAATTCTGTCTCTCTTGTAAAACACATGAAAAGTCATGATGAGGTATTCAGTTTTCGTGACAGTTTTAAAGAAAAGGAAAACCTTTCTTCTGTTAGCAACATTTGCTGAAATGTGTTGTGTTCACTTTTAACTGGAAAGTAAGAAAGGCTTACATAGCTAACTGAATTATTCTTCTGCTCTGCACAGATCATTATTGCAGTCTAGCACTCACATTCCATGTAGTCAGATGCATGGTGCAAACAGTGCCAGGAAACTATTTTCATAAGTATATAACAGTATAATATATTGCAAAAACTGTTTTTCTCTGCTGTAGCTTTAAAGATGTCACAGAAAAAAGGGGAAAAAAGGCTCCTGCATTTTTGTTCATTGATTAACTGGTAATGTTATGTATAAATAATGTATCTGACAGTATGGCAGCCCACTTGGGACATTGTGCCATTTACTACAAAATAGGATGCAACATGCAACTGAGCAGCAAGAACAAATTAAACATCTTTCCTTGGTAACTTCAGCATTTTTATTAGGTGATAAACATCACAGTGAGAAGAAAAGCAGATGTAGATATTTCAACTTTATTAACCTTGATCTAAAGCTATCTATAGGTACAAAATAATATTTATATATTCCTAAAAAATACTTAAGCTATGTTAAAAATGTGTTGTCCTAACCACCTTATATTTTGTGGATCTCCTGTGGAAACCAGCAGATACAGCCATGGTGTAAATATGGGTTTTTTTCTAAAATACTGCAATTAAATACAGTAAAGTATTACATGTAATCTTATTTTACTAACTTCTAACACAGAGGTATCACTACAATATGTACTATGGAGCGTTTGCAATTTCAATATAGGTATACATTTTAAAACTTGCCCTTCTGAAGTTCTGGTATTCTGTCCAATTAAATGATTATATTAGAAATCTTTGTTGAACACAGTCTAAAAAGTTCAAAGGCTTTCTGTGCTTAGGTTCAAAAATGTCAAAACTATTTTGTCAGTAGAATTGTAAGTTCTTTTAAAAGCTATTAAAATTAATATATCATTATGAATTTATCTAAGTATCAGTTCAAAGTGTTCTGGGCCACTAAAAATATTTTAAGAGAAATCAATGGGACCCTTAAGTATAACCATGAGGAAAGTAGAAATTGCAAGGCAAAGAATGATTTTTTGTCAAGAAAGAAGAAAAAGTAGCAAAGAAAATTTATTACCTCTAGCAAGGTATTATTTAATAATCATAGAGATCTGTTTTCATAAAACTGATATTACCCACCAGTATTTACTGATTTTGATTGAAAAACTTTTTTGAAATAAAAATATTTAACATCAGTTTTTCATAGCTGTTAATTTTGTAATATCAGTAATAAAAACATAGTAATGGCATTTGTATTCTCAGATGAATTCAGAGGAGTTATACAGTTAAACCTGAGTTTTATCTCAGATCTCTTTGCCTGCTATGAAGGTTCCAATCACATCATTAAATAATTATTAAATTATTAAATCACATCATTAAATTAGGTATTATTCAACAATTAGGTATTATTCAACATAATTCAATAATATTCACCTTGAATTTGTAACTATCTTTTCAAAATTGTGTGTTCACTAAATCAAAATATTTGTCTGCGTATTGAGCTAAATACCCAATTTAGACTTTCTGTTCATCGTCTTCTTTACATACTGCAAGAGCTGCAGCAGTTTATTTTGTATCTACTCAATAATTAATCTAATATCTCCTCATATTTAATAGTTGCAATGGTCAATGTTTTCACCTGAGGTAATTCCCATTGCACAGGGAAGAGGATTATCCACTTGATTAAAAATAAATCTTTTCACACCTGCATTTGATTCTGCACCTCCCCGGGGAAGCTGACCATAATTTTTTTCTCCCTGTACCTCATTCTACAAATGATGAGCCCATTTTCCCTGGCCAATACAAAATGTAGCACTGGGGGCTTAAACAAGACAATAGCTCAATTGTTCTTCTGTCCAAGCTCCATCTGGAAACAAATTCCTGTTATTTGCCTGGTTGTGGCCACTAAAACCCATCAGCTACCTTCTATTTCCCAACATTGTGGCCCATGAGATGATACAATCATTATTTTTCTCTCAGAACTGGAACAGTAGTAACAAAGGAAATAAATGGAAAATGGTTGCTGAGAGACTACCATTCAGTCTCAGGTACTGAAATGTTTGGAACAGGAAAGACCAGATGGCAGGGACTAAAAGGTCGAAGGACAAAGTCTAGGGATTGGTTCCATTTTCAAAAGGCTATAGGCAGCTAAACTGTCATCCACAACAACTAGCATGCTCAGCTACCTGAATGCTGTGCTATATGTCTCCATAACAATGACCCAAAAGTAGCACAGGTGCCTAAGCAAGTTAGGAAGTAATCAGTAGTCTGCAAGTAAGCTCCTAACTGTGACTAGCTAATATTGCAAATTCCTGAATGTTGTACCAGGTTGCATATATTTAAGCTTCTATTTTGTTAAATTGGAGATGCTAGACAATGTCAAGTAAGTTTACAGTGCCTCATAGGAAAGAAGGCAGTTTCCTTCTCATCTGAGTCAGATACATCTGTTTCAGAAACAATTGTATGTTTTGACTTCAACTCGTAACTCTTTTGGTTTTTTTTTCTTCCCTTAGCTGAACCAATTGCTCTAGGGGAGTAAGCTGGATTCTTGTCAAACTTGTATGTCATCAGTGAATCTATTTTATCTCCAAATTTCCCACTGGAATGCCAAATATTGCCCTTATTTGCACCTTCACCACCTCATTGGAGACAAGGTGTCTACTCAATCATTATAATTTGGCCTGAGAAAACTTCACTGTTGGCAGTGACTTTCAGATCCCAGAACAAGGTTTTCATGGTTGGCAGTTGAGAAGAAAAATATTTTTGTAACTAATCTGATACAAACTCACAGAGATAAGCAAATAAAGAACACTACAATGCATTTTTGCAGTGTAGCTTCCAGAACTGTAGCTTCCCCCTCATTAATAAAAACAGCAATATGAATCACCACAGGATGATTGTTTGCCACATGGTGATTTTTATGATTTGTACTTTATTTAAGTAAACTTTCTGAGGTCTCAAGAAAACTATGGATTGTGCTTCTGTATTTTTTTATCCAGGAAATTATCTCTGCCCACTGAAAGAATAAATCTTAATAACAAATAACAATACATTCATAATTTTCCATTCCAATAGAATATAACAGTAACAAATCAGAACAAATTTTCTCTTAAATAAAGGTGATCTCCTTTTAGGATGTTTAATGCCCAGTTCTGCTGTAAGTTCACACATATTGCAACAAATGAATACTGTGTAAATGTTCATGAGAGACATCAGTAGTACTAACTTCTGCATGGGATTCTCTTAGTTAATAGTTTAGACCACAAAGAACAGAATTTCATATATATTTGTACACTTATGCATAAGTGCCAAGAGGTAGCTAGAAACACAAAGATTTTTAAGGAGAAAGCTTCATAACCTTGATAATCTCTAAAGGATTCAACAACCAAACAGTAACCACCACTATATTCAGATTCATCTTATGGAGAGTTGAATGTAACATGAACAGTTTTACAGCTATATTTGAACAATATTTGAGTTTGTGAGGGCATTAAAAATCTTGTCATCTCCTGGTTTATATTCAATTCAGTAGATGCTATCTGCATATTCACTACTAATATATTCGTATCTTGACAGTAGTAACTGTCTACATTGGTATATACAATAATACAAACAGATTTTCAGTCAGACATTTAAGATGTGTGTTCATAATTTATAGGTGAGCTGGAGAATAGATTTTAGTAAGGTATCCAAAACTAATACAGAAAACTGAAATGACAGTAGAAACTACAGAAGATTCTCCTGTAAGTTCTGCTAGGGCAACATGCTTTGTTTTATAGCTGAATTTGTCTATATTCAGGTTTCACCAATATGAACTTTTTTCCAACTCCTTTGCAACATTAAGACTCTGCCCTCCTTGTAAAAGTCTCCTCAGTGTATAAGGACCATGCCCTCTATGGTCATGCTGTCACTCTTCCAGAGGAACAAAACAGCTTGAGCTTTGTAATTTTATCACTGTTTAACTTACCTCTTTTGTAGCTTCCCTCAGATCTTCTCTCTGATTATTGATGCAACTATAAAGTGTGACAGCCAAACTGGACAAAGTACTCATCTACTACACATTTTCTAATGAAGTATTCTCTTTCATTGTCCACATGTTGAAAATTTTGGGGAATTGTATGTTCATGCAAAGTTCACAATATCTCCTCTCCCTCAGCTGTGAGTCACTGCCTCATCTTCCTGAAATATGACTGCTTGTTGTGTACATCATCCTGTTTTGTTGCTATATAGAGAAAAATAAGTTTGTTTGGGTAGTCAATTACTGTCTTCTGGATGAGATACAATTATTATGTCAACAATTCCAATGAGGCCACAGAAATCATATTAAAAAACTCAGAGAAACCGTCACGCTGGATGGCAGCAATTGGTGGTTGCTCCTCTTTAATCCCTAAGTCATTTTTCAGTCATAGGCACAATTCGTTGTCATTTCAGTGTGACCTTTCTACTCTATTTCTAGATGGCAAGTTTACATTTGACTCAACCAGGCAGAATTTGCTCTGTAGGAAATGATTAATATACTAAAGAATTTCAAGACACTGCTTCTATTATTGCTGTCACTAGTAGAGTCTGCACAAAGAGCACATGGCAGAAGTTTGATGCGAAGTGCAGTAAAAAGCATATAACTTTTACTGTTCCCATCACAGCTAGTGTTGAACTATCTATTTATTTATTACTATTATCTCCTCTTTCTTTTCAAATGTTGCAAGGAGTAAGAATTCTGCCATGAAGAGTTCAAAGAATGAGCACCAGATTCTGTTCCAATTTTTTATTCAAACTAAGGGTATTTCACAGGTAATTTGAATACCTATTTTGATCTTAAGATCTGGACAGAAAATTAAAATTACAAAAAGATATTTCAAAAAAACTATATGTTATAAAGATATTTCTGCAGCCTTTCCACTGAACTTGATAACTAAAGAATAGATAAGTCATAAGGTGTTGTTGCTTCAAGATGGCAATACCAATAGGCTGAATTGTCCTCTGGGTTATGTCTATCCTTTCCCATTAATACTAATAGCCTGTACCTAGGTACTTAAAATCAGATGGAATGAAGCTAGCCTTTCCTGCTTGCACTTTCAATATTTTCCTAGGTTGTTGTAAAAAAAGGTATTTGTGAGTGATTTTCTTAACGCCAGGGTTTTAATAATATTTCTCCTTGTTAATGAAATTGTATTAATAATCTTAGAACAATTCTGTTTGGTAACACAGCCTCTGACAAAAATAGAGTGCCTACAGTTTCCACAAGAAGCTATTAGGTTCCACTAACAATGATTTTTGACCTTCAAGATACTTGCTGTAGATACAGAAATGTAAAGCAGGGTTGCAGCTGTTCCCATCTGTAATAAACTATTCCATAAATAAACATTTGCTCTGTTTCTTTTTTAACAAAATTACCTGTACTGCTTAGATAGATTTTCCAATATATGGGTCAATCTGTCCTAACCTTTTCTGAAAGAAGATGAGAAATGTTCCGTCTGAACAAGATAAGATATACTGTATCCAATGGCACTATTTGCAAACATCTAATAGCAGCAGACTTGAGAACAGCAATATAAAGCTATCAATTAATTTTGTTGTAACTGTATGCACCTGTGAACAACTGCTTAATTAAAGAGGCAAACAGAAATCTCTCACAATAATGCTTCAAATTACTTGCATTTATGTGACTCAATTAGTTGGAGTGGATAAATACAATTGGAAGGCTGCCATGTGGACTTCTGGAAATAAAGAAAGGAGTGAACTGCAGAGATACAAAACCAAATGGGATGACTCAGGCAGATAAATACAGATAATTCTCAGAGGTTCATAGGTCTATACAAACAGAGAAGATAAAAGAAAAAGATTATGTGTAAATATCTATAAATACCTCATTTATTGTCACAGAGTTCTGCTTTCACAGGCTGTAAGAGCTTGTTTTCAGCAGCATACTCTTTAGGCTCCAGTTTGCTTTAACTTTGCCATCAGATATGTCCATCCAGTTCCCTTTACTTTTAGGGAGTGGCAGAGGTGACTGCTATTTTAGGTGTGCTAGTGTTTCTTGCCTGCTCTCCAACCAGCCTCCAGTGTCAAATATTTTGTATTTTCCACATGGAGTAATACAATGACACACCTTTGTGAACCTCATAAGCACTTCCATGCCAGATGCCATTTTGTCAGGCTGCGCCTCTGCTGCCATCTGTCATACCACCAACATTCATCTCTGATGTTGTGGGCCAATATAATAAATAGGAGGCATTACTTTCAGAGCAGCCCTTATATATACACAACTTTCTCTCTTAACAATTTTGAGAAGTTAATGCTGGAATGAATTTTATTAAGATATATTTTCCATGAGTTTAATAGAATATCTGTCCATGGGAGGGGAAGGGCTAACAATATATTTTGGCTGTTTCATTACACCATTCTTACTAACACTCTTTATTCTCTCAATTTTCCACTTCTTCCTCCCTGCACCCCTCCCCCCCCCCCCCCCCCTTTTTTTTTGGTAACTGTAATCTGCAGATCATAATAACGGCTTTGTTTTTATAACATCATAAAATATTCATAGCTGACCCTACGTTTATTTCCCAAAAAGCAAGTCATGCAGGTAAAGTCACAAGGTACAAATATATTTGTCAGACAGCCTAATCTAGCTATAAAATCTACCTGTGACCTAGAGGACAAAACTCCTCACACTTCTAATTGAAGGCAACTATCCAGGTGACAGGTAAATATGCTTTTGAGGGCTCTTTTGCTGCTGTGATGATAGCGTCTTGAGGTTGTTTCCAGATGGAGGGGAGGAGGTAAAAGTGAGAGTCAGAGAGTGTGACAGTTGTTCATCTATCTTGGAAACACTGAGGACCTTGGAAATATGAAATAAATTAGGCTGTGCTTTCATGAACACTTTAATCTAACTTAAGCACGAGGTGCTGCTAAAAGAGATGATCACTCCATCCTTCCATCCTCTGCTGTCTTTTCCCTTGTGCCAAGCAATGAGGTCATATGGTTACCTTGTAAACTAGATTTAAAAACTGATCCAACAACCAGCCTCCCAAATATTAACACTTTGCAGCTGGATTAATTTTTATTTGTTTAAATGTTGATAGGACAGGGAGGTAGGGGGAATATACAGACAGAGGTTGAGGAAATTATTACTTTCAGTAGTAGCTTGGGCTTAGATCATCTCAAAGCTCTTGATAAGCCACAGTCTTAGTCACCCACAGGATTGTGAATGCAGCCCTGGTTCAACAGGTCTGAGGCAGCACTGTATCTTACAGGCAATAAAGATGTGGTCCTGGGGTAATATGAAGGAAAGCTGCCACTTTCAACACTTGCTGCAGTTCTTATAATACTGAACAAACAGATGCAAACTGCATTGCAGTATCAGAGACGTATTGTGAGAGCACTGAGCATTTTGAATCAAGGGAGAAAAACAAGCTTATTTCAAATGATTAAGGATAAAAAATCCCATCTTACTTTCATTCTCTCTCTCTCTTTCCCGAAGAAGTCAGTCTTCATAGTAATTAAATGAACTGAATCTTGTTCCTGCCCAAGATTATTGTGATCATTATTGATTTAATCAAATTATGCTTGTTCAATAAAAAAATCTGAAGATAAGGGAGATATTTCTAACCAAAATACTGTCGCCATTAAAAAAAATGATGGAGTACAATTCCCTAACTTCTTATACATGGTTTCTTCATTTCTTATTTCTCCATGCTAGCTAAGTATGTACTCCACACCAAAAACAAGGCAGAAAAATATAGGAATTATGAAATCATTGTCTCTGGCCATGACATCCATTACTTTTAGTTAGCTCCTCATTGTCAAGGTAGCTGTGAAGACAGAATTGGCATACTGTCTGTGCAACTGGTACCCAAAGTGATGAGAACCACAACAGAACTGCATTCTTGGCACAGCATGCCATGAGTGCCTACATCAATTATGGCTGTAAGGGCAGGGTTCAGGAGTGCCTTTGAATTTGCATCCCCTGCGTGCTTCAGAGTAAACTCTGGGGTATGAAACAATCCTGTCTTACTTCCTTTTTATTCTTCTAACATGTTTTCGGCCCAGTTTCAGCAACTGAACAGCTGTCTGAATGAACAAAAACCTACAGTAGTTCTGATGAATCATAAACTGGAAATGTATTTGTCTGCACTGACTGTAAAGGAAGATAATTTAAATAGGTGACTACAGTGCAAAGCTCTAAAGCTGGATGGCTGAAATCCTGTCACTGACTGCAGAATTTCTTCACAACTATCATCACAATAACTTGTAATTTAAAAAAAATAAGAAACAAGTCCTTAATGATCATGTTTGAACTCCAAATTCATGTGCCATTTTGTCCAAGAATTCCAAACCTACCACAAATAAATTAGTGTTTTTGCAGGAATATCCCCACTGTTTATTAGTTCTACTAAATATTCTTGCTCTTCTGCCAAAAGTCTATTTTGAATGGCATGATCGTACTGGAGATGGACACACGTGAGAGCAAGAAGTGAAAGAAAAATGCGCAGCAAACTTCTCAGTTCTTCAAGAGAGACCCCTGCTAATTTTCCCCTCAAGTGCTAAGTAAAATTGTACTTTGAACAGCTATGGTAAAAAAAAGCCATCTTAATTAAGGCAGTTCAGCTGCAATGCCAATTTCTTTAAGAGAACGCTTTGATTCCTTTTTACAAACTATTACTTCAACCTAAGTTTTGAATTTGAAAATCAGCTTTGAATGGCAAAATATTGTTTGTTCAATGTTGTGTTTCCAGAATGCTTTTGTGCTACAAAGACATTTCACCATTATTCTCAATTTCTTCATCTGAATAAAAAAGAAGAAGAAGAACAAACTTTGATGCATTGTCATGCTGTGATGGGATATGTTTTTTGAAGTCTTTGCACTGCCTTAATGGTCTTTATTATTCAAATTCCTGATTTATATTTATATGATGAATTGAAGTTTGGGGGGTGCACCCATATTAACTGCAATCCATCCAGGACTTTGGAGTTTTCTGCTACCCATATTACTTTTGATTTGTGTGGCAAATCTCCAGGTTTGAAGTTTCATTGCAAGTGCCTGAAATCGGAGTAGGATGAGCGTTGTTATTTTCATTGTTTGGAAAACAAAAATGTACCTCTGATAATTTTTGTCTTTGATTACTGCTTCTTCAAAGGATTTAAAACAGAATGAAAGCCTTTGAAAATTTTAGAGATGAAGAGACATGAGAGTTATTCTGTATGCACCAGATAAACAGATGTCTTAGCTTTCAAACTAAACCCAGAAAATATAATCACAAGCTTCATCAGAAACAGATAACAATCTAGGTGCACAGAACTTTACATTTTACTAATGTGCAGTGGGAGAAATAATAATACTACTTCCTTCACTTGTCTAAATATTTGTTTCAAACTAACAGCTCAAAAAACATGCTGGTAATAGCAAACAAAATATGATAAATTCCTTTGAGGGAAAAATATTCTCAGCATAATGTCATTATAAGCACAAGTAAACACACTTTGAAATGTATTCACAAATAAGTAAGACACTCATAACTCTGAAGGTCTTAAATTGTGAGTTCCCAAATTAATAGGTATCAGATGTCATGAGTGCTTTTCATCCTGTATAAGAGTCTCACTGAAAAGTCTCAATAAACTTAAGTTGAAGTTTTAATCATTCTCATTCTGGGAATCGCTACGTGACAAGAACCCATTCTTAATATAGAGGAAAATGTGTCTTTGGAAATATGTAAAACAGTTTAGAAATAGCTGATGATGTGTGTTACTAAGCCAGTTTCTGCAAATAACTTCCATTATCTGCTGGAGTATGGGCAGCTTTAAATCACCCACAGAAAATTCATATGTGGAAGAAATGTAGGGTTTCTTGCACTCCTCTTGGTTCCACACACATATGATTTTAAACTAGTCCGTGCACCTGAGCCACATATAACGGCAGGGTGGCAAAAGTCACAAAACCTGACTAAATCGATCAGAAAAAAAAGCCTGAAGGAATTTGGATTTAGTTAAAGGTTTCCTGAAGCTGCACTAAAAGGAACAAAGTGATTACTGCGCTTCCAAAACAAGTTCAAATGCATTACCTCCATTTATAAGATGACATGTTCCCACATCAGAAAGTCAATTTACTCTGTAAAATGAAGGGAAAATGAAGTATGGACAAAACATGGCGTTGTGTTTCTCCAGAAGAAAACTGAGTTCAAAAGAGAAAGTACTGCAATAGAAGTCATTCTCATTTCCAACAGACAAGAAAATGATAATGAATAGAGCATTCATAGAAAACAGAAGAAATCGTGCCTGAGAAGGCTCTTTAAAAACAAAGGAAAGAAGTGAGAAGATAAAATTTCAGTTCAAAGAGGTGAGAGAAGTCATAACTGACATTAGGACAAGATGAAAGATCAGACATTAAGTAGAAGAGAGGATAAGTGGGAAGACATAAAATTAAACAATATACTACAAAACATTTTAATGGTATGTACAGCTAGTATGGTGTTTTGAATGGTATGTCATCTCACTAGGCTTTGAGATCCAGAAGTGGCTGTTATGGCATAAAGGTGGGCTGAACAGGACCTCAGTACTAATATTTAGAAGTAATTTGTATTCTGCAAGGCATTAAATGTAAAGATTTGTCAGAGAACAGCCAAAGTATGAGCAATCAAGACATTATAATCAGAATAACACCGCAACCGGTATAATTTTTAGTCTCTCTCTCTAGTAGCTAATGATGATTCTTGTTCTTCTGTGTACACAACTGTATTGGACAGCAAGCAAGTCTTGCAACATGGATTGCAAGAGATGGAGAAATCATGAGGGTCAGGGGGACTTAAAGCCATTTAGGCCAAACATGTTTGATATGGATTAAGTTTGTATTTAAAGGAAAGGTGACCTATCAAAAACCCTGCTCTTCCAACAACTGCTTCATTGTGCATTCACATTTTCAGTCAGACCTCAAGGGAAAACTCCATCTTCATGGTGGTACCCACAGCTGTGACAACACTGCTACATCTAGAGATTGATCCCTGACTGCTAGCCCAAATGGTATGGGCTGATCCAGCATACTGTTTTGTGTGAACTTCTCTATGACTTGGTCATAATCTTTTTTTCCTAGAAGGTGTCCTTGTGTTCTACAAAATGTCTATTTTCATGCACATATTTTCAGTTGGAAAGGTCTGAAATGGTGTGAGGACTTCTGTTGCCATCTGCAAGAGTAATGCTTTTAAACTAATGGTTTTAATTAAATGATTTTAAATTCTTTACTGTGAGAGTGGTGAGACATTGGAACAGTGTGCCCACAGAGGTTGTGAAGTTTCCACCCTACTTCAAGGCCAGGCTGAATGGGGTTTTGGGCACCCTGGTCTAGTGGGAGGTATCCATATGTATAGCAGGAGAGTTGGAACTAGATGATTTTAAAGGTCCCTTCCAATCAAAACCATTCTGTGATTCCATCATGCCACGAGGACAGGGAGGGTTCTTCAGAATCCAAAGCCTTTTGGCACAATATGTGAGGACTTGTGATGGATAAGGGGTAAAGAAGAGACAAAACATTTTGTGGTCTGAACATTCAGGAAAGATCCATTAAATGATTACTCTCAGGCAGATGTTCAGTATTTATTTATTTTTGATGGAGCTAGTTATGATGTAAAATAGTAACAATTTGTGTGAATGATAATTTGTCCACATCTTTGTTTTTATCTTTTTTTTTTTTTTTTTTTAAATATACATCTTTATGTCTAATTCTGTCCTTGAATTACAGTGATGTAGACTAAGCAAAAATCTATTTACTTCCATACCAATGGAGGAAGACAGCTGTTATGAGTCAGAGCCCTTGTACATACATTTTATCTGCTACCATGCCTCAGTATATTTAAGATCTATTTGTTTCATAAAATAATGCAATTAATATTGTGTGTAGGCACAAAACTAAACATGCTATCATCCTCTATGCTCTCTGTCTTCTGTTTGTCCTTTTTTGTTGATGTTGATCGGCTCTAATTTCTTTCTGCCCCCCTGCAGATCCCACTGTCTGGTTCCCTTTGACAACAGCTTGGTCTAATGTCAGTTGAATGTAAAAACAAATACTTAAGAGAGACCTTTTCCAGTTCCGGAAGCTCTGAAATAACTAATTTTCATTTCAAGATTGGTTTGTTTTGTTTATTTTGCTGCGTGATTTTTTTTCTGCAAGCTAATCTTCAGCCCGTATATAGAGAGAGGAATGGTGGCAAATTTATGCATATAAATTCCTATTTATTGAAAATGAAACTATTATAGCAACATAAAAATCAATGTTTGTCCAATTATTTTCTGCAGGCAGTACAGTACATAGCAACATTGCTTCTCATTAGATTAAATCATAACCTGTCTTAAATACCATTTTACCAGCTGTTACTGAATAAAGGGTGAAACAAACAGTCTGTAGTATCAGATATGTAGCTTTCTGGCACGCATCTTTGCCAACTTTATAACAGCTGTGCTTAATGTCTAAAAGAAGTTAACATCCTCAATGGTTTTTCTTCAGTTCTATTGAAATTCATCCTTTCCCTCCCAAAGTATCATCTTAATAGCATTTGTGCTAGTCCCAAATAAACTTGCTTCCAGAAAAATACATCAGAAGTCATACACTAATTCTTAGAATTTCTTTCTATTCTGATTACTAACAAAAGGTGCTGTAAACATTCTTACAAGCAGCCTCATTTTTTTAAATTATTACATAGCAGAACAGTCTATATTTTTATGTTTTATTTATTTATATAAATTTCATTTATACCTACACAAAATAATCTGCATTAATTCTGTGTGTATATTGCCTGTATGTCAAAGATTTATTCAGAGGTCTGTTAAGATTGAGCCTTCTTGAGTTTCTGGATGCTATGACTCCCCAGACCAGTCTTAGTCCTTTCAACCTTTACACTTGATCTTTGATTTCATAAAGGCCAATCTGTAATCCACAGGTAGAAACACTCGACCTGTTCCAAGATAGCAATGTGACTGTTGTCTGCTTCAGTCTAGCAGGCAATAGATTCATGTGGCCACAGGAGGGGCATCCCAGCAGTTTAAGAAAATCTCAGTTGCAGAATAAGTTGCAGATTGTTTTCTGTGTGCTGCTCACACAGATCTAAACAGCAATTCTTGCTTTGTCTAATCACTTTGTCTGTCTGTTCTCCTTTCCTGTTTGTAAATTGAGGGTAATAATAATAATATTTAGTTTTTCCCAAAGGGTTGTTTTGGTTTTTATTTTTCCCACTACTTAATTTAAAGCAATAGAATACTGTTATTAGAAAATGTGAGGGTGAGGAGAATTAGAATAATTAAGATTTAGAAAAGTAAAATATTTGGAAGGAAAAGCTAAAAATCAGTGAGGAAGCAGGCAGAAAGAAACCTGGAGAAAACAGAATGGAGATGAAGAAGGCATAAGAAAAGCAAATTCTAGAGCAACAGAGGAGGTCCATTTGCTGGATAAAGAATGTCATGCAGAAACATTCTGCTTGTAAGAGAAATGAGCATAACTGAAGAGACCAGAAAGAAAAATTAAAGAAGTTGAAGAAAGTGGTGTTGAATAGAATGGAATGCATTTTACACAATCAAATAAATGAAGGAGGAGGACAGTATTTTTAAAAACTCTTTCACATTTGATGACTACTGGAATCATAGATTGCCTTACAATACCAGTTTATGGCACTATCTGCTGAGGTGGTGAGTGAAATCATGTCTCTGATGAAGATGAAGAAATAGTTCTCATTACCTGCAGTGGAACTAATTTTGCCTCTGAAATTGGGAATTCTCATAAGAAAGCCAGTTGTTTAAATTAAACTACTTTAACTTTGGTGCTCAATATGAAAAACTATGGGTTTGAATATGTATGAAAAAATACTCAACGTGGAGCATAGTAAATAAAAATTAATCTTGGTAAGAGAGTATTATTATTTTAAAATTAAAATCATTTACATAATACCATATATTTAGACAGAATACTATAAGAAAAGTAAACGACAAGTTTCCTACCTTGGAGAGATTTCTTTCTTAATAAGAAATGACAAATAATTGCAGTGCAATTTAAAACAGGTGGAAGAAAAGAACACAGAAATAACAAAATATATAACCCCCCGCCTCCTCCTCCCCCCAAATATATAGTTGGCAGAAAAGCAAACAACAACAACAAAAAAATCAGAATAACAAACTGAAAGTATAATTTACTAGCCATGCAATGTTGCCAGCAAGACCACTTCCTTATGCAAAATTGTGCTGAAAATCCCTTCTTTTTATATAAATTTCTAAGACATTGGTATCTCTGAAATTTGTATCACTTGAGCTACATGATTATTAAGAAATTAAAAGCTTACCAACCTGTCTAAGATTACAAAATATTTTGGAGGATCTCTTTTATTTCTCTCTTGACAGAATCAGATTGCTTAGATAATTATTTCAAAACTTACAAGAAGAGCTAATTGTCATCCAAATGAAATATCATGTACTCCATCTTTAGCAGTGCTTTTTTTTGTATAGGTCCCAAAGATTTCTATGCTTCTACATTTCAAAATGTTTTCTTCATTAAGTATTGAGTTCTATTAAAGAAGAAATCATGGATGGATTAAAAAAATAGAAAATACTCCTTTGCTAGAAGCTTGTAAAAATAGGTTGGTGTTTTGCCTACCATATTTGCTCATTACTGTATGTGATGTCAGTTAATGTTAGCTAGTGATCAACACCTTTTTTACAGCTACAGATATTATTCTCTATATTTTTATCTTTACACATCTTTGGATTTGTATGTTTTACAGAATTGTTCAGTAGAACTTTGGAAAGATAAGCCTCAAAGTAAGGTCTTCCTTGGCTGAACAGGTCTGGAAGACCTCCTGGCTGGCTGAACCACAACGGGCAATTTCAGGAGAGATTTTGACTAAGTTGTTCAAAAAATCTTGTTTATAATAATCTGTTTCAGCATGGCCCTGAAATCTGGAAAAATGGCCACTCTACAATTCCACATCGAAGGCATCTGTTTAATTGCCAGGAAAATTACATGAATATCTCTCTTCCTGGAAGACAGGCAGGCATCAGAGGGAGGAGACTGAAACAGCAAGCTAAACAGCTTGAATATTACATATATAGTGGAAAAGAAAAGTAGAATGTTGCCAGGTGTTTGGGTCAGAGGCTTTCTTCAAACTTACAGCTTTTGATGTGGATTGAATCCAAGCTAGAAAGTGCTGAAGATTCAGAAGAAAAGGAGATTTTGATTTAATGAACAGCAGAACCAACAGAGGGAAAAACAGATGAAATCATTACGTACAGGTGAGGTGTTTTTAATGAAATACTTTCAATTAACTGAACTTGCAGAAAAACTGGTTAGTGATAGATACATATTTTTGTTAAATTGACCCCAGAATGCTTCCTGTGTTATACCAAATTACTCTACACTTTCATCTACATAAGGTAGAAAGAGATGGTCTTTGAAAGACTAACCAGTAGCTTTGAGCGCTGGCTTAATATTCAATATAAACAAAGCATTCTTAGAAAGTCAGTACACTTTTAAAAAACTTCACAGCACATTCATACTTCACAGAACTGAATATAAATACTGCATATATATACACACCATTCTTGATGTCTCAAGATTCTTCCCTTGTACTTAACCACCTGAACCATTAAGTCTCATCTTCTCAGATTTTCAGATAATTGTATTGTCATTTCAATGGCATTCTAGAAAAAAATCATATTGCAAAATTTTTTTACAACTGCACTTTAAATGTGATCATTACAATGATATAAACTGTGCTTTTGCAGTAGGTGAAGGATAATACAAAGAAATAAAACCAGTGAAAAGATTTTGACAATATAAGTATAGGTTATGTAATATTTCACTCCTCACCCTACAAAAAAAAATTGAAGTCCATTCAGAGACCCTAAAATAGAAAAGTTGTTATGTATGTCCTATGTCTCAAAAAAAAAAAAAAAAAAAAAAGTAAAACTGTTGGATCTATTAAGAAGCTATGTTACTTATTCCTGAGTCAGGGTACCCTTACCTGCATTATTACGAAGCCATTTTCCTTTTTCCTGTCATGTCTATCTCTGTCAGTGTAATTCCTATGCTTGTAATATATTTCTTATTCCTTTGTGTATTGTTATCAATATCTAACCAGTAAGTAGTGCCATGAAAATAAAGAATTACACAGTTGCTGTACAATTCAATAATTAAACAAACATGTTTCATGGTATCTCCTGCAGGTAAGCTGGCTCTGTTTGGAAAGGTCATGGTCTGTAGTCCTAAGTGCAATTTGCCATTATACTCTTAACACAATACTTTACTGATTGGTTTCTTCAGGGAAGGTGATCAACACCATAAGCTTGCAGTGCATTTATTTAATGGTTTTTACAGCAGGGTAAAAACATAGCAGGTAAGTTGAAAAAAAAAAAAAAAAAAAAAAAAAGAAGGAAAAAAAAAAGCCATACATGCTTCACAGTATTATGCATGTATACAGCCTTTATTTAAGATTTCTGTTTTGCTTGTTTTTTCAGACTTTTAAAAATTTATTCTGTCACAGCAAAGGAATCTGATTCTGAAAGTTTCTTCTTTTACCTTTCATTTTAACATAGTCTTAGAAAACAACTTTTTAGTTTATATTCTAATTAGACACTCCCAAAGTTCAAGAATTAGAGAGTTTGTTTCATCTTTAAACAGCTGGGTTCCCAGCTGGGTTTGTGTAATGACTTCACTAATTTCCTTTCTTTTAATGTGTTTGTTTTCTATTGGTTAGATGCATTGTTTGGAGTCAGAGTTCCTTTGCAAACAGTACTGCTTCCGCTGTTTTAGTTATCTTGCAGTAGATTCTATAGCTCTGATTTATGAGCTAACCTATTTTATCTAAGTCTGCTTTATGATAATCTGTAATGGTTTTTAGGCTTTCTAGTTTTTCAACTGCTGTTTAGTTTTCAGGGATTTAAAAAACATTCTTCCTAGATAACATTTGGAGTTGAACAGAATGCTTTCATATATAATAAAATATCTTTAGGCTAATTTGCTAGGAGCTTTAGCACCCTCATTAGTAACTTTCTGTGCATGGCTTAAAAATTGTATATATTTGTTTTTCACAAATACTGCCTTCTAGTAAGAGGATTTTGCTTTTTAGGGTTGAGAAAACAATGGTTTAAGCTTCTGAGAAATATAGCAGTGTAAAATTGTAATGTTCTCAGATTGTCCTTAAAATTTCCATTTTTATGAAATTGTATTCTCTATTCTGAGAGGCATCCTGCACTCCATGCCACAACTAGCCACATTAAATCTTTTTTGTATCATAACGCAATGCCATAACTTTGTAATGATAACCTTTTAAGAGTGCATATAATTTTTTTTAACTTAGTAGGAGTCTGTCAAGCCTTCTGAAAAGAAGGCTCCATTTTCCTTTTTGGAATATCAGGATCTACAGCTTGAATATTATCCTACAAAATACTTCAGAACATTCCTCTATTTCATTTATTTTTTGTAACCATGTTAATTAAAGTTACTATTCTTACTTTACAGAAGGGAATACTAAATGAGAACAAAAAACAGTGCTTTGCTAAATAAATAGAAAAGCTCTAAATGTCGGTATTCTTGGTTATCTTCTTTGGTACTTTAATTTGTCCACTCTTTTCTCTCTCACATGGTGTGTTAGGGTTCAGGTAATTGCACATTACCTGTTAAGTAATCCGTATCATTTGGTCTCCAAGAGAGCTCTAT
Source organism: Phasianus colchicus (assembly GCF_987193195.1). NCBI lineage: Eukaryota > Metazoa > Chordata > Aves > Galliformes > Phasianidae > Phasianus > Phasianus colchicus. Next base: position 157,889,052 of record NC_143436.1, read on the forward strand.
CTTTTTTTCTGAAGTTAGATAAGAAACCAAAGAAGACAATCAATGGAAAAGAAAGAATTTCATGGACCTGCTGGCTTTTTTAAAGCCATGGACAAAACAGCAGTTCTGAAACCCCATCAAAAAGAAGATGAAAAGGTGCTGAGGCACATTACAGCCCTTTTGCTGAGTACTGTTGCTCATCCCTGCCCAAGACTACACTGACACTTACTAGCTTCTCAGAGTTTCAGCCAGAGCCATACAAGTGTGGAAGAATGTTGACTTAAACATTGCCAAGGTGAAAACTGTTTACTTTGAGGTCAAGTTCAGGCACTTCTTGGCATTCTTTTTTTTTTTTTTTTTTTGTCCCTATCAGTTCGTTGATGTCAGTTCCTAACTTAAACTGCCCTTCATCTGCTCTTGCTCATTTTCTTGCTTGTCTCTCCCCATATGCCAACAGTCTGCTTTCAGTTTTGATCTGATGAAGGCAAATTTTTACCTGGAGATGTTATTTTAGACTGGACAGAAGGCAAGCCTGCTAAAAGCCCCAAGACAAATAAAAATCCCTGTCGTCCTTTTGTGGAACAAGCACAAAGGCCAGATCTTGAATTGCCTTAATTTAAATTCTGTGGACCATGAGCATGCTGAATCTCACGTCACGCTGAAAAGTTGACTGATTTCTCATAGCTACTATTTATATAATAACTGTATATCAAATTTTTAGAGATCCCTCATGACAATGCATTGTGTTACTGCATTAAATAAGTTTATCTGGATATTATCAAAAACTCAAGATCAAAATCATAGAACTCCTTAAAGCACTCTGTAGTCAACAACATAAAGTATAGAATATTTTTGTCCACACAAATTGTTTTTCCCTGTTTGAAATTGTGTATAAAAGTCACAGTGGGGACTGTAAAAGACAGAATTCTCCTGTGAGGTATTAATGTTCTATCTATAAATTATTGCTTTCTAAACTACATGGTAATAATTATGTTTATTCTGAGAAACCAAGTGTTCTCATCTCAGTGTGGGATCTTTTGTTTCTTTCCTAGCAAAAATTGCAGACTATAAAGCAAAAATGCAACGTCAGGCCAGAAGGTGCAAATGTTTCTTCAGACAGACACGTTCCTTTTTCATTTACCTGCTTTATGGACTAGCTGTGCTGCAAGTGCCACAACTCAGGCTGACTCTGCTCAGTGACAGCATGGCTATGGCTGGATTTATTAGCTCAGACAAAACTGCAAACATGGTTACTCTGTCACCAAAGCCAGCTCAGATCCAGAAATAGTAAAGCAGCTTTCGTTTGGCAGGGAGGCTAAACAAACTGGTGATTTAAGCTGGTTCTGTGATGGCCAGAATGGATGTTTCAGCAAGGTATACTCAAAATTAAAGATAGGACAGCAGTTCACAACTACATAAAGATCACTAGAGTCAGTGAGAGGTTATTTGGGAAGTCTCTGCTAAAATAAAAAAAGGCTGAAGAGGATGCTGAAGCACTCATCCCTTTTCATTCACATTTCAATTGATAGATTTTTTTCTACCTTTTTTTTTTAGGATGGACTCAGCCTGGTACTTTCCAAAAAAAATGTGGTCTAGTGGGGTCAGCCTTAGGCAATGAGAGCACAGCTGATCACTTCAGTCTAGCCCTTAGGTTATGCCCAGGCTGGCTTTTATTTAGCAGTAGACACTACTTTATTACTCCCCTTAACTCAAGTTCAACATAGCTGTGACAACCTGAACTGGCTCCTGTAAAAGGGATTCAAGCCTCGTCTTCCAGAACAATGCCCCTTTATCACTCTTGTTAAAGGATCTTAGTGTCTAAAATAGTGCACTGAGATAGTATGAAAGAGTCAGTTGGGGACTCGGTTCTCAGAGGACAAAGATCTGAAGTGATATTTTGAAAAAGAGAAGATATTTTATTGTATATTATCTATTGAGTCTGTAAAATAATTGAGCTTTGAAAAAGGAAGGAATGCCTTGGAGACTTAAAAAGAGAGTACCTAATTTCTAAATGTTCTTAAAACACAATCTGCATGACAGTGTGATCAGACCTGCCAAGTTTCCTGCTTATATAGAGCTGCTGTTCATAAAAGAAATTTCTACATTTTTCTCCCGCTCCCAATCCATTTGTATCTTTGCTGTCCAACTGTCCAACAGAATGTATTTCTACACTTGCTAGAAATTAATATATTATTTCAAATGCGTGTCTCCATAGTTACTGTTTAAAGCATCCTTCTCTGCTTATGGTCTTTTGTCCGTAAGCTTCTGCATCTGAAAATAATAGGTCTATTTTCCAGCAAAAGCAATTCCTCTTTCTGATTAGTTAAACATCTAGGGTGATCTCTTTGGCCATCTAATTATCTATCTCTTCAGCTGTTTACATGTGGTCACGCAATCCAAGCTAGTTACCTAGGTTCCCTCTCTATAAGCAATGGAGAGAAACAGTTACAAAAATGATTGATTCAAATTATTTTAGATGGTTACCTTAACAAATCTGGAATAAGACTCAAGAAGAGATGAACGCCTACACCTCCTCTCACAAGCAATATCTCATATTTTCATGTCAAGAAGCCAAAGCTGTGAGAAGTTTAATGGCATAGGCTCTAAGATACTGTTTATCAAGTACAATCCTCACAGATATTCCAAGCCCAACAAAGTTCATAGAATCACAGAATCACAGAATGGCCTGGGTTGAAAAAGACCTCAAAGATCATCTGGTTTCAACCCCCCTGCCACGGGTAGGGCTGCCAACCACCAGACCAAGCTGCCGAGAGCCACATCCAGTCTGGCCTTGAATGCCTCCAGGGATGGGGCATCCACAACCTTTCTGGGCAACCTGATCCAGTGTCTCACCACTCTCTCAGTGAAAAACTTCTTCCTAATATCTAACCTAAACCTCCCTTGTCTCAGCTTAAAACCATTACCTCTTGTCCTATCACTATCCATCCATGTAAACAGTTGTATCCCCTTCCTGTTGATATGCTCCCTTCAAGTATTGGAAGATCACAATGAGGTCTCCCTGGAGCCTTCTCTTCGCCAAGCTAAACAAGCCCAGTTCCCTCAACCTTTCCTCATAGAAGAAGTGCTTCAGCCCTCTGATCATCTTAGTGGCCCTCCTCTGGATCTGTTCCAAGAGCTCCACATCCTTCTTGGTCTGTGGGTCCCAGGTCTGGATGCAGTACTCCAGATGGGGCCTCACAAGAGCTGAGTAGAGGGGGCAATAACCTCCCTCTCCCTGCTGGCCACCCCTTTTTTAATGCAGCCCAGAACACAGTTGGCCTTCTGGGCTGCAAGTGCACACTGCTGGCTCATGTCCAGCTTCTTGTCCACCAGGACCCCCAAGTCCTTCTCCGCAGGGCTGCTCTCAAGGAGGTCTTCCTCC